>NC_083411.1:78152753-78455784 GCF_020745735.1 Hemiscyllium ocellatum | reverse complement strand
AGGGCTACAGAGCTATGACTAAAGACAGGGATTATCTGGGTAGCTCTTTCAGGAACTGATACAGACACAATGGGTTGAATGGCTCCCTCTGTAATGTAAAATTCTATGAAATCACATACCTCTGGAGCAGGTGGAACATGAACCTGAGCCCCCTGATTTAGAAGGAGGGGCAGTACCATTGTGCCACAAGTGCCCTAGCAGTACATGTGTACTGGAGCACATTCTGGCCACTTATGGGTCTAGCATACCTGCACTGCACCAACTCTGCTTTTACTACTCTTTGCTGGATAAGTATTTGCAGAAATCTTGGGATTCCCTTTTATGTTAGTTGCCAGACATTTTTTTATAATCCTTCTTCACTTGCTTTACCTGAATCTTCTGTTTTCAGCTTGGCTCTCCTTTGGATTTTCTACCTGAACCTGTCATAAGCAAACATCTTTTTCTTTAACCTAATTTCTATCTCTTTGGGTCATTCTGTAACCATGTGGACATGTTTATCCCTTTTGAATGAATGTTCCTTGACTGTGCCTCAAACATCTCTTCATTGAAGATAGCCCATTATTCAGTTACTAACTTTTCTGTCAACATTTGGTTCTACATTCTATGATTCAGCTCTGTTCTTGCCCCATTGAACTTTCCTCAATTAAGTGTTCTTACTTTTTTAAGCAGGTCAGTTAGCAGGATGACTGTGATGTCAACAGCATGTGTTCAATTCCATCATAGTAACATCAGCTAGTGCAACACTTTCCTTCTTAACCTTTCCCCTTGCCTAAGGTGTGGTATCCCTCAGGTTAAACCACCATCTCTCTAATGAGGGAGCAGCCCAATGTTCTGTTGCGACTCTGGTGACTTTATTCTTACTTTGGATAGCCCTTTCTCCTTTCACATTGTATCATAAGATTTAGGATGACAATGATCTCTGCCCCCCTAAATGCTACTCACACTTGATTTACTCGGCCCTCCTTATTCCCAAGATCCAGGTATAACAGTGCCTCCTTTCTTGTTGGATGGACACACATACTGCTGTAAGAAATTTTCATGAACATAATCTAGGAATATTTACCCCTTGTTCCTTTTCACACTATTGCTTTCCCATTCTACATCCTTCCTATTCATGGGAGTTTTATAGATTACACAGAGCAATTTTCCTCAGCAAAATCGATTCAGTCTGTAAACCCTCTGGGACATTCTCCAGTGCTCACCTCAATCAAAAAGGCCATTGCATCTTTCTTTCTCCTATTTTCTTTTTGAATACTTTACAACCAGGAATATGTAATACCCGGTCTCATTCCTGCTCGAACCAAAATATCATAATCCTACATCTGTGCCTATGTCTTATTAACGACAATGCATGCATTCACAACATGCAGTACACAGTCTGATTTAGTCTTCACAACTTTCTCTCTGACAGTGATCCACCGATTCATAGAATTATACCATACAGAAGATGCCCTTCAGTTCATCAAGTCTACTCTGACAAAACTGCTCAAAATCTACACGAATACCACGTCCCAGAACTTGGTCTATAGCCTGAAAAGGTCAAGACAATTCAAGTGCTCATCCAAGTACTTCTTAAAAATTTTGAGAGGTTTCCTGTCTCAACTGCTCTCCCAGGCAGTTCATTCCAGATTCCCACCATCCTCTGGTGAAAAAACATTTCCTTAAATCCCCTCTAAATCTCCTGCCTTTCAGCTTAAAATTAGATCCCTTGATATTGACCCTTCAACTATTGGAATAGCTGTTTTATATTTACCCTGACATTGCCACACATTGCTACACAGATCAATCAGGTCCCCTCTCAGCCCTGAAGGGAAAAAAAATGAGAACTTGTCCAACCTCTCTTCATATTTAAACTGCTCCATTCCAGGCTAGGCCCAGGTGGATCTCTTCTGTACTCCCTCCAGTGCAATCAAAACCTTTCAACAGTGCATTAACCAGACTGCACAAAATACTCCAGCTATGGCCTAAGCACCATTTTGTACATGTCCAATTTAACATACATGCCATGACAGATAATGCAAATGTCTCATATGCCTTCTTAACTACCCCATTAACCTGTCCTGCCACCTACAGGGATCAGGGGACAAACACCCCAAGATCCCTTTGTTTTCAAGATTCCTCGTATTCTTCCACAGTGCATCACCTCGCACTTCTCAGGACTACATTTCATCTGCCAATGGTCTGATTAATCTGTCTACATTCTCTCGTAACCTAAGATCTTATTCCTCACTGTCAACCACCTATCCAATCTTGGATCATCTACCAATTTCAGTTATTAATGCCCCTAGCGTGCCTGTACATTTACCCAGAAATACTGTTCCCAGGCCATTCTGGACAGCTCCTGCTGTATTTTAATAAAATCTGCCTTCGCCCAATTCAAAACCCTTTTTTTTGTAGGCTTTTTCTAGAACAAACCTGATTGCTATCACTTGAATGTTCTCCCAATGCCACCTGAAACACCTGTCTGGCTTCATTCCACAGAATTAGGGCCAATACTGCACCACCCCTAGTTGGAACTACATGTTGAAATAAAGAAAACTTCAAGTTTGGGAGAAGATTTGTAGCTTGGTTGCTCGTTGTTGTGGTTCTGTTCACCGAGCTGGGAATTTGTGTTGCAGACATTTCGTCCTCTGTCTAGATGACATCCTCAGTGCTTGGGAGCCTCCTTTGAAGCGCTTCTGTGATCTTTCCTCCGGTATTTGTAGTGGTTTGAATCTGCTGCTTCCGGTTGTCAGTTCCAGCTGTCCGCTGCAGTGGTCGGTATATTGGGTCCAGGTTTTTGGCTTGTCCTATAATAGTAGTGTTGGCCCAGTCGAATTCATGTTGCTTGTCATCTGCATGTGTGGCTACTAAGGATAGCTGGTCGTGTCGTTTCATAGCTAGTTGGTGTTCATGGACGCGGATCATTAGCTGTCTTCCTGTTTGTCCTATGTAGTGTTTTGTGCAGTCCTTGCATGGGAGTTTGTACACTACATTGATTTTGCTCATGCTGGGTATCGGGTCCTTTGTCCTGCTGAGTCGTTGTCTGAGAGTGGCTGTTGGTTTGTGTGTTGTTAGGAGTCCTAGTGGTCGCAGTAGTCTGGCTGTCAGTTCGGAAATGCTCTTTATGTATGGTAGTGTGGCTAGCCCTTTGGGTTGCAGCATGTCCTTGTTCCGTTGTCTTTCCCTTAGGCATCTGTTGATGAAATTGCGCGGGTATCCATTTTTGGCGAATACATTGTATAGGTGTTCTTCTTCCTCTTTTTGCAGTTCTGGTGTACTGCAGTGTGTTGTGGCCCTTTTGAACAGTGTCTTGATGCAACTTCTTTTGCGTGTGTTGGGGTGGTTGCTTTCGTAGTTCAGGACTTGGTCTGTGTGTGTGGCTTTCCTGTATACCTTTGTGCTGAATTCTCCGTTAGGTGTTCCCTGTACCATCACGTCTAGGATTGGGAGTTGGTTGTCCTTTTCTTCCTCTCTCGTGAATCGGATTCCTGTGAGTGTGGTGTTGATGAACCTGGACCCAATATACCGGCCACTGCAACGGACAGCTGGAACTGACAACCGGAAGCGGCAGATTCAAACCACTACAAATGCCGGAGGAAAGATCACAGAAGCGCTTCAAAGGATGCTCCCAAGCACTGAGGATGTCACCTAGACAGGGGACGAAACATCTGCAACACAAATTCCCAGCTCGGCGAACAGAACCACAATGAAAAAAATCTATTAAAAAGTGGTTGACTTACTGTTCTTACTATATTCCAGTGCTATATGTAACTCTGCACCGCAGTATAAGGTCTCCTGGTTCACTTGTTATCTAGGAATATTTGCCCCTAGTTCCTTTTCACACTATTACTTTCCTATTAACATCCTTCCTACTCATGGGAGTTTTGTAGATTACATAGAGCAATTATCCTCAGCAAAATCGATTCAGTCTTTAAACCCTCTGTGACAATCTCCAGTGCTGTCCTCAATCAAAAAAAAAGTCATTGCTACTTCCTTTCTCCTTTTTTTGAGTACCTTGCATCCAGGAATATGTAACACCCTGCTGAGTTAATTTAAACCATCCCCAACAGCACTAGCAAAACACACCACAAGAAACTCGGATCCATCTCTGTTCAGCTGCAACCCTCCAACCTCTACAGGTACCTCTCTCCCCAGAGTCCCAGCTTCGTAACCCAGGAATCTAAAATCTCCTTCCTGTACATTCTTTCCAGTCACACATTCATTTATCTACCTTCCTATCTCTCTATTCATACATGGAGCGAGGAGTAACACACAGATTGCAACATTCGAGGTCCTGCATTTATACCTAGCCCCAGTAACTCTGATTGCAGGACTATGTCCCTCTTCCTATCTTTGTCTTTGGTTCCAAATGTGGACCATGGCCTCTCCGACAGGAATGTTGTGCAGCTGGTCTGTAACATCAGTGATTCTAGGGCCAGTAAAGCAACATATCATCCTGAAAAATGTACTTTGTGCTGAGATGTCATTCTAAATTCCTTTTATTGTGATTAAAGAAGTTAAAATTTCATTCCTAAAAGTTTGTAAGATATAGGAACAGAATTAGACAATTCTGCCCATTGAGTCTGCTCCTCCAGTTAATCATGGCTGATATGCTCCTCACCTCTATTTTCCTGCCTTTTCTCCATATCCCTTTAACCCATTACCAATTAAAAATATGTCTAACTCCTCCTTAGATTTACTCACTGTCCCAGCATCCACTGCACTTTGTGGTAGCTAATTCCACAACCCTTTGGGCGAAGTAGTTTTTCCTCATTAAACTCCATCTGCCACATTTTGGCCGACTCTCCGAACCTACATCCATTTGTAAGGTTATTTCCTCATTGTAATTTGCCATCCAGCCTATTTTTGTGTTGCTCGCATATTTAGCTATAGACTTCTAACTCTGAATCCAAGGTCATTATTGTAGATTATAAGTAGCTGGGGTCCAAAGACTGAACCCTGTGACACCCCACTAGTTACATCTTGCCTTCCAGAAAAATACACATATATCCTGACTTTGTCTTCTGTCCATCAGCCAGTCATCTGCCCAGGCTAATAAATGACCCCAATCCCTTATGATCCAACCTTATGCGGCACCTTATCAAGCACCTTCTCAAAGTCCAGATAAATTACAACTACAGCATCCCCATTTTCTATACCTTGCTTGTTACATTCTTGGCATTTTAAAAAAAGATAACCTTTGAAGCAGTCACTTCACTGTTGCTAAAGGATGGCTATAATCGCCAATTAGTTTGAGCATAAAAAAGAGTCTTATGATATCAAGTGATGGGCACCACAACACAAGATATTAATGTTCCTGTGTTGCATTAGGTTCAAATATTGATTTCACATCTGAGTTGGATGGACTCCACTCAGAAGGATAAATCGGTGTTGTCAACATGATTGTCAATAATCTATTGATTTTGCACTATTGTTTTAGTGAGAAAATGTCAAATATTGAAGAACAAGATATCATTTTCCTTTCTCACGCTCTGCCCCTGGCTTGTGTGCATTAACACAAGAACTGCAATCAATATATTATTGACATAGAATAAATAAGAATACTATCAACATGTACTAGCAATGTTGAATTATAAAATATGGCTCGCAGACTTTGCAGCCTGCTGCACTAAAAAAGCCCTTCAGCCCATCGTGTACGTTCCAGAAAAAAAAATCTGACCACTCTCATCCTATTTTTCAGTGGTTGACTCATAGCCTTGTATGTCTTGTCATCACAAGTGTATTTCAAAATATGACTTCAATGATATGAGCATTTCTGCCTCCACCAATCTGACAGGCAGCGACTTCCAGGTTCCCACTAGAGGTGATATGAAGGGAAAAAAAAACTTTCCTCACATCACATCTTCACCTCCTGCCCTTTAAGTCTGCCTGATGATGACTGGTGTACCCTGTCCATGCTCATCACCATCTCATACATTTTATTCATGTCCCCCTCATTCTCCTGTGCTCAAAGTGAAACAACCCTAGTCAATCCAATTTCTCTTCATAACAAACTCTCCAGCCCAGGAAATAT
The DNA here is from genome assembly GCF_020745735.1 of Hemiscyllium ocellatum. Lineage (NCBI taxonomy): Eukaryota > Metazoa > Chordata > Chondrichthyes > Orectolobiformes > Hemiscylliidae > Hemiscyllium > Hemiscyllium ocellatum. The sequence goes on along the minus strand of NC_083411.1, from coordinate 78,449,768 downwards.
CCCGGTAAAATTTCTTCTGCATCCTCTCCAGCGCTATGACATCACTTGTATTGTTCATTCTAATTTTCCTTCAGTAAAAGATATCAAGTCAAACTGATGATTGCATGGAGGAAAACACTTGATGGGAATCTTAAACAATGTGGTTTATACTGCTCTCTCCATTCTTTTACTTCAGTTTCAAAGATAGTGTAACCCTAATGTGTCCCATAGATTTGAAGCATGAAAACAAGCATCACTGTTTAAAAGTTAAAATACACCCAGACCAATATGAGCAAATCCACTAGCAAATTACAAACTACTCAAGGCTAAAAGAGATTCTATACAAATCCTGACGGATTGGTATTAAGACAATTAGCGTTAAACTAAGTCAAAGCATTCATTGCAAATCAAAACTAAACCTCTGAGTCATACTGCTGGAGTTGATCCTTCACACAGAACAGAATCAATCTGAAGAAGTTCATATTTTCATAAAGTTGGCAGTAATCATGTGTTGGAAAAAAAACATCGTGAATGGTGTTTATTGTCCATGGAAATTGAATTCAAAAGCATAAGGTTTAGATGACCTGAATAAGAAATGGCAATCTTCAAACCCTTGGAACTGTGAAATTCTCAAAGCAGCTAAACTTTGGCACTGAAACCTAAGGCATCATTTTCAATGCCTGGACTTTTACTGGATTGTAAATTTTTGGAATAATGGAGTACAGAGGTTTAGGTCATTGTATTGTGCAAGCTTTGGATTCTATTTCCTTTCCTTGGCACAATTTAGTAAAGATTCTCAGCTTTCTTACGTCTTTGGTCCCACTTCACATCTCCGGTGCTCAACAAATCTTCTAAGGTGTTTCAAGTTACTTGTAAATGCTGCACAACAAAATGCACCAGATCAGAAGGCACATCAAGAATTTAAAAGAAAATAATGTATTTCAGTGCATACGCCACATTCTCATTTTCTACAAAAGATTGGGCATGGACTCTCCAGGGATCACACAAAACCCATGGATACTGCTCCTATGAAGCTCTCCAATGTACAATAAAAGACTGCACAATCATACCAAATAAGTCAACAAAAAGTAAAAAAAACTAAAGGAAGGGTCTGGTGCGCCCCTGCAAGTATGTGGATTGTCGTGTAGTGAAACAACAGATAACGAGAACAGAGTCTGCAGGCATTTAATATTTAAAATTAATTAGTTTTGAACGAAAACTGGACGGCAGCACCTTGAACTAAGAGCACCACATGAGATATTATTCATCTAAAAAGCCAAAATTTGTTGGGTGGAGAAGATCATTGACTTTCTTCATTAAGTGCTAGGAACTCCCCCAGACAATGGAGACTGCTTTAACACTGTTGCTAACTTCAGACCAAGCTGGGATGATCTGCTGTTTTAGGAGAGGACCAATTCCCACGTATGCACTAACCTTTCCAGCAGCACGCCCGGATCTCTGCCTCCAAAGCAAGACACTGGTTTTCCCTGTCAGCCATATCTTAGGCAAATGCCAAAAACTAGGCAGGGCAGCTATTGATTGACAGTGCTTGTCTGTGTGCACAACAAGCTTTATTGATGTTGGGGGCACAATGGATGCCATTGAATTCTGGGACATCTGCTGAGAGACAAGTTGCTCTATGAATGGCACATGATAAAGATGAGGCCAGAATTGTATGGGAGGGACAGCATAGGGGCAGGATAAGTTGTTCATTAGGCAAGTTTGCTGAGATACAGCAAGGTGACTCACTTGGCCTCACGATTAGAATCCTTTCATAAAACTCAGACCAATTCAGACCGAACCAAAATAAAAAAAAAATTCAGCCCACAGCAACTTGAGGTGATCCTTTTCCAGAGGAAAATTGTGCCTTATGGTCAGCTACATAAAGCAATTGCTCAGTGCACCAGTGTGTAACACACTTGCATATCCGAGGAATTCCAAAATGACCTCTTAGAATTTGCATCCATAAATTCCCAGTCTCAGTTCATTGGAAACTCAAAGGAATCATCAAACCTTCAGGTTCAGAAGAGTAATAGCCCCATCTATTTGCGGATGGTAATGACAGTATTCGCACATGGTGTGTGATCTGTTCCCATCACGAAATTCAGAAGAAACCAAAATTGCACAGGTTAGTATTACTGGACTTGCCATTTCATGCTGCTTGACAGATTTTTCTTCCCGATGATGAAGGATTAAAGCAAATGAGAATGTGCACACGTCCATTGCAATGTGCTGAAGACAGACTAATGACAACAGAGCAGGTGGTGTTCAGAATGGCAGGAAAAAGAAAGAAGGGAAGCAAAGACCTTAAGAATGTGCCTGTGGGAACTGTCATTTGTGTCCATAAACGTTGCATCTATTTGATCCACGTACATAATCATGAACTGTTATTTAATTATGGGCAACACAAATTTCTTGCTGCTTTTCCTAGACACAGTTGTCTCAGACTCTTGCACAAGCTGTTTTTTCTTTGCACTGATTTGTAGACTCCCTGTTTAGTGGCATGTCAATGAAAAAAAAAACACCTGGGAGTAAAAAGGCTTCTCAGCAAGATGGAAATATTGAGCAGAAGTTTCCTGTTTTCAGTACAAGTGTTTTGTCAAGGGAGATTATGGCATCCAGTCCACCATGGCACAAAGCCACTTTTCTCACAATCTTCTGCTCATCACCTCATTAATCTCAAAGCAGGATATTTTAGTGTACCGCTCATGCAGCAGGAAAAGCAGATGCTCTCGCTGCTACCAGGAGCTTCAAGTGTTCACACCACCAGCACCATATTTAAAGCCCATCAAACAATGCAAGCCAGGAACTGACCTTCACCCTGGGGTGCTTCTCCATTGTCACTCAGCACAGAGCCAGGAGAAAGGATCATTCACTCCCCTTATCACAGATGGTGTCCTCGAGGTGATAAGAGATGGTCTGGTGGAGAAAGATAGCCATCAATGTTCCTGCAGAGTGCTCAATAACTCATGCTAACAAACACAGCTAGCCTGAGCACAGGTAGTAACCCCACTCAAGGGTTGTGTACTGGATTATAAGGAACACCAGCAGTGCAAGAAGGAGGTTTATGATCTTTTGAGTTCCACAAAGCTAAATATCATCATCACCTCGCTACTACTTCACTCTTTCAAGGCCAGCACTCACTCTAACTGTACATGCCTCTCACAATTGCACACATCATGTCCACTCACTCAATGTGCCATATTACTTACCCCATCTTCCAAACTATTCAACTCCTCCTGCCCTCTGCTTCCTACTCACTGAGTACACCATATCACCTCTCCTGCCCCTGCATCAACACGAACTGCTCATTCATCCACTGTCGCTGTACTCACTCTCTTTGTCTCACAGCAGGAATAAGTGACCCATGGCATGACTGAGAGGATGAATCAGAGGGGAGGTGGCAGTTAACAGGTTTCTCATGAGAAGGTCATATGCAATTTGACCAGAGGAAAGCAGGAGAACTCATATGGGAACAGAGAGACCTCAAAATATAAATGAACACAGTCAATTTCATTGTGTGCACTGCTCTCCCATTAATAGTAAGGCTAACGCAACCTGAACATGAACAAGCTTTTATTCCACTTACACAAACTAATTCTCTCTCTTCTCTTATGGAGGCACTAGCAGAACTCAGTGAACCCCCATCAGAAAGAGGCCAACACATTCTCAGCTTCATCTCCACTTCTACAAAGGAAGCCAATGAGGTATCTGAGGGTGGGCTGGCAAGGCATTTGTTTGCACCCTCCAAAGGGCTCTGAGATTTTCAGCTCGGTGTGTTCGCTATCGAGGATCGTTTCAGGAGCACATTGCTGGCATGTCTCAGCAGCTGATCGAGGGAGAACCATCCTAGTTTGCCAGCAGTCAAGGGATTTCTCAGGAACAGGTGCCAAATCAACACCAGGCAGAAGATGATTCCATGTTCTTATCTATAAATGATTTTGTCAAATTACGGAGATACAGGATTCAGTAGGTAGGTTTGCCGAAAGCAATCAGTAATCTGGTTTAAATGGTAAAGGTGTTCACCAATGTTATCATCCTGGTTCTAGCCTGTGTGCCTAATTGTCTCCATGAATAGATCCAGTTCCAGTGCATTCAGTGTCTACTGGACATACATACGGACCTGTACTCCAACAGTCCAGCCATAGCCATGGCAAGAACAGGACAAGGGATCTCTAATGTCCTGCAGGTGCCTTTCCTGATAGGGAGAAAAGGTAGTGCCAGGAGACACCTCTCGAAAGGAGATTTGACACACAAGGTTCTTTTCAGGACACTCCAGAGCTGACTGGCCCCTCACCGATCCTCTGCCTGCGATCCCAAAAACCCTGGGTGTTCAAGCCAAGGAGGGCAAGACATTCACAAAAGGTCTTGGCCCTCTAAGTCTAAGTGCCTCAGGAATGACTGCCCAATTCCAAGCCAAAATGGCCACTCCAAAGACAGTTGTTGGGACTGTACCTAGGCATCAGTGGTAGGGTGAGGAAGACAAAAACTTACCAAGGCTACACAGAGATGGCATGGGTGACACATAGTTGAAAATAACCTTGCACTTTTGTAAATGTATCCTCACTTACTCTGTGAACATCTATTCTCATGTCATTTTGGCTGTCAGATCTGGTTACATTTCTCTCATGTGAAAAAAGGAACAGCCTCTTCAGACAAGGATGAAAGTTGTTGTAATGGCCAAGCATTGTCCATTTCTCACAGGCACCTTACTCCTTGACTACTGTTAACAAACAGTGTCATGGAATTGATGACATCAACCAAGGAGTTGCACTTCAATATTGGTAATATTTTGATTGATGTGATCTCATCAATACAAAAGTGTTCTTTTTATTTTAAGAATTCACATATAACGAAATCTGCAATAAACATTGCTTTATTTCATCTCACCACGACTCCTTGTCATCTCTTGATGGATACTGGTTAAGTTGCCAAGGAGGGTGTGTGGGTCAGGTGTGGGTCAGGACTGAGGAGGCATTAAAGGAACATGGACAGTGTGTGGGAAGTGAGAGGTGGAGAATGTTTTTTGTTTCATTATTCCAACATGTTCCATAAAAACAAAGTCTAGGATTACCAAGGTGAGCCCCTAAAGCAACCTTTGTGACTGCCAGTAACAGCAGTGTGTACCATTGCAAAGATGTACCACAGAAATTCATCAAAGATCCTCAGAAAGCACCTTTCAAACACTCGATACTTCCATCTAGAAGGCCAGGGGTAACAGTAAGATGGAATATCACCACCTGTAAGTTCTCTTCTGAGCCACTCACCAACTGAATTTGAAATATATCGCAGTTTCTTTAGTAGAGCCGGGTCAAATTCCTGAACTCCCACCCTAATTATGACAGTAAATGGACCGCAACAGTTTAAGAGGCAGCTCACCACCACCACCTCTGAAGACAGTTAGGATCAGGCAATACGGTGGCACGGTGGCACAGTGGCTGTCTCACAGCGCCTGAGACCTGGGTTCAATTCCCGACTCAGGCGACTGACTGTGTGGAGTTTGCACGTTCTCCCCGTGTCTGCATGGGTTTCCTCCGGGTGCTCCGGTTTCCTCCCACAGTCCAAAGATGTGTGGGTCAGGTGAATTGGCTATGCTAAATTGCCCGTAGTGTTAGGTAAGGGGTAAATGTAGGAGTATGGGTGGATTGCACTTCGGCGGGTCGGTGTGGACTTGTTGGGCCGAAGAGCCTGTTTTCACACTGTAAGTAATCTAATCTAATCTAATACATGGTGGTCCAGCCAGCAACGCCCACATCCCATGAGAGAATTAAAAATAATATGGTTTCCATTATTAAGGAAGAATATACTTTCATTTGAAGCAATACAGTAACGGTTTACCTGATTGGGCCCTGAGATGAAAGAGTTAAAACCTCAAAAAGGGATAAAATCCACATCTGAGATACTCTGTACAGTTTCAGATTGCACATTCTAAAGATATATTTGCATTCAAAGTGGTGGCAGTAAAGGAACACTAACGCGATCCCTGGGGTCAAGAGGATAAGTTAATTTTGTCTACTTTCTCTGGAGTTTAAAGAGAAAAAGAAGTGATCTCATGGAAACAGTGAAGGTTATGAACTGGCTTGACAAAGCATATACATTGAGATGTTATTTCCCCTGGTTAAAACCGTTTCAGGATGGGGGAGTGATTGTTTAGAACTGAGATGAGGAGAATTCACTTCAATCAAATGATTGAGAATCTTTGGAATACTTCATCCCGGAGGGTCGCAGCTGCACTACCATTGAAGTATTTCAGCTAAAATAGGAAGATGTTTCTTCTTTCCAGGAAATAAGGGATATGGAAATCAGCCAGGAGAATGAAGTTGAAGTTGAAAGTCAGCCATGGACATACTGAATAGTGGCACAGGCTCAGTAAGCTGTCTAGTCTTCTCCTCGTCCTACTTCTTATGTTCTGGAGGAGCACTGCAGTGTATTCCATATCTAGTTCAGGGGTTAGACTCCAATGGCCTACACTCATTAACCCTGACCAACTCAAAGGTCTGATCTTGGATTGCATCACCTCAGTCCATCAGCCTTGCATTTTTTCAAGCAGTTTTCAATTCATCTTATTTTTCTATACAATAATATAAATATCACAACTTAAATAGGTTTACATTGTAATGTTCAGGAAAGACTCTGAGGAACTGGACGTGAACCACAAAAGTCTTTTCTAATGCCCCCATGTGTGGGAAGTTTACAGACAAATAAACACAAGCAGACTGGGAAAATTCTTCTGGAACATAGTTGCTGAATTGAGCATTTTGGCCTGTGTTCCCAGTGAGATCAAGTATTGGATACAATCCAATTTGGAAGTGAATGATCATCATGCACAGAAAAGCAGAATAATGGATAGAGCTCAGATTAGACATAGTTACATAGATTTTTTTATGGACTCTATCTTCAGAGGACTATATCTCAGAAACAAGTAATTTGTATTTATTCAAGGTAGTCATTCCACTGATGGCTTGCAAGGATCTATTTGACTCCAATTATTACTTGATTTATAAAATGGACATTTCTAATAACCATGCTGTATTTATGCTCATAATCTCCAGAAAAAAAGATAAACAAGTTATTTTTGGAAGATTGCCAGTCAACCAATATGATCCTCACAACAAAAAAAAACCGTGTAACCATCAAAATGTGTACTATTTTTGACCTGAATAATTTGGTCTGCTGTGATTCAGGACTGTTTTCCTCCTTTCTTTTAAGAAAAACAATTTGGTCAGAAAAATAACTGCACTCCATCAGAATCTGGCAGCAATTGGCAAAGAGAGCTAAATATAGAGTAAATTGAATTCCAATGAAAGGTCAATGATGTGAAACACGGACTGGATTTTGTACGGGCTGGCCAGTGGGTTTGAAAGTGGGAAATGCACAAAATCCAACAGGAGCCACTAATGCCAACTACCTGCTCTGCCTAGTCTGAAATTTTACAGAGGACATGGGAAGCACCTTTTATTGTGCCTATTGAATGCTGCAAGAGGCCATTTCCAGCCTCATCTCACTACTATCGATACCAACTCATCCACATCACGAGGAGATCCAGTAGCTTTTAGCAGGCATCTGTTAAGGGGTGAGGCTTTGGGAATCTCCTCTGTGGTAGGGGCTGAAGAGGTGCCAATCAAATGAATGATCTGCTTGCTCTCAAAGAGGTCAAGGGGTGAAAGTCTCCCTATAAGTAATTAATTCCTGCTCCCAGTATTAAATTGCATCAGGATTGTAGGCAGCATTCCCATGCCTTTTTAGCTGGGGTTGTGCATAGCACCAATAGAATCTAGCCATGAACTATTTCTCCATAGATGCTGTTAAAAAGCACACAACACCAGGTTATAGTCCAACAAGTTTATCTGGAAGCATAAGATTTCGCAGCGCTGCTCCTGCATCAGATAGTTACCTCATTCCTTAAGCTAACGCTTCCAAATAAACCCATCGGACTATAACCTGGTGTTCTGTGATTTTTAACTTTGTCCACCCCAGTCCAACACCAGCTCTTTCATTTCATAGATGCTGCCAGAGATGTTGAGCACTTCTTTTTCTTTGCAGAGTTCAAGCTGCTGCTGTAATTTATTTCCTGTTGACTTGAAGCATAAAATTAATGGGCTAAGCAGAAACTAGATTGCTAACATATGAATATATGTGAATCAACTTCTCAAACTAAGAAGCTGCTTCCTAACAAGCTGCTGAATAAACCAAGAATGACAACAATGTTCATGTTTTTCTATCACACTTTGATGCACAGATTTCCCTTTTGAACTTGTTGCCATATATTGGGAGAAAAGAGCATGGAAATGACAGACTACAATTTCCCCAGTGGGCATGTGTTGAACACTCAATAGATATGAAGTCCCCAACCTGTACTATCATAACAATTTTGAATTAGCTTTGTCATATGGACACATGACTATCTAGGTGCAGATTCCTGTGTACAAATTCTTCAGAAAAAAATATTAGAAAATAAAGAAATAAAAAGTCTAAGACTTCTGACCTTTAAAAATCATAGTAATGAATTAGAAAAATAAAGAATGTAAAATTTGGAATAACAGTCCTTCCACAAAAATATAAAGAAAGGAAAAACAAAATTTGTTATAAAAGAGAATTTAAGACCCAGTCTACTTTTGTCCATTTCATGACTAGACCCCAACCCCACCTTGGAATTCCATCTGGGTGCACAATGATGCCGAAAAAAAAACCTCATGAATTCACAGGCTTCTTGAATTTCCTGTTTTGACACAAACACATGTCTCAGTTGAGTGCTAATACAAGGTGTCCCACTGGGATTTTAGTAAGAGAGCAGAAACTAAGCCCAAACATGAGCATACAGTACGGAGCAGAGGAATCCTCTTGATGTACATATTCATCAGTAGCCAGAGACACTGATGTTTCCTGGACCCAGGATTTTCTTCCACATGCATTGCAACCAAGGCTACACTAATGTTAACACTGACTCCCACCTAATTTGAAAAGGTACACAAACTGCTCCTACTACTGGAAAAAAGACCAACTATTCTCCTTTTCAGTGCCAAAAAATCCCACAGTACACAGAGAATCCAAGCAATGGAGCAGTGCTTTACCTTCCTTGTTGTGCCATCTGGAAACTGAATGTTACCTTGCTACAGAAAAATGAGCAAAGGGCTTTGTGACCTGTTTGTCTCCCAGTTAGTGCACAGCATACATTTAAAAGACATGCTCATGATGTCATCACTATCACAGCATGTGACCTGATTACGTAAAGGCCACAAACTCCAGCTTAACTGATGCCATTAAGTGCGGCCTGCAGGTGGAAGTGATCTACTCTTTGCAACCAAATAGAGTAACATAAACCCAGACATTGATATGGCCATAATATTTGTGTATAATCAGGAGCTTTTATAATTTTTCATTAAATTTTTCAATACACATTACCTACCTGTAGTCTTTAAGTTACTGGAACAAACAAACATTGCTGCATCAGATACAAATATCTTCCTGGAGGCAAAGTATACATTACTGAGATAATTCATAGTGGCATCAATGTGCATTAAAAAAAAATTCAAGATTTCAATGGGAAAAATTTGGAAACTTTATTGAAAATCAATTGCTATAACTAGAGACTTGAAAATTGAATGCCAGGTGACAAAGCCACTTTATTTTTAGCTTAAAGTGTAAGATCTTTCACGTCAGAACACAAAACAATAGCCTGCTCTCTGAGCCAAAACGTGGCAGTCAAAGGCTACTCACAGCATAAACACAAAGCTCTCTTGCATGATCACACCCATTATAAAACACTAACCTGTGTGAAGAGGTCAGCTGGTTTCACTAATTCTTCTCACATGACCACAAAGAACAGCATGTGATCTTTGTACCCCTTATTTGAAAATTAATGTCATCTAGCGGCTGAAACCTGCAACAAGAATGTATTTGTAAATCGAACATTTGATGTGGGACTGAAGTTTCAAATGAGCAGCAACAACGAAATAAATTGTATCAGAAGTTGAAAAGTAAAATTGGCCTTCTCCCATATCATAAATTACTCTTGTTGTACTCAGCAATATTTATATGTATATTTGAAATTGAGTAATTGTTCCAGCAGCATGAAATGCTTCAAGTGTCCTGAGTTAAGATGGAAGCTGAGACCTTTGTAACCTCAGGTCAAATACAAAAATGCAGTGATGATATCATGAGCACGTTTCTTTAAGGCATACTGCATAGTAACTGAGATATAGCACAACATCCTCTTTTTCCATCAAGATCCTAAATAGAAATCCATGGTTGTTCACAAGCATGTGTTGATTTGTTCCTTATAATTTTGGTTTCTTCGGTGCTGACCTCCAAGGTCCATGCATGGCAGTGAGTGCTGAAACCAGATGTCAACATTGGGAATGCTCTCAACTTGCTGATTTGTGTATATGGATCCTTGGAGCGGCAGCACAGCTTAGAAAGTAGTTTAATGGGTTGCAAAGCAGATTGTTGTTCAATTTGCCTGACATCCCTTTCCATATAGAATACAAAAACAGGCTAGACACGCAATAGATGGTTCATCCATGAGTACCAATGTACCACCCAAACTCAACCTGAAGATTATTGGTATTACAGATTCAGGGTGGGGTGAAGTTGGGAGAGACGTGTAGTTTTCCTATTTGGCATCCACTAATTACTGCAACAATACATGCATCTTATATTTATTCACCAGATCTGGCAGTCACTGGTCAGTAAAATATTTTTGATCCATTTCTAATCGCCATCTTCTTAAACAGCTGCAGTCCTTGTGATGTAAGTCCACCCACACTGCTGTTAGGAAGGGAATTCCATGATTTTGACCTGGTGACAATGAAGGAACGGTAATGTAGTTCTAAATCAGAATGGTGTGTGATTGTAAGGGAAACTTTCAGGTGGTGCCATTCCCATGATCCTGCTGCTCTTGTCCTTTTCGATGGTAAATGTTGTGGGTTTGGAAGGTCCTATTGAAGGAGATTTGACAACTTGCTGCAATGTATCAATTCAATTTTATTGGAGGCAGTGAATGTTTAAGGTGTTGAATAGGGCAACAAACAAACACTTGTTTTCTCTTGGATGGTGTTGAGATTCTTGCATGTTACTGGAACTGCAGTGGTGAGATGGGAGATCAACAGGGTCTAGGGATGATCTGAGGATTTGGAAAATGTTCGAGAAAACAAAAAGTGAGGATAAAAGCCAGGAAGAAAGGGGCACAAATTGAAGGCCCAGGTGGAAGTCAGAGGTTTCCTAGGGAAGATTTGGATTGGGTAGTTAATCATGGGGGCTGTGATGCAGGCATGCTGGAATTAGTAGATAGTTGCAAATTTAATCCATCTACGCTACAAGACATTGAATTCCTCTACGCTACAAGCCCTTAGATGGGTTATCTATGGTTTCCTGAGATACAGGAAACTTGGCCATCTTATAGACTACCCATATTTAATTTTGAGAAGTTGAATAATGATGAATCAAACAGTCTATAATCATAGTTGAAATGCTGGATGTTGGAGGCAAGCTGAAGTTGGGATTCTGATATTTAAAACATTCTCCTTCCACCCAACACTTAGTTATTCATGTTCTGTGTTAAAATTCACAATTTGTCTCTAATTATAAAGTCCTTGATCCTATTGTTTTTAAAACATCCTTCTCAGTTTGTTTGTCAATTCTCCAAGACTTGTGTATGTACACCCCAAGGTTTCTCTGTTCTTACAAATTCCATCAATATTGTACCATTTAATTTATATTGTCTTCATTATTACTCCCAAACTACATCATTTAACTCTATTACCTTCAGCAGAAAGCAGGTGAAATTTGAAATCCTGGTGAGATTTATTCAATTTCTCAAATTATTGGCTTATATTTTGACTTTGAAACCAGTAAGTTCCAGAAAGTACAGAAGAAACTTTGTTCATATTTTTGTTTTCTTCCTCTGGTAGGTTTTGTGGGGCTGCTGGATCCTTGAAACCTCTGACACATAATTCTAAAGCAAAATTTGTAACACACAGGACATTGAAGGACCACAGGAATCAAATCAATTGTGAGTTCTTCCTGCTGTCGAAATCGGAAAGTGGTGCCCTCAGTGTTACTTTTAGATTGTATAGTGTTTGAAAACTGCAGGCTTGACATTAGAGAAAGAAACAAGGGTTCACATTGCTGCAAGGAAATGATAAGAACCCAGCGCAGAATTCGTAATATTAATAATACAATTAAAAGTTAAGTAAATAGTTGCTTGTGCACAGAATGCTTTTAAACAGCAACGATAAATGGCAAAACAGTTCAAACATTTTAATCCAGGTTCACATAAATCTACAAATCTCACTTTCATTGTGACAATGAGGATTTGAGTGTTTTTCTATGCTTCAAGGATAGGAGTTGGCTGCTAGCTCTGTCATGTATTGAAACAGTGTGGAAATAAGAACTGTTTCACTTTATAAGCTGTTTAGATGGTTTTTAATATAAGTGCTTTTGACAGCTTGTCAAGTCAATACTTTCAACAGGCAGTGTGCAGGGTTATTTTGAAGTCCAGAGAACAGCTGTACTCTTTTATTATGGCTTGCTAACTTTATTCTGACACAATGTAATAACTTGAAACATCATTATGTAGTTGATTTTAGTTATGAACATTTAAAATCAATGTATTCAGTTGAATCAGTGTCCGCAGATATATACCATCTATTCGGAAAGAAAGTAGTTGGAAGTTCCATTTCTATACAGGCTGTATGAATGCAAATGAGATGAATTGGGGGAACACTAACAATACTCAAGAAGCTCCATGCTATTCTGGACAAAACAACCAACTTGACTGACATCCTGTCTAGAGCCTTTAACATTCACACCTACACAAGATGTACAGCAGAAACTTTCCAGGCTTCCAGAGGAGCAGAGGGGTTGAGGACCCCAAGACAAGCAGTCATCAATAATTGGAGGAGCTTACAAGAAAAGAACAGTGAGGTGGACAGTCAGAGACAGTGCTTGATTCATAGGAGCTGATTGAAATTGTTACCTACTTTAACACAGAGAAAGAAACTTGCTGTATAGTGAATCTTGGGTAAGTGGTTAAGGCATTTTCTATTCTGAAGTTTTAATATAGTATGCAAATTGATAAAGGTAATTAATTCTTTAAAAAGCAACATAAACAATTGAATCATATCAATTAAAAAAGCCAGTAATGATGGTCAGACAGGCAATGTGCCAAGGCTACAGTATGCAGGAGCTCTTAGATACATCCACATTAAGAGTTTTGACATTTTAGCATTGTCAGTTCAGAGTTTAAGAGCTGGAGGTTGAACTATATGCACAGTGATGCATCAAGAAGAGGGAAAGTTACTTGGATTCTTTGTAAGATGAAGTTATTACACTTTTACAATAGGGACTTCACATTTGGTCAATGGTCAGGGACAGTTGAGTTTGACTGCGAATGAGGCAGTTAAGAGAACCCAAAGACAGACTGTCAGTCTATGCAATTGTCCAATAAGTGAGAGGTTCTCTCAGCCTATTTGTGTTGGAGCAGGGGCTCAGGATGGATGAAAAAACGGATCACAGCTGTGTGGTACACAAAACCATTCAAGTGAAATATGCAACAAGGAATGTAGTTGGAGAAAGGAATAGTATAGTAAGAGATATTAACACCATTCTCTGCAGCAAAGAGCGAGAATCCAGATGGTTGAGTTGCTTGTTTGGTGCCAGGGCTTGGGACGTATGCTCAGAGCTAGAGAGGAACTTAGAAGTGGGAAAAAATGGATCCATGCTCATGATCTATGCCATTCAAGTAAAATGAAGAACATTTAATCAAGTACACTATCTCCTCATGGGGCTGGGTGCCATACTTTGTCCTTTAACTCTCACCTTGGGATGTTACATTTCATGAATGCAATGCGTAAGTATCAATTTCTGCTGTTCCTTATCTGAATCAAGGATGTTTGATCATTAAAATGAGCAATTTAAATGCACTGAAATGAAAATAAAATAAAATGACTGTGAAAGAAACACAGTGGATGAAATTTTCTGGGCCTGCCCGGAACTTTTACCAGGGCTGGTGAGGTATCTTAATTGGACAGGAGGCAAATCTTCCGCCTCCCAGCAACAGGTTAAGGTTTTGCTATCAATTCTTCAGAAGCTTTCAGGCAGGAGGGCTTTTCTGAACTTATCTGGATTTTATTATCATGTTGTTAATCCATTTTAACACTTCAGCCCACTGGCATTATATTCATGGGTGTAATCTTGTAAGCTGAAAACCTAATTTTATATTTGAGACCTTTATCTGGTGGGTAAAACTTCTTCCTCCACGATCCAGTGAGTAAAAAAAGTCCTTCAGTTGTTTGGCTGCCTCACAACGAAGGCATTTCTTTGCGTAAATACATAGTAAATGAGTGAAACTTTTCCATTTGATCAGCTCATGAGAAGTTTCACTCATATTCAAGCTGGCTTGTTGTTGTGACTTATGTTTCTCGTGGTGAAACCTGACCAGGCTATTAAGCCTGGCCAGATGGGGCACCAAGACTGTTTGGTGCTAGCAAACCTCACCAAACCAGAGGAAGCAAGAGAGTGCAAAACTCAAAGAGATACTCAATGCAAGAGACCATCCTTTGTGGGTGTGTCCTTGTCCTATGCAACCCTTGAGTGAATAGCTACTTGATGTGTCTGATCTCCTAGTTATGGTGGAAGGTCAGTGAGCTGCTGAATGTTGTAACTCCTTTTATTTTTTTAAGAATGAAATCTGGCAGATTCCCTCCAAATTATACCACTGTGGTGCAAGTAGTGCTCCATTGGTAGCCACAATGAAGTGACAGAAATTGCATGAACATGAAACATCTGATGGAGATGCTTCATACCTAAACTGTCCTCAGCAGTGGCAACCTTACAATGCTAACTCAAACACATAGAGGTATGAAACATCGAAACAATAGTGGTACATAGCCTGGTTGAGCATAATCGGTCAATGGTCCTGTTTCAGCACTGAAGCCAGGATCTCTTGAGCTGCCCGTAAGTGCTGATCTCCATAGCCTTCTCTCTCCAGACTGCCTTTGTCAGTCAGAATAGTTTTCTTTTTTGTCATTCCTCAGGAAAAGAACTTCCCTTCTCTCCCTGGTAGTCTTCAAGAAATGTCTGGGTAGGCATCGATAAAACACAGTCCCACCTTCTGCCTGTTCTCTGACATCTCAAGTGGTAGGTATGGTTGATAAGCAAAGTTTGAGTGATATTCCTGTATTAGAGAAGTGCATCTTTGAAATGTGGCTTTCAGGTGTTGCAGCCCAGAGCTTCCCAACAAGGGGACAGAAATTGCTGCCTATAAAGTTCAGTGCTTAACCAGTGCATGTAAATGTAATGAGCTCAGGAGAGTGTAACTGCAGGGAAATCTGGCCCACCCATAAGCAGAAGCCCTATCACCTATTGTACACACTTCCATACTTAGCCTCAAAAAGGAAATTATCTCAATCTCTTCATTCATTCATTCAGCTAATAATCATTCAAAATTCCTCTCTTTTTATACGTTAATGTGTGAGATCTTCAGGTAATCTAATATTTGAAAGGAATGCATTGATTGAACATCTGTTTTACAAGTGAAAAATGCTATTCATGTTAGATTCATCAGTAGAGTGCACTGAGAGCAATTTTTGTAGCCCATCTGGGGATAATCACTTTCTACTTATATTTAAGCAATTGCTTTTTGATTTCCTCCTGGACCCGTTTAGAAAACAGATTAGCAGAAATTTCCTGCGTGTCTCAATTTGATCTAAATGTTCTTCATGTCAACTCCTGCAGCATTTAATTTCAAAATCTACACATTATGTACCCAGCCAGCCAGGAACAAGTTGAGCAAAATAAATTACACTGCTGCTCTCCATTAAATAGCATTGGTAATAAGTGTTAGCTCAGCCGATGATTTTCACATCCCATGAAGAAATTAATAAAAAACAATAGAAGCAACAATAAGTTCACAATGCGAGATTTTTGGCTCCTCTCAGTAAAGGTCTGGTCATGTTTGAGATTAATTATGTTAGTCAGCTAGAGAACGGCAAACTTGGCATTTCTCTTCAAAAATAGTAACTTGCATGGCCAAGTTACATTCAGTGATATTCACTGATTCTGAAGGTATTCACTGTCATGACTTCATGATTATCACTTTTTGGTAATGGTATTTTGTATCAATATGTTTACATTTTTAAATCTTACTTGGATGGCTCCTGTTTGGAATAGGGAGGTTAGTCTATCATTCTGGAATAAATCTGTTGGACAATGCATTATGCAAATTGTTGATGGGATCATACCATCAACCTTTAATAACTCATCAGGTTTTCTGGCAAGATCAAAGCCTATTCTGGAGTGGGGTGTCATGCTTGACTCCTACAAACCTCAAAGAAAGAGATATTCTACAAGATTGTACCAGGTGGATGGAGCGAGTTTCAGTCAGGCCTTATTTTTGAATAAAAATCCTTACCATTTTGGTGGCATGTCTGTTTGCCAATGGTTTTTTCCATTTGTAACTCCAAGGTATATTCCTTTGCTGCAATGATTCAGACATGACCCTTACTGGGAGAAAGTGAGGACTGCAGATGCTGGAGATCAGAGTCGTGAGTGTGATGCTGGAAAAGCACAGCAGGACAGGCAGCATCTGAGGAGCAGAAGAATCAACATTTCGGGCATAAGCCCGAAGAGTTTATGATGAAGGGCTTATGCCTTCAACATCGATTCTCCTGCTCCTCGAATGCTGCCTGACCTGCTGTGCTTTTCCATGACTTTTACTGGGTCACGTTTGAAGGGCTAAGTGGCTGAATCCTGTAAATATGGGTAATTAACAAAGTCTCAGGATATCAGGGTTTCAAGTCCTGTGATGGCTGCAGTTGACATCATAACATTGCAGTTCACTGGCAAACAGAAAACAGTACATACGATAGAAAATTTGCATGGTGTCATTTAAGAGTTAAGTTGACTCTTCAAATAGAGTTAAAAATCACACAACACCAGGTTATATCCAAAAGGTTAAATTGGAAGCACACTAGCTTTCGGAGCGACGCTCCTTCATCAGGTGATAGTAGAGGGCTCGATTGTAACACAGAATTTATAGCAAAAATTTGCAGTGTGACGTAACTGAAATTATACATTGAAAAATTGATTGTCTGCTTAGCCTTTCATCTGTTAGAATACAGTGATAGTTTCACTTCTTTCATGTGTAAATCACAAAACCTTTTTTTTAAAAGTTGCATTCTCGGGTTAGCTGTTAACAATGGTGATAGCTAGACAATACATTGAAGGTGTTAGCCCCCTGTGTTCTCTGTCTTCAAGTAGAGGCTTTTCATTCTTTTCAACAAGCTTTGCTAACAGATGTTTGATGGTGAGCATATGAAGTCAGAGCAGCAGTTCAAATCTACAAGCCTTCTCCGTCATTCAAAATGATTATGGCAGATCTTCTAACTCGACTCTGTGTTTCTGTCAGCTTCCCTATATCCCTTGATTATCTGAGAGATCAGTCTTGAAGAAGAAAAGAAAACAAAGAGGTGACTCAAAGCAGGATATAAAAATTATGCAAGGCTTTGATAGAGTGGAAGCAGAGAGAATGTTTTCCCATTCAAAAACGTAACTGTTGATTATCAACATTATATAATTAACAAATAAGTTCGACAGGGAACATGCAAGAAACTTCTTTACCCAAATCATGTGAAACTCACCACTGTAGGGAATGCTTCAACTCAAGAATTTGATGCATTTTAGGGAAATTTAGAGCAAACATATGAAAGACAAGGGAGCAGAGGTTATAATTAATTTAGACGTGGAAAATGGGAAGGGTGTCAACTAGAGTATAAGGGTTAGTGTGACAGGTTAAGTTAGTGACCTGTTTCTACACTGTATATACTATTCAACAAACCATCCACAATACTCTGGAAGTTGTAATTCCAAAGATTCAAAACCATTTGAGTGAAATAAATTTCTTCTCATTTCAACCATTATTCTGAGGTCTGGTTTCTTTGTTCCAGATTCTCCAGCAGGTGAAACAACCTCTCAATCTCTACCCTGGGTGATTCAAGAAAATCACTTTTTATTCTTCTAAAAACCAGAGATTGTTGATATTCTTAATTCATCTGTTCAAACATACCTTGAGGTGTAGATAGGATTATGAATCCAAGTCTTCACTGGCTCATAGGTGGGGATATTACCATTGTGCCACAGCAGTCCTAATCAGGGTGATTATCGGTTTGGACAATTGCCATCTATTTTCTCTCACAGTCATAAATGGTGCAGAAGCTTAGAAAACATTTTCAGTAATTTCTGGCCTTGGGTCAAAATGTGTCGGTCATTAGTTAAGTGGAGAAACTGCATGAGTTACTTAAATCTAATGCCAATGAATAGTTGAGCATTTCTTGGCACTAAATTGCTAATTAGTTCTAATTCTCAAGAGAACCAATTGGGAACATTTTAAGTGAAGGGCAGTACAACATAATTGACTGTTTCTCCATTTGTCGCTCTCATTATGCAACTTAACATATCACTAAATTTCAGTGTTAAATAATGTAATAATGTGTAAATTTTAGAATTTAAAATATCATGATATCATCATGGTGTCAATGCATAGGATTGCTCTACTTTGCATTAAGTGATACATAGACAAATGGATGCCTGTCCTGTGGGTTCTTGATTGTAGCCAAGGATTATTTTGAAAGACTCTACTGAAAGCTGGGGGACAAAAAAATTACCAACCAAGTCAGAAGTATTTTTTTCAGACAGTTCTATAAATAGAGAGATACAGAGAAAGGAACTAAGGAAGGTTTGTGAGAAAATGGTCCTTCACCATCCCCACCTCCAGTAATTTGATTATATTATGGTTTATCTGCCACTTCATTCCGTATCTTTATCCTGATGGTTCAACTCTTAACAATCTTCCCTAACAAAAATTTTCCAAAATTTCCTAATTTTCCTAGGGGTGACAAAGTGTTTCCTGACATTGGACTAGATATTCTCTGAGTCAGGTTAACTTGAACACCCTTTAAAAATATTGTCCAGGTCCCGATTCCAGGATTCCCAAAGAGTTGGAGTGTCTTTTGAGGGTTTGGTTTGGTTCAGATTACAAGCCCACACCCAGCAATTCCAATCTGGTTAGTTACATTCCAGAGAGAGGCGTGGACCTGGGTTTGATTCCACCCTCAGGCGCCTGTCTGTTTGCACATTCTCCCCATGCGTATATGTGTTCCTGTGGGTGCTCTGGTTTGCACCCACAGTCCAAAGATATGTTGGTTAGGTGCATTGACATTCTAAATTGCCCCCTGTGTCCAGGGATGTGCAGGCTTGATGGATTAACCAAGGGAAATGCCAGGAAAGAGGGATTGTTCTGGGTGGGGATGTATTTCAGAGGGTTGGTGTAGATTTGAGGGGCAAATTGCCTGGTTCCACACTGTAAGTATTGTATGGCTCAGACTGAAGGGTTGTTATCAGAACTGTGCCGCAAGAATCGGTGCTGGGTCCACTGCTTTTTGTCATTTGAGTAAATGATTTTGATGTGAATATGGGAGGTATGGTTAGTAAGTTTGCAGATGGCACTAAAATTGGTGGTATAGTTGACAATGAAGAAGGTTACCTCAGAGTACAATGGGACTTTAATCAGATGGGCCGAGGAGTGGCAGATGGAGTTTAATCTCAATATATGAGAAGTTCTACATTTTGGTAGGGCAGGACTTAGATACTTAATGGTAAGGTCCTGGGAGTGTTGCTGAACAAAGAGACCCTAGTGTACAGGTTCATAATTCTTTGAAAGTGGAGAGACTGATTAACAGAATAGGGAAGGAGGTGTTTAGAATGCTTACCTTTATTGGTCAGTGCATTGAGTATAGGAGTTGGGAGGTCATGTTGTGGCTGTATGATATTGGTTAGGCCACTTTTGGTCTGTGTGTAGTTCTGAAAGAGGTTGCTAAATTTGAAAGGATTCAGAACAGATTTTCAAGGATGTTGCCAAGGTTGGAGGGTTTGAGCTACTGGGAGAGGCTGAATAGGCTGGGGCTATTTTCCCTGGAGAGTTGAAGGCTGAGGGGTGACCCTATAGAGGTTTATGAGGTGTTTGGGTAGGTTGAATAGTCGAGGGCTTTTCACCAAGGTAGTGAAGTTCAAAATATAGAATACATAGGTTTAAAGTGAGAGGAGAAAGGTGTAAAAGGGACCTAAGGGCCAGAGGATAGTTATATGTATGGAATGAACTGTCAGAAGAAGTGGTGGAAGTTGGTACAGTTACAACATTTAAAAGGCATCTGGATGGGTATGTGAATAGGAAGAGTTTCGAGGAATTTGTCCCAAATGCTGGCAAATGTGACTAGATTGATTTTGGACTTCTGGTCAGCATGGATGAATTGGACCCAAGAGTGTGTTCCCATGCTGTACAACTCTATGACTCTTTAACTCTATTCTACGATTCTACTCCTCTCCAATTTTCACTGAGTTGGGCCAGGCCTTTAAAAAGTCACAATTCAGAGCTCTGAGGAGTCACGAACTATAATTTGAATAAGAAAACCTTTTGAAAGGTAAGGTCAGAGTATTCTCCCCATGACTACCCCATGCCAAGATATCTCCTTCAAAATTTCCCAATGTAAGTCTATGTTCTCCCCCACACCCAATCATAGTGATTTACCATAGTCGCTAGACTAACAATCCAGAAACTCAGGAAATGCTCTGCACTCAGGTGTTTGAATCCCACCATGGTAGGAATTTGGATTTTAAAAACAATCTGGAATTTAATTTCTAACCACCAGTGCGGAACTCATGTTGATTGTTTTAAAAACACATCTGATTCAATAATGTCCTTTCGGGAAGGAAGGTTACTGCCCTTACCTTGTCTGACCTATATGTTGCTCCAGACTTGTGGCAATGTCCATGACAATGTCTGAAGACACCTACCAGGAAATTCAGTTGTATTATACTGCTAATAAGTCTTAAAACAGGAATGAAACCATGTGGTCTACCTGGCATCCATCCTAGCATTAGAAATGACAATGGCAAACTTAATCCTGGTGATCCTGCATCGTAAAGTCAAACACAGGCAAGGGAACCTCCGACTGATTGCTACTTGGAGAAAGAATGGAGAGTGGCAAGGGTGCAGAAGGTAATCTGGATGAGCGACTTCAAGATTCATCACCAAGATTCATCACTATTGTTATGAAGATGTGGGTGTACTGTTAGGAGAGTTAAAAGCTAGCAGAACTATCTGACAGCACCAAGTGTTCTGAATATGGTAACACTCGGTCAAAAACTAGGATAGCTAGTTGCCTGGAAATGACAAAACAGATTTGAATTAGGCCAGTCAGTTTAAATTATACCCTGAAAATACCAAACTCCAATCAAGTTTGAATGTAGTATCTTGACAATCTTAAAAGCCAATGACATAATCCAATGCTTTGGGGATAGAAGACTGGGGAAAATTGAACAGTTGGGAGGAGAACTGCCAAGCCGACGACATCTGCAGGCTGCCCAGAGAATAGCTCTCTTTAAAGTACCTTTATCCATCATCACCTGTGAAGCATAATCCCTAAGAAGAAGAAAAGAAGACAGAGTAAAATTCAAATATAAGATTTTGACAACTGCTGGTTTTGAAATTTGAATTTTTTCAGTAAATCTTAATTGGGAGGTTTTATTAAACTAGTATTAAAGAAGAGAAAGTCAAAGATAGGTTAGAGGAAGGAGGTGTCAATAGTTGTCAATTAATTATTCTCTGTTATACTTTAAGAAATAAAGTTGTTAATTTGTAGTTTAAATAATTCTTAGCCTCTCAAAATTTCACAGATTACTGCATTGATAAATCTTTTCTGTGTTGCTGGTTTAATTTTTAGCAGGAGGGTTTATCCCGTGATGTAATGCGATCACTTACCTACCACAACAGTGTTGTCTGATACTATCACACCCCACGAAACTTCATTGAGTTGACTCCCTGGACTGACTGTGTCTAGTCCCCTGACCAACTTGGACAGACAGTCCTGACTGAAGACTGACCAGACCCCTGATTGTTCTTCATGTAGAACCCTAACTGATGATCTGCAAATTCCTTTATTGCTTGCACTGGAATTGCCAGACTGACCATGGTTTACTCCCCATGTTGTGTAGTGAAACAGAGACCCTGACCTTGACAGTTGAATGACAGATCATATCCAAACACCATTCAGTGAAGGAATGCTACCCCTGACACCACAGCAGCAACCACCACCCCCACCCCTGCTATGACTTGATTAAAGTCTACTCTTCCCCACTGAAACATGGCCATTTGGTTGATGAACATAAAATGCATTTGCCATATAGGTTGCTGGCACATGCTGTTGATGTGAGATTGATACATCACGTTGCTATATCGTGACCTGTCAACCTGCTTGAGTGGTGGCAGTTGTCAAGGCAAACTGAACAACAAGTTTTTCAGATTGGCTGAGGGGCAAAGCACAAATAGACAAGTTGAGGCAGGGCTATGAGCATCCAGCTAAGTGCAAAGTTAGTGCATGCTAGGAAAATAAGCAAACAGACCCAGTCAAATCCATGAGATGGGTGCCTGGCCCTGCATGCACTGTGTTATTGCAGCAGCTTTGCAATGAGAGGTGTCAGTGCACTCCAAATTACAACAGTGAAGTGCAGAAGTATACTGTAGGTGTATTGGAGGCATGTGGACATGGGGTGAGTTTTGGGGTTGGATCACAAGTCACATGACACCAGGTTACACTCCAATCGGGGTATTGAAAATCACAAGCTTTCAGACAGCATTGCCCCTTTGTCAGTCCAACACTGGAATTACCACATCTTGGTGCTGGGTGTCCGAGTGCATGTCCAGAGGATCAAGCTGCGAGTTGGAGTCACCAGGTATCCAGTTAGACTTCCATTGGAAATTCTCAGTGTCTAGTTTCTATCTGCTGAGTGGGAAAGTGGGAACCTGCATATTGATTGGGTGAGGTGAGGGAGCAATGAGTCTGATAATGAACTTTAATCCCTGTTAAAAAGACTTGTCACAGCTCACAAGCAAGAATCTCATCTCAATGTCAGGACCATGTTGGGAAAATGGTCTTGATGCTTGAGAAGGGCCCCGTTTGATATCTCACCCAATTGTTTTTTTGCACATTTCTCGCCATAGTCCATATCATTCAGGGCCCAGAAAAATTCTGTCCTCAACTTCCATTAGCAAAATGGTACACAAATCAATTTTGAAAAAACCCCAAAGTTTGCTGTCAAAACAATGGTTCTATCTGTATAAGTGTGAACTTGGTTACAAACATGGAGGGAGGTGTTCACACTCTGAAATGTTAAACTCAATTTTGAGTCCTGAGGGTTTAAGATAACTCGGTCAAGGATGAGCGCGCATTGAGCGTTGCTGGAATACTGCACAAGCCTGAGACAGGAATGTTGGAACATAATGGCATGTTGACTTATTGTCAACTGGAAGTTTGGGGTCATTTTCACAAGATCAGTGAACTTGAAATGTTAATTTTGTTTTCCTCTCCAATGTTGCTGCCAGACTGGCTGAGTTTCTACAGCACTTTTTGTTTTTGTTTGAGATCCACAGCATTCACTATTATTTGTTTATTTTAAGAAAAATAATTGAAAAGCTCTGATCAGAGATGTGCTGTTCAGCCATCAGCTCCTAATAAATGATATTTCACTGTCTGGCTCCTCATGTGAACACATTAAGATGTGTGAGGTTCCTAGTCTTGCACAGCAGGTACAAAGCAAACTCACCTTAGAAAATTACAGCAAATCATTGGGTAGTTTTAGCATCACTGTAAGTATACATCATTTCTAGTCCTGCTGTCTTGCACTGACTATTTCAAATATGGAATTTTATTCCTTCAATTTTTAGTTGCTGTTGGAAATTTTTCAAAAAGCCTCATTTGATTTTATTTTATGCCTTTCTTTTATCTTTTTGAAGTCCAAGTTGTTGTCTTGTTATTTATTTCTTTGTCTTTACCTGATTTTCAATTGAATTTTACTTTCATATCCTTCTCAACCTTTCTACTGTTAACTTCACACAGCTTCATTCTGGCAGGTTACGGAGGTGCACAGTTGTTTGTCTTTTTCAATCAGATCTCAGTACAGAATACTGAGTTATTTGAAGTTCAAGTAAATGCAGCTCAAAATATCATTGATAAGAAACAGGCAAGTGCAAGGCTAGCTAACAGCAGGTGCCTGCGTCAGAAAAGTTTGGACGACTGTATTTAATGATTTAAATCTGTTTTTGGGAACTTAAAGTCAACATCAACATAGTATCATGCATGTTGTTAATGTTCACTCTGTTAAAAATGAGCCCTTATGGCAATCAATGCTCAATGCAAGTGTAAATGTTCCACCAGTAAAAAATGAGGTCTGCAGATGCTGGAGATCACAGCTGAAAATGTGTTGCTGGTCAAAGCACAGCAGGCCAGGCAGCATCTCAGGAATAGGGAATTTGACGTTTCGAGCATAAGCCCTTCACAGGCATTCCTGATGAAGGGCTTATGCTCAAAACGTCGAATTCCCTATTCCTGAGATGCTGCCTGGCCTGCTGTGCTTTGACCAGCAACACATTTTCAGCTGTAAATGTTCCACCAACAATTTTGCCCAATCCATCAATGTTATATGTCCATGTTCTCGCTCCAAGTGTATCAAATCTGTTAAGTGCCATGTAAAAGGAGGTTTGCATTTATGTATAACCCTTCCTTCCAAATGGTCCTTCTGAAACATTCCGCACCCAATGCAGTTGTATTGAAGTGAAGTTACTGTTAGAATCTAGTGGTTGAAGAAGACAATTCATATATTGCCCACTCTCAAGGGGAGTTGGAGGTGGGCGATAGATGCTGGTTAGCCAGCAGAGTCCACATTTCCTGAATGAATGAAGCAGCCAATTCATACACAGCAAGTTCCTAGAACATCCATGTGGTAATAATCATTCCATCTACTTTTGTTATTTTGATTGAGCAATACATTTTAGGCAGAATACCAGGGTTCATTTTCTGGCTCTTCTTTGAAATAGTGCTCTGTATTTTTTTTAATGTCACCTAGCAATACAAACAGGTCTTCAGTTTATCATCTGTTACGCAGAAAGGACTACAAAACTCCCTCAATACCACACTGGAGTGTTACATTTGATTTTGCTTTTAAGCCCAAGGTTTGAACCCACAAATTTCTGACTCAGAAAAGAGTGCTCATCAACTGGAATGTAGTCTCAGACGTAACACTGTTGAGAAAACCTTTTCAGCTTTAACCTATTTGCATAACATACACTACAGTTTACAAATGTAATGCAATAGTGCTGCACTGGCGAGGTATATATTTTGTGATGTGTTTGTTCATGCCTCATGGGTCAGGCACTGCTTTTTATATCTTGCTGGCCAAACCAGGATACACCTTGTTGTGTATAAATTCTTCAGGACAGTTGAACAGACTGAAAATACATGGTCAGCTTTGAATGATGTTTACCCCCGACCTGAGTCTCTTCCCAAGTTGTTTTCTCACCTATTGCATAACCCTGTCCTAGCACTCAAGATATCTTTTTACTGGTCTCCTTTGGAAACATAGAAGATAGGAGCAGATGTAGGCTATTTGGCCCCTTGAGCCTGCTCCACCACTCATACGATTATGACTGATCATCGAGCTCAGAACCCCATCCTGCACCTCCCACCCCCACCCATCCACTGATCCCTTTAGCCCCAAGAGCTATTTCTATCTCCTTCTTGAAAACATAACGGCCTCAACCACTTTCTATGGTAATGAATTCCACAATCTCACCTTTGTCTGGAGATAGAAATTTCTCCTCATCTCAATCCTAAAACGATTACCCTTATCCTTAAATTATGACCCCTGGTTCTGGACTCCCCCACAATCAGGAAAATCCTTCCTGCATCTGATTTGTCCAGTCCTGTTAGAATGTTTAGGTTTCTTTGAGATACTTCCCTCCATTGAATACAATTCTAACTGACTCGATTGCTCCTCATACATCAGTCCTACCATCCCAGGAATCAATTTGATAAATCTTCACTGCACTCCCTCTATAGCAAAACATTCTATAAGAGACAGCAAAGCCTGCACGCAAACTTCTAGGTGTGGCCTCACCAATGCTCTGTATGTTTGCAGCAAAACATCCTTGATCTTGTACTTGAATCATCTCACTATGAAGGCCAACATGCAGTTCCTTTCTTAACTGCCTGCTGCACCTATGCACTTGCTTTCAGCAACTGGTGCATGAGAACATCTGTGTCTCATTGCACATTCCCCTCTCTCAATTTACAGCAGTTGAAATAATAATCTGATATCCTTTTTTTTTCCAATATATTTTGTAAACGGCATTAGTTTTGCTTGATTCAAATTTCAAATACTTCACAGCTTTATTATCAAAACTGATAGCACATCAGTTCCCACGGCTTCAGTTTGGGATTGAATACCTTGCAAGAACTGTAACAAATGCTACATTGGACAAACAGGCAGAAAACTAGCCACCAGGATACATGAATATCAACTAGCCACAAAAATAAATGACGCTCTCTCACTAGTATCCTTACATACAGATGAGGAAGGACACCACTTCGACTGGGACAACACATCCATCCTAAGACAAACCAAACAGAAACATGCACGAGAATTTCTGAAAGCATGGCATTCCAACTGGAACTCAATCAACAAACACATTGACTTGGATCCCGTTTATCACCCCCAGAGAAAAAGAACAGGAGATGACATCACCACAGAAAATGAAGTTACCACAGGAAATGACATCACCAACCCAAGGAAACCTAAACACATAAACAGAAAGTGGGCCATACCACCAGTGCTTCATCCAGAGGTTCACTGATGATATTACCTAGTATGGTGATGAAATGTCTGAAATCAAACCTTCCAGTTCAGTGAGCAAATCTCCATCCAGAACTTCAACCTGAGCTACAAATCTTCTCAAGTCTCGTGAATAAATCTCTGGCTGCTGAGTTTGTCTGTTGGCAGTGACTCCAGATGCAGTGTTGACTCTTGAGTGCTGGATGACTCAGTATCTGGCTCTATTTCTTCTGAAGGTATTGTCAAAGGAAGTGGTCCTTGGTGTTCATATGTGTATGACACACAACTGCTGGTATTTCCTTTTTTTGTGGCAGAGCATCAAAGTTATTGTGCAGACAGGGCAAATGTACCAATGCTTAGATCATATGCCTTTCACAGTGTACAAACAAGTCCAAATGTGGGCATCACCTACATCCTACTAAGGTTTGCCTTTTAACACCTGCAATTGATTTATCAAAGATAGTTACTACGTATATCGTGGAGATGTCCATTTCAAACGGCTGAATGCATTCTTCTGCTAAATGCCAGCTCATCCTGCAAAAGGAGCTTTCTGGCATAGTTTTACACAGAACTGCATGATTTGAATGAGCATTTAAATGACGACTATGTTGATTAAACTTTGAAAGAGTTATCTAATTAATCCCATTCCTCGTTCTTTTCTGTTAGCCTTGCAAAGTTTTCCTCTTCAAATATAGATTATATTTTCTGTTAAAGTTATTCATTAATCTGCTTTCACCATCCTTTTATGTACTGCATTTCTGATCATACCACAATTTACAAATAGCTCATACAAAAATACCTCTTTGATGCATACATATAGTGGCAACTAGGATTTTATCTACCTTATTGCTTTTCTTCCTGCCCTCACTTTTGAGAAGTACGCATCACATCTGTTCCCATGCCTGAAACTGCAGTTGTATTGTCAAGGGCTTTCCTGTCCCTTCCATGGATATCCTATTTCCTTCTCATTACAAATACTACAGGAGCAGAGGGCATTGTACATGAAACTTGAGCATTGGCTGCTGCATTTTATTTTGCCACTGAAATTGCTAATCTCACAGAAGTAGACTGTAAAATTTCAAATGCTGCACAGCTTTATTATCAAGGCTGATAGCACATCATTTCCCATGGCTTTAGTATGGGATTGAACTTTAATGTCTTGGAATTTGTAGGTTTGTGAGCTGGTGGAACTTAAAACTGGAGAAATTGACAGTGTATTTGGAGTCTGTTGTAAGTTGCCAACTTTCTATTTTAACAACAGCATCTTAGGCTGTGGGCAAAAATCAGCTTGTGAGATGCGAAGTGTTAGTTTTAATATGTTAATTAGTCAATTAAAGCATGAGTGATCCATTGAATCTGTGATTAGCACTGCTGCCTCACAGCACTATGGACTAAAGTTCAATTCCACCTTTGTACATCTGTCTGTGTGGAATATACACATTCTCCCTGTGTGATCGTGTGTGTTTCGACCAGATGCTCTGGTTTCCTACCACAGTCAAAGAAGGGCAAGTTAGGTGGATTGGCTTTGTGAAATTACCCATGGTGTTCAGGGATGTGCAGCTTAGGTGCATCAGCCATGAGAAACGCAGGGATAAGGTAGGGGGTGGATCTGAGTGTGATGCTCTTCAGAGGGTTGGTGTGGACACATTGGGTCGAATGGCTTCTTTCCACATTGTGGGGATTCTATTCTATAATTAACATGGTATTTACATTTTAATTGTGCCTCTGGAGGAATCCCAAACTAATTGTTATTCGCCAGTGAAAGCAAAACAAGAATTCATTCGCAACTGAGGGGTCTGAAGCCATGATAGTGAAATAGACCAACAAGTACTAAAATCTTAAAAGTGCTTTCTTGTCAACTTTGTGTGAAGTGTTTATTCACAATACTGGTCCTGAGAAGGAATCTTCATGTTATTGGAGGTTATTTCCCTAACGTTCTCTTTTTTTGTCCTTTTAATTGAGTAATAAATATCAACCAGTGTTTTATAAGTAAAAACTGAAAGAACTGCAGATGCTGTAAAACAGAAACTAAAACAGAAACTGCGACAAAAGCTCACCAGGTCTGGCAGCATCTGTGGAGAGAAATCAGAGTTATCATTTCAGGTCAAGTGACCCTCCCTCAGAAATGGGCTTCTGAGTAAGGGTCTGAGTTCTGAGGAAGGGTCACTTAACCCAAAATGTGAACTCTGATTTCTCTCCACAGACAGTGCCAGACCAGCTGTGCTTTCCAGCAATTTCTGGTTTTGTTTCTGAGTGTTGTGTAAGCAATGATTCTGAATGGATTAATGTTAGAAAGTTCTATACAATCTGATGATATCATTCTGCCTGTGTGGAAAGAGCAACATAGGATCTTGCAGAGTGAATATTAAAATTTAAAGTCTCCCAAAAATCATAGTAACTGGTGTAATTTTTAATTAATTCATGCCACACTATTCATTTACAAGCTTATTCTCAATAAGATTTAATTAGTGGAAACAAATTCTTCAACCAAGGTTTGCCAGTCATTGATTACCTAAAACCAAATACAACATGGTGATCAGAAATGAGAATTGACTCCAATTTAGCTGTACCATATGACAAGAAAACAATAGTGAGATTTCTAATCTAAAGGACCCGAGTATCACAAATTCCAGTGTACCCAAAAACCTCACTGGACACCTACAACTTTAAAGAATTTACAGCTTTATGAAATATTAATCTGGTCAATCAATAGTTACAGCAGCTGCTCAGTGAAACTGTTAAATAGTGAAACTGTCTGTGGAGAACGTCACAGAAGATTAACAATGGAGAAGTCGGAATTAATAGTAAAACACTTTTGCTTCAGGCATGGTAAGAAGCACAGAAGCAAGTGCGGACTGGAAATTAATTCTAGAATTACATTTTGTTCAAAACAATGACCTCTCCTCATTAAGACTCAACAGTGACCCATGGTTATGGCCAGATGACGAGGGGTAATCAGCTCACCTCTCTCTAAACCTCTCTCAGTTTGTCACATCAAATAGTTAAAATATTTTTAAGACACAATGATCGTTCTTCAATTTAAATTAACGAGTCACATCAAAATGACGGAGCCAAATCACAAGGTATTCTTCATTGTAAAAAGAGGAAATTCAATACCTATTCACCTAAAAATACAATAGACCTCTGACAAAGGCAAAGAACTCAGTTGCCTTTTTGTTTGTACGAGGTACCCACTCCCCCAGGGATCTTTTAATATTTACTACCTACCTGTTTGTGGCTTTTGATGTCAAAGGTCTATTGCATGTTTAGTCGCATAGGCATTGGATTTCCTCTTTTTATAGGGTAATTCCAAGATGGAGGATGGGAAACATTTCTGGCTGCAACAGGCTGCTCCTTTTTTGAGGTATTTTAGGTGTTGGAGGTGATTTCCTCGAATTCTAGGAGCAACAATTACT
Source organism: Hemiscyllium ocellatum (assembly GCF_020745735.1). NCBI lineage: Eukaryota > Metazoa > Chordata > Chondrichthyes > Orectolobiformes > Hemiscylliidae > Hemiscyllium > Hemiscyllium ocellatum. The sequence continues at coordinate 78,419,655 of NC_083411.1, read as the reverse complement.
GTTTTATATGCTGTTGCATTGTTTTGGAACTTTGGAGAAAAACAACAAAACAATGACACTTTTAAAATGGAGAGGAACAGACATGATCAGTCAGTGCAGGAGAGAGAGAGAAAGAAACCCACATTGTGAACTGACATAGCAGTGAACCTGCACAGTTACTGCCTTTGCTGTTGAATTCATGTATCGCTGGACATCGAAGTATATCTAGACAAATTAATAAACAGTGAAATTCACAACTGATTAGACTTACAGTGTGGAAACAGGCCCTTCGGCCCAACAAGTCCACACCGACCCGCCGAAGCGCAACCCACCCATACCCCTACATTTACCCCTTACCTAACACTACGGCAATTTAGCTTGGCCAATTCACCTGACCCGCACATCTTTGGACTGTGGGAGGAAACCGGAGCACCCGGAGGAAACCCACGCAGACACGGGGAGAACGTGCAAACTCCACACAGTCAGTCGCCTGAGTCGGGAATTGAACCCGGGTCTACAGGCGCTGTGAGGCAGCAGTGCTAACCACTGTGCCACCGTGCCGCCCACAAGGATCTTGGAGGAACCTGTTTGGAAGAGGTCACAGCACAGAAACAGATAAGTGAACAGTTTTAAGTATGGCATTGTTGTAAGTCTGCAGTAGTAGAGTGGGTTCTTTTTTGATTATATGTTTTATTGAAATATGTCTCTGGATTAAACTTAAAAATATAAGACGTAAGTATAAGTTAGCCTGAAGCAGTATTTCATAGAGGAATAAGACAATGCTATTTTCTGGGTCTGCAGATTGGAAGAAACAAAAATTTATTAGAGTGTTAATAGAGGCCCTTAGTAATGTGATATGCTCTTCTGGTTGGATGTGGGAGTTTAATGATGGTTTATGTGTCACGGAAGATTATATCTGCATTAAATGCCATCGATTGTGAATCCTATCAGATCGAATGGATCAGTTAGAGCAAAAAAGTAGAGGAATTTACAAGAGCAAGGAGATATGATGGATGGCAGTTACAGGAAGGGAGAAAAGTCACAGATCCAGCCACATAGATGGGTTAACTCCAGGAAAGGTTAGAGAGGTAGGTAGTTAGTGCAAGAGTCTTCTGTGTGTATCCACATTTCAAACAAGTATGCTGTCTTGGAGAATGTTGGGGTGATAGATTCTTAGGGGAATGTAGCATGAACAAGCAAGTTTCTGGTATTGAGACTGACTCTAATGCAATGAAGGCTATATCGGGTTCCAAGAGATCAATTGTATTAGGGACTCTGAGACACAGACAGACATTTCTGTGGCCAGCAGTGAAAAATCAGAATGGTGTGTTGCTTCCCTGGTACCAGGATCAAGGACATCTCAGAGAGGGTACAGAATGTTCTCAAGGGGGAGAGGGACCAGTAGGACACATTGGATCCAACGGCATAGGAAGGGAAAAGGATGCAATTCTGAAGGGAGAATACAGAGAGTTAGGCAGGAATTTAAAAGGGAGGTCCTCGAGAGTAGTAACATCTGGACTACTCTCAGTGCTGCGGGCTAGTTAGGATAGAAACAGGATAAAGCAGATGAATGCATGGCTGAGGAACTGGAATATGGGAAAAGGATTCACATTTTTGGATCATTGGAATCTCTTCTGGCATACAAGTCACCTGTACAAGAAGGACGGATTGCACGTGAATTGGAAAGGGACTAATATACTGGAAGGGAGATTTGCTAGACCTGCTCGGAAGGATTTAAACAAGTAAAGTGGTGGGTGGGAGATGGTGAGGAAGGAGACCAATCTGAGAATGGTACAGTTGAGAACAGAAACAAATCAAACAGTCAGGGCAGGCAGGACAAAGCAGAGGACAAGATAGGACCGATAAATTAAACTGCATTAATGCAAGAGGCCTAACAAGGAAGGTAGATGAATTCGGGACATGGTTAGGAACATGAAGCTGGAATATCATAGCAATTGTAGAAATGTGGCTCAAGGATGGACAGGACCGGCAGCTTAATGTTCCAGGATACAAATGATACAGGAAGGGTAGAAAAGGAGGTAAGAGTAGAGAGGCAGTGGCGTTTTTGATAAAAAGATAGCATTACAGCTGTTCTTAGGGAGGATTTTCTCAGAAATACATCCAGGGAAGTTATTTGGATTTAACTGAGAAATAAGAAAGGGATGATCACCTTATTGGGATAGTATGATAGACACCCCCAATAGTTAGAGAGAAATTGAGAAACAAACTTGTAAGGAAATCTCTGTTACCTTTAAGAATAATAGGGTGGTTATGGTAGGGGATTTAACTTTCCAAACATAGACTGGGACTGCCATAATGTTAAGGGTTTAGGTGGAGAGCAATTTGTTTTGTGTGTACAAGAAAATTTTCTGATTCATCATGTGGACGTACCTACTAGAGAAACTTGACCTACTCTTGGGAAATAAGGCAGGGCAGGTGACTGAGGTGTCAGTGGGGGAGCACCTTGGGGCCAGTGACCATAATTCTATTAGTTTTAAAATAGTGATAGAAAAGGATAGACCAGATCTAAAAGTTGAAGTTCTAAATTGGAGAAATGCTAATTTTGATAGTATTCTGCAATAACTTTCAAAAGCTGATGGGGAGGGGGGGGGGGCAGATGTTCACAGGTAAAGGGATGGCTGGAAAATGGGAAGCCTTCAGAAATGAGATAACGAGAGTCCAGAGAAAGTATGTTCCTGTCAGAGTGAAAGAAAAGGCTGCTAGTTGTAGGGAATGCTTAATGACTAAAGAAATTGAAGGTTTTGGTTAAGTAAAAGAAGGAAGCATATGTCAGGTTTAGGGAAGAAAGTGAGGTCTGCAGATGCTGGAGATCAGAGCTGAAAATGTGCTGCTGGAAAAGCGCAGCAGGTCAGGCAGCATCCAAGGGCGCAGCAGGTCAGGCAGCATCCTTGGATGCAGCCTGACCTGCTGCGCTTTTCCAGCAACACATTTTCAGCATATGTCAGGTTTAGACAGGATAGATCGAGTGAATCCTTAGAAGAGTATTAAGGCAGTAGAAGTATATTTAAGAAGGAAATCAGGAGGGCAAAAAGGGGACATGAGGTAGCTTTGGCAATAGAGTTAAGGAAAGTTCAGAGGATTTTTACAAATACATTAAGGATGAAAGGGTAACTAGGGAGAGAATAGGGCCCCTTAAAGATCCTTTGTGTGGAGCTGCAGTAGATGGGGGGATACTAAGTGAGTACTTTGCATCAGTTTTTATTGTGGAAAAGGACATGGAAGATACAGAATGTAGAGAAATAGATGGTAACACCTTGAAAAATGTCCATATCACAGAGGAGGAAGTGCTAGATGTCTTAAAATGTATCAAAATGGTTAAATCTCCAGAACTCTGTGGGAAGCTTGGGAGGTGATTGTTGGGCCCCTGCTGAGATATTCGTATCATCGTTAGTCACAGGTGAGGTGCCAGAAGACTGGAGGTTGGCTAATGTGGTGCCACTATTTAAGAAAGGTGGTAAGGACAAGCCAGAGAACTTTAGTCCGGTGAGCCTGACCTTGGTGCTGGGCAAGTTTTGGAGGGAATTTTTTTGATTAGATTAGATTACTTACAGTGTGGAAACAGGCCCTTCGGCCCAACAAGTCCACACCGACCCGCCGAAGCGCAACCCACCCATACCCCTACATATACCCCTTACCTAACACTAGGGGCAATTTAGCATGGCCAATTCACCTGACCCGCACATCTTTGTGACTGTGGGAGGAAACCGGAGCACCCGGAGGAAACCCACGCAGACACGGGGAGAATGTGCAAACTCCACACAGTCAGTCGCCTGAGGCGGGAATTGAACCCAGGTCCCTGGCGCTGTGAGGCAGCAGTGCTAACCACTGTGCCACCGTGCTGCCCTGAGGGATAAGATCTACATGTATTTGGAAAGGCAAGGACTGATTAGGGATAGTTAAAATGGCTTTGTGCATGGGAAATCATGTCTCACAAAGTTAGTTGAGTTTTTTGAAGAAGTAATAAAGAGGATTGATGAGGGAAGAGTGGTCAATGTGATCTGTATCGACTTTAGTAAGGTGTTTGACAAGTTCTCCATGGGGGTCTAGTTAACAAGATTAGATCACATAGAATACAGAGAGAACTGCTGCGGCACGGTGGCACAGTGGTTAGCACTGCTGCCTCACAGCGCCAGAGACCCGAGTTCAATTCCCGACTCAGGCGACTGACTGTGTGGAGTTTGCACGTTCTCCCCGTGTCTGCGTGGGTTTCCTCCGGGTGCTCCGGTTTCCTCCCACAGTCCAAAGATGTGCGGGTCAGGTGAATTGGCCATGCTAAATTGCCCGTAGTGTTAGGTAAGGGGTAAATGTAAGGTAAGGGAAAATGGGTGGGTTTCGCTTCGGCGGGTCGGTGTGGACTTGTTGGGCCGAAGGGCCTGTTTCCACACTGTAAGTCTAATCTAAAAACTAGCTCGAAGGTAGAAGACACAAGGTGATGGTGGAGGGTTGCTTTTCAGACTGGATGCCTGTGACCAGTGGAGTGCCATAAGGATTGTTACTGGGTCCACCACTTTTGGTCAAAAAATAACTGATTTGGATGTGAGCACAAGAGGTATATTTAGTAAGTTTGCAGATGACACCAAAGTTGGAGGTATAGTGGACAGTGAAAAAGGTTACCTCACATTAAAACAGGATCTTTATCAGATGGGCCAATGGGCTGAGGCATTTAATGAAGATAAATGCGAGATACTGCAATTTGGGAAAGCAAATCTTAGCAGGATTTATACACTTAATGATAAGGTCCAAGAGAGTGTTGTTGAACAAAGAGACCTTGGAGTGCAGATTCATAGCCCCTTGAAAGTGGAGTTGCACATAGATAGGATAGTGAAGAAGGAATTTGGTATGCTTTCCTTTATTGGTCAGAGTATTGAGTACAGGAGTTGGGAGGTCATGTTGCGGCTGTACAGGACATTGGTTAGGCTACTTTTGGAATATTGCGTGCAATTCTGGTCTCCTTCCTATCGGAAAGATGTTGTGAAACTTGAAAAAGTTCAGAAAATATTTACAAGGATGTTGCCAGGGTTGGAGAATCTGAGCTATAGGGAGAGGCTGAATAGGCTGGGGCTGTTTTCCCTGGAGTGTCAGAGGCTGAGTGGTGACCTTATGGAGGTTTATAAAATCATGAGGGGCATGGATAGGATAAATAGACAAAGTCTTTTCCCTGGGGTGGGGGAAAGATATAAAAGAGACCTAAGGGGCAACACTTTCATGCAGAGGGTGGTACGCATATGGAATGAGCTCGCAGAGATTGTGAAGGCTAGTAGAATTGCAACATGTAGAAGGCGTCTGGATGGGTATATGAATAGGAAGGGTTTGGAGAGATATGGGCCAGACGCTGGCAGGTGGGACTAGATTGGATTATGATATCTGATCGGCGTGAGTTTGACCAAGGGGTCTATTTCTGTGCTGTACATCTCTATGACTCTATAAGTAATGAGAATCACCTCAGTTCTGATGGTTTAATTTTTGTCTCATTTATTTTGCAGTGGGAATGTCTGCAGTTACCCCCATGTTCTCAATGGATACTTGTTTTGAGATTGTGTGTGTGTGTGTGTGAGAGTCTTCCAATCCTTGCTTACGTATCCATTTTTTTGTTTGCCCTGTTTTGTTCAGTGCAGTTTCAAGCGTCGTGTTCCATCCTCTTTTTTTAAAGCTGATGATCTTCAGGCAACCTTGACCTGAATGTATAATCTCCAGGAAGATGTGAATCAAACAGGAGATACTGACTGCATTTTCAAGATCTTATGTAATACCACAGTTTTGACTCAGACTAATCTTCATTTGATGATGGTTTCATGAACTTGGTTCAACTTAGTTTTGTCATCACTGCAGCCTTTTGAGGTCAGAATTTGTTTTCTGTTAAAAAAAACTCTCTTTAGTTTCAGATATTTATTTCAAATATTGCAAGTTCATTGTAATTGAATCGTCCAGTTCTATGATGATCCACAATCACCACTGACAGTAGTTGATATTACTGAGTTTTGAGAAGATTTGTAGCTCAAGTTGACGTTCTGGATGTAAATTTGCTGGCTGAGCTTTAAGGTTTGTTTTCAGATGTTTCGTCACTATACAAGGTAACTTCGGTGAGCCTCCGGGTGAAACACTGGTGGTGCAGCCCGCTTTCTATTTATATGTTTGGGTTTCCTTGGGTTGGTGATGTCATTTCCTGTGGTGACATTATTTCCTATGGTGATGTCATTTCCTGATCTTTTTCTCAGGGTGTGGGAAATGGGAGCAAAACTACATTCAGTGGTCGATATCCCTAAACTAAATATGGCAGCCAGGTCAATGTAGATAATTCTCATGATCATGTTCAAAATAGTGTTGGAGGATATTTCATCTATGCTTGAAGAGGTAGAAAGGGCCTTAATTAACATCTCATCTAAAAGGTGATACTGCAGTGGAGTATCATTTTTATGCTTAAGTTCAATCAAGTGAATCTAGTACCCAGAGCTTTCTTGTTCTCATTGAGACACACATGCTGCCAACTGAGCCACAAAAGCTGGAGATTTTGCCTTGTACTCAATTGCAAGGGGAGAAAGAAATGTTCCAAAAGCAGAATAAAGTGTTGAATGGTGGATGGTATACTCCTTGAGGGAAACCTTAAAGGAAGGGCAGTAGATTGGATAAGAATGGAGGGTAAGTGGCAGATTGAGGATTGACAGATCAGAAAATGCAATGACTAACAGAGATAGGTATGCAAGGTCAGTGGTATAAGAAATAATGTGCTACTGCATGCTGTGGAAGAATGAACTAGGATGATAATAACACAAATCAGGATTTCAGTGAATTTGTCTTTGTACTCGACTTTCCTCTTGGTTAGTTAGTCATTTTCAGCATCAAATTCACAATGTTTGTACTCAATTCCTGTTGAAGACCTCAAGAGCGACCTCTGATTATGCTTCTTTTGTTTCCCTTGCTTGATTTCTCTTCTGTCAATAGGAAACATATTTCCCTGAGGCATCTTACAACCCCCAGTAGCACCAAAATGAAAGACAAATGCTGTTTCTGCCTGAAATCTGGAGAAAAACAGGAAGCGGTAGCAATATTCATTAGATTTGGCAACCTATGTGGGGACAAAACTGAGTTAATGTTTCCAGTAGAATATGCTTCTTCTTCAGAACATTTGAACATTTGAATTCCTTTCCACCTAATCCTTCTGTTATGCTCGGAACTCCAAAAATATGCTGTTGTGTGTTTGTGTAAGTATGGTGGACTGTCGATTTAAAGTTCTGATCAGATGATGAAATGATGATGGGATCAGCAATTTTTGGGTTGAAACAGCTTGGTGCTTGCAGAGTGAACATCTCCTTAATAAAGCTGCTGCTATTAACTGTTCTGGTTTCCAGGTCCTTCTTGGAACATAACGCCAAACATTAACCAAGGCCCCTCAGACAACATCACCGAGAAGGACAAGTACAGGTGATACAAGGGAACACCACCATCATCAAGGTCCCACCCAAGCAACTTAACATCCTAATTTGGAAATATGCTATCATTCCTTTGCTGTTACACGGCCAAACTCCTGGAATTTCCTCCCCCACAGAACTGTGAACATGTCTAAACCAAATGGACTGCAGTGTTTCAAGAAGGAAGCTCACCATCACGTTTCTAAGGACATTCTGAGGTGAAGTTGGACTAGTCAGTGAAACCCATTTTTTTACAATTGGTGACTGAGATTTACAAACTGTTGCCAATATGAGAAGACCATCAATTTAAAGCTTTGTCTTCATAATCTTACTCATTGTACAGCAATTGTTATACTGAGTTAGGTGCAAGGCATTTTTATTGGAGTTAGCATACGATGCAGCCAGACACTTGGTGACTAGTTAATACACCTTCAGTCTCAGTGAAGTACTGGGTTGGAGTACCTGAGAATGACCCTAAAAGGACAGAACAGGCTAATAGTTAAGTATCCTACATTCTAGATCTCATGAGAATTGTAAATATTCTACACATTTATATTCACAGTTACATCTGTGAATCTGTATATATTTAGACATGCAATTTATTTCAATTTAGAATTGAATCTGTTCATAAATATTAAAAACATTTGTCATATAATTGGATTAACTTACATCTAATACCATAGGCAGAATTCTGGTTTACTCATTAGAGATGGAATGGCCTATAATCTAACATCAGAGAGCAATTGCCAGATTGTCTGCATAGATATTTTTCTGATCAGCCTGTCCAGAGATGTTATGGCATACCTTTAAATGAACCTAGATATCCATTCTCAGAGGTAGAGATAAGACCACTGCATCAAGAGCCCAAGATTACCTGCACATTCCTAACTCCAGACTAGTTTTGCTTTGGAAAGAGCACATAGTGTGTTAGGACAGTAATCCATTGTACAATTACAATTTCACTCAGGCCATCGTGGCCCATCCTGTCACAATTGTTGCCAATAGCCATTCAATGGAAGTGTTATTGAGAAATCTGTGACCTTTTTATATCGAAAATCTTTTATCCTATTTTCAAAAGCCACTTCCATTTTGAGGCTCCCTCTTACCTTTATCAACAGCTTCTACCGTGGATTTTGGAGCCGGAGATGTTGCGTTGCTAGATGGTCTCCCATTGACCCTGCAGGCATAAAAATCCACCTACCATGCTTAATTAGAGGATGTGCATGCTTCATGGCCAATAATTGGCTGTCTCTTAGGAAATTGCATTGGATATTTGACGCCAAAGTGAATTCATAAAAAGGCAAGAGTCTAGCCCTGGGCCCGTTATCTTTAATGTAAAGCAAGTCGAGCATTTTGATTCATTTTTCATTCATCAGAACTTCATTCTCCGGAAGTCAAGTAGTATTATTGGCCATGTGCACATTCTATGTGCTGACTACTTAATCTAAACAATAGGCAAACGTTCAAAAATGTGAGTTGTCAGAATAAGTAGGTGTCATCAGACAGGATAAACTGTTCTTGACAATCAGTTGGGCCAGGTATTTGCTACTAAAAGATATTTTTAACCAATCTGTTAACAGATTGTATTACACACTTGTGGAGCAGGAGAGACTCGAACTCAGGGTGCTTGGTCCTGAGGTAGAGACAAGACTACTGCACCATGAGAGCCTCATTTGCTATTATGTGTTTTGTTCAAATGGCAGAAATCTCAAATGCTTGGAAACGCTAAATGTAAATAACTTGTTTGCAGCCAGTTATGTGCTATGGCTTGTTAATAGAGGAAAGAGTTCAGTGGAAGCTGGATGTCTCAGCAAAGATATACGTGACTCCTTTTTGCCAATACTAAGTTTCTCTTTTGTTCCATCTCAATGTAGAAGTGATTGTGTGAAGGTTACTTGTGGTCACCTTAATTTCATATATAACTTTTTTGTTTAAATTCTTGGGATAGGGTATTACTGGGATAGGGCAGTTGAGAGTCAACCACGTTGCTGTGGGTCTGGAATCACATGTATGCCAGACCAGTTAAGGATGCAGATTACTTCTCCTAAGCAATCTGATGGGTTTTCCCTGACAATCATTCCATAGTCATCATTAGATTCTTATTTCAGATTATTACTGAATTCAAATTACACCATCTGCTGTGGCAGGATTCAAGCCCAGGTCCCCAGAACATTACATGGGTCTCGAGATTATTAATCTAACAATAATACCACTAGGCCATCACCTAACCTTCCTGGTATACTTTTATCACAGTTTGGAGTGTTAATGAAGCATCATGTCTTTTATTTACTAAGTAATCAAAAACTACAAAGTTAAAGTAATTTACTGGAATCTGCTATGTTGATCTTCTGTTTCCATATAATATTGACTTCTAATAAACCTAACTGGTAGGTTATTACCTGAGCTTCAGACTATGAAAGAATTATTATTCTTCTATTGTCTGATGACTAGACAAACTTGAAACTGTACTTTGCATTTCCACTGAGCTTACTGAACTAACTAAACAACATGATCACAGTGGGTTTTGTGCATATTGGCTAATACTTGAATGTGTAAACAACAAAGAATCAATTATGGCAGGGATCTTTGATGCTGGCCTTGGAATATTTGGTATGCATTCAAAATTGCAACATTGGATCAGTATCAAAATTAGCTTAGAAGTAACAATGATATACTGATTACATTTTTGAAACAATAAAAATACACATTTATTTTAACCTCCAAACCAAAACAGTGGTTGTCATCTCAATTCGATCAACAATTTTCGAGTATTTGAGTGTTTTGAGAGGGCACTAGTGCAGGTGGACTGGAAAGCTGCCAGGAAAACATTCAATGAGAAATGGCAGATCTGAAAAGAGGAGATACTCCAGGTCCAGAGCAAATCAAATGTTTGGCAACTATCAGGTACAGAAAACTGTATTAAATCTGTTTCAACCTTGCCTACCTGAGATCATGACAGATTTTTCATTTAATTTGATTTATGCTAATTTTGCTCCAGAATGGTACATCAATATGCACCTTCATTGGCAAACTTATTCAGAGCCATATCTGTAAAGAATATAGTTTGATAGTCAGAATTGGGAAAATAAATGCTGTGGTTAAAGTCATTGCCAGTACCGATTAATGGTGATGTGGCAATGTGATGCTGTAGGTTGTTGGTATCTTCACGTGTATATCTTAGATTCACATAGTCTCCTAAATCTCCAGCAAACTATCAGTTGGTATTGAAATCAATATGTCCATAATATAAGCTGCAGCTGTTCCATCCAAGTTGAGTTAGAGTTCTGGAACAACAATAATCTGACCAAGAGCATGAAGGAAAATGCTCAGAGGTAAAAAAAGAGGCCAGTGAAACCTATAACTTCTCAACCCATGTGCAGCAAATGGACTAAAGACTGCTTTCCAGACAAAGAAGGACACCACTTTGACTGAGGGTCCAGAGACACATGAGGCTATTGATCACTAAGACGCAAACTGTTGTCTATGAAAAGGAAGGCTGCTAAAGTGTACAGGGCATAGCGATTGCAGTGGGAAGTTAAAAAGGTGATGAGCAAGGTCCAAAGAGAACATGAGGAAGCTTTAGTGAATAGCATCGAAGGGAACCCAAAGGTCATTGATTGATACCACCACCTTTTCACTGCCGGGACTGGCCTGCATTGCCAGCCATTTCTTGCATGGCCTGAACTATTAATCATCTTACAGACAGTGGGTGAAAGTGAAAATCAGCAGTTATTCTTTACTCGGCTTAAGGTTTGTTCACAAAGTCAGACATTAAAAATGTATCAGTCCAAATCCTGCAACCATTGAACATTGCCTTCAGGTGATAGCACTTACTGGAAAACTACAGTACCCCACTTGTAGGTACTTAACTCTACTTTGTACCATTAATTGAATCCCTTTCTCATTTCTTCAAATAAACAAATGATATTTCAAAACAAATCAAAGAAGAATAAAAGTGATTTTTCATACTCTCTACAAAGCATCATTTAAAAGATGCTTGACTTCTTAGATCCTCAGTAAGCCTTTGCAATAGGCCCTCATTTTTTGTGATAAATCAAATAATTGATGACTTATGTCAATCCATTCAATCATTGAGACTTACTTTCTTTCTTATATTTGTTACAACACAGGAATAGCAAGCCAAACAAAATCAGCCTTACTCTGACTGGATTTGTAACATAATGAAATAAAACCATTCAATGACTCTCAAAACAAGACTTAGAGTTACAGAGTTGTAGAGATGTTTCCAGCACGGAAACAGACACTTCAGTTCAACCCGTCTAAGCCGATCAGATATCTCAACCCAATCTAGCCCACCTGCCAGCACCCGGTCCTTATCCCTCCAACCCCTTCCTGTTCATATACCTATCTAGATGCCTATTAAATGTTGCAATTGTACCAGTCTCCACCACTTTCTCTGGAAGTTCATTCCATACATGTACCACCCTCTGCATGAAAAAAGTTGCCCCTTAGGTCTCTTTAATATCTTTTCCCTCTCACCCTAAACCTATGCCCTCTAGTTCTGGACTCCCCAACCCCAGGGAAGAGACTTTGTCTATTTATTCTATCCATGCCCCTCATGATTTTATAAACTTCTGTAAGGTCACCCCTCAACCTCCGATGGTCCAGGAAAAACAGTCCCAGCCTATTCAACCTTTCCCCCAAATCTCAAATCCTCCAACCTTGACAGCATCCTTGTAAATCTTTTCTGAACCCTTTCAAGTTTCACAACATCTCTCTGATAGAAGGGAGACCAGAATTGCACACAATATTCCAACAATGGCCTAACGAATGTCCTGTACAGCCACAACATGATCTCCCAACACCTGTACTCAATACTCTGACCAATAAAGGAAAGCATACTAAATGCCTTCTTCACTATTCAATCTATGTGTAAATTCGAGCTATGAACCTGCACTCTAAGGTCTCTTTGTTCAGCAACACTCCCTCAGACCTTACCATTAAGTGTATAAATCCTGCTAAGATTTGCTTTGCCAAAATGCAGCACCTCACATTTATCTAAATTAGACTCTATCTGCCATTTCTCAGCCTATTGGTCCATCTGATCAAGAGCCCGCTGTAATCTGAGGTAACCTTCTTTGCTGCCCACTACACCTCAAATTTTGGTGTCATCTGCAAACTTACTAAACTCTACTTCTGCTCACATCCATGAGATCATAATACATAGGAATGAAAACAAGGCCATTCAGCCCATCGTCATTTAATCATGACAGATGGGCGTTTCAATTCCACTTACCCACACTCTCCCCATAGCCTTTAATTCCTTGAGAGATCAAGAATTTATCAATTTCTGGCTCACAGATACCCAACGTCCCAGCCTCCACTGCACTCCGAAGCAATGAATTCCACAGGTTCACCACTCTCTGGCTGAAAAAATGTCTCCTCATGCAAGGTTTGTGAAGGTTTGTAGCTCGTGTTGAGGTTTAGGGTGTAGGTTTGCTCGCTGAGCTGTAGGTTTGATATCCAGACGTTTCATTACTTGGCTAGGTAACATCACCAGTGCCGACCTCCAAGTGAAGTGAAGCTGTTATCTCCTGGCTTTCTATTTATATGTTTGTCCTGAATGGGGTTCCTTGGGTTTGTGGTGATGTAATTTCCTGTTCATTTTCTGATGGGTTGATGGATGGTATCTAGATCTATGTGCTTGTTTATGGCATTGTAGTTGGAGTGCCAGGCATCTAGGAATTCTCTGGCATGTCTTTGCTTAGCCTGTCCCAAGATAGATGTGTTGTCCCAATCGAAATGGTGGTTTTTTTCACTTCAACCACAATGCCATAAACAAACACATAGATCTAGATATCATCTATCAACCTCTCAGAAAACAAACAGGAAATGACATCACCACAAACCCCAGGAACCCCATCCAGGACAAACATATAAATAGAAAGCAGGAGGCAACAGCTTTGCTTCACTTGGAGGTCGCCACTGATGATGTTACCTAGCCAGGTAATGAAACGTCAGGATATCAAACCTACAGCTCAGTGAGCAAACCTACACCATATGTCTCCTCATTTCCGTTCTAAATTGACCCCCTCTAATTTTAAGGCTGCGCTCACAGGTCCTAGTCTCCCCGCCTAAGGGAAACAACTTCCCAGCATCCAGCCTTTCTTCGCCTGCATTATCATGTCAGTTTCTATTAGATCTCCCCTCAACCTTCTAAACTCTAATGAATACAATCCCAGGATCCTCAGCTGATCATCATATGTTAGGCCTACCATTCCAAGGGTCATCCGTGTGAATCTCTGTGGGACGTGCTCCAGTGCCAGTATGTCCTTCCTGAGCTGTGGGCCCAAAATTTGACACAGTATTCTAAATGGATCCTAACTAGAGCTTTATAAAGACTCAGAAGCATGTCGCTGCTTTTATATTCCAACCCTCTTGAGATAAATGGCAACATTACATTTGCTTTCTTAATCATGGACTCAACCTGCATATCAATTTTCAGAGAATCCTCGGCTAGCACTCCCAGATTCCTGAATGGCTTTATGAATTTTCCCACCGTTTAAAAAATAGTCCATGCCAGTATTCTTTTTTCCAAAGTGCAAGACCTCACACTTGCTCACATTGAATTTCATCAACTACTGCCTGGACTACTCTCCTAAACTGTCTAAATCTTTCTGCAGCCGCCCCACCTCCTCAATACTACATGCCTGTCCACCTAACTTCGTATCATTGGCGAACTTTAATATATAAAGTGAACAACTGCGGCCCCAACACTGAACCCTGCGGGACCCCACTTGTCACCAGTTGCCATTCTGAAAAATAAGTTTTTATCTAACTCTCTGCCTTCTGTCAGACAGCCCATCCCCAGTCCATGCCAGTAGCTCACCTCAAACACCATGGGCCCTCACCTTACTCAACATCCAAATCATTTGTATAAATAATGAAAAGTAGTGGACCCAGCACCGATCCTTGTGGCACTCCACTGTTCACAGGCCTCCAATCTGAAAAACAACCCTCCACCACCCTCAGTCTTCTACCTTTGAGCCAGTTCTCTATCCAAATGGCTAGTTCTCCCTGTATTCCATGAGATCTAACCTTGTTAACCAGTGTCCCATAGGGAACCTTGTTGATCGCCTTATTGAAGTCCATACAGATCACGTCCAAAGCTCTGCCATCATCAATCCTCTTTGTTACTTCTTCAAAAAACTCAATCAAGTTTGTGAGACATGATTTCCCATGCACAAAGCCATGTTGACTATCCCTAATCAGTCCATGCCTTTCCAAATACATGTACATCCTGTCCCTCAGGATTTCCTCCAACAACTTGCCCACCACCGATGTCTGGCTCACTGGTCTATAGTTTCCTAGCTTGTCCATAGCACCTTTCTTAAACAGTGGCACCATGTTAGCCAACCTCCAGTCTTCCGCCAATTCACCTGTGACTATTGATGAAACAAATATCTCAGATATCAAGTGTATAACTTAAACACAAATTAAGAACTTATAATTGATAATATAACTTTAGCAGAACACAGATAAACAACCAGGCAATCTAATTAATGTCTTTGAATATAGTCTCACACCAACAGACATGTAAAGGGATAAATTCATAAAGGAAATAAAAGAATCATAACACGCCAGTTTGATATCATGGAATTTATTGTTGAAATGATTATCATAAAATCCTTTGATGATGGGTTTTATTACATGCATATCAAACTCTACATCCTGCAAGATTCCTAAAGCGCCGGTCAATGCAAAAACTTACGCAGGCTGCTGGAGAGTTGCTTATTTCTTACAACTGCGATTCTTTTCACAGAATTTTACCAAGTTACTAAATGGGAATACCTAGAGAGAGGAAAACCAAAAAGAAACAGCTTCCAAGTTCAGTTTCAAAAGCAAAAACTGCCTTCTGCCAAAAATTCCATTCAAAACCAGTTCTCCTTGTTTTTCCTTCTTTTTCAACATTTTCTATGGTGGGCTGGCCAGCACCAGTTCTCCCTTGTTGAATTGGTCAATCATTCAAATAGCTGCCAGACCCTGAGTATAACAATATCTCAGTGCTGAATTTTTTACTATAGTATTAGAGTAGTAATTAACCTGCATTATTGTTCCAGACCAGCTCCCAACAGCAAACATTTGGTCTTTTGTTCTTATTTTCTAAAGACAAGCTGCTGTTCCAAGTTCAAAATTTAATCCTCAACTGCAAATCATAATTTCAAATTTAAAATGAGAAAAATAAAAGAAAAATAGTGATCATTTCAATACATTTGGTTGACACTAGCAAGATCAATCTTTAGTTTTTCAAAGAGTCCATGTTTTTGTTGTCTGAACATTATTTCACAGTGTCTACAGGAAAGCAACACACACAGACCAGATACTTAACCACAGAAGCAATCATCCCAACACCCACAAATGGAGCTGCAGTAGGACATTATTTAAATGGGCCACAACACGCTGCAGCACCCGGAACTATGAGCAGCAGAAGAAAAATACCTATACAGCATATTCAAGAAGAACGGATACCCAATAAACATAGTCTTCTGATTCCTAAACAACAAACCCAAACAAGCAGACACAATGTGCCCAGAAACTCTAGCCACATTGCCATACATCAAAGACATTTCTGCCATGACTGCCAGACTACTCTGACCCCTTGGCATTATGTTTGCCCACAAACCTACCAACACACTTAAACAGTGACTGATGAACCTAAAGGACCCTATACAAATAACCAGTAAAATTTACAAAATACCATGCAAGGACTGTAACAAACACTACATTGGACAAACAGGCAGAAAACTAGCCACCAGGATACACAAACATCAACTAGCCACCAAAAGACACTATCACTAGTATCTTTACATACAGACAAAGAAGGACACCACTTCAGCTGAGACAGCAGATTCATCCTAGGACAGGCTAAACAGAGACACGCATGGGAAATCCTGGAAGCCTGGCATTCAGAATGGATCTCCGTGAATAAACACATTGATTTGGGCACCATTTACCAAACTCTGAGAAAAAGGCCAGTAATTATATCACCTACATTAAGTGACCAAGACACATAAATAGAAAGTGGGACATAACACCAGCGCTTCACCAGAGGCTCACTGATGATGTTATCTTGCATTGTACCGAAACGTCTGAAAACAAACCTTCTAGCTCAGTGAGCAAGCTCATGACCTGAACCTTTCTCAGTATTCAACTGATAGGCTTTCAGATCATATGGGAAATTGACAATGCCAAGACCATATCTTGTTTCCACTTTGGTAGATACATAATATGTGTCCACATATCCACTTCCTTGCTTAACTGTTCAGAGGCTTCAGAACAACGTTAGCTGTTTATCATTCTCTGACAATTTTGATATGTTTTCCATTATTTTTCATAAAGGTGAAGTTGTAACTTCCTACCTCAACAAATTTTCTCAGTTTCTCTTTTTCAGCTTTAGGAAACCACAATCAGTTTACACAACTTACAGTCAATTTGTGAAGGAGGAAAACAAGTCAATCTTCATTCTCTCTCGGCTTTGCATTCTATACAGGCTGCAGAAACCACTTTTTAGCTTAGATATATTGTGGCCAGGAGAAAAGAAACTAATTTGTAATCTAGTGCAAATTTGTTTTCCTTTAGTAGCTCTTTTCTGTTGAGTAGTGTTGTGACAGGGATGAAAAGAGCTCACTGCAAATGAAAGTAACTCAAAAGTTTTGTTGACTGCCTACTACTGTTGCGTACTTTCTTCATTACCCACCAAAGCCTATGAATACTGAAGTAAGCAAAATTTGTGGTGCAGAAAAACCTTTGGGACCGCTGTTAAGAAAAATACTATCTGTCCGCATAGAGGGGTGTAGGATGTAACAGTGCTCAAGGTAGTTCTTGAGTCAGGGCCATTGCGATGAGAGATTTCTGGAATCTGTCAGAATTAGGGCATAGGTTTCTTGGGGTTCATATGTTCTGTTACTGATAGAGAAGTAAAGGATCAAGGTGGGGGGAGTGGTGGATCTATTAACCTTGGTGAGGACTAAAGGCTTACCATTAAATACACTGTCAAATCAGGATCAGGATTGTTTGCACCAGAAGAGGAACTTGAAGGTTGGTTTCTCAGAGACTCTTAGCATCTGTTTATTGAAGCACTGGGATCTTCAGTGCACTGTAGCGTGACAACTGGGGTGAGGAAGGGGATCTGGAGGTCCGGAGGAATGTTCTATTACTTGGCATCAAGAGATGGCATCTTGGGTACAGAAAACTCAGGAGCTTCCTCTGATGAAACAGATTTCTGGTAATGCTAGGAGGTACATTCTGGGTGCTGTAGTACTTGAGAAAGAGCCAGGATCTGGAACCTTAGCGAAAATACTCTGGACCATGGATATAGTGAAAAGGATGATGTTTCTTTTAAAGAATTATGGAATAGATTTTGAGAGATGGGAGCCAGTACATCCAATTCTGGGGCTGACACAACTGTGGAAAAGTCTGAGAGTTTGGTACTATAAGAGTAAAAGTGGAATTGACATGGGGGTCTGACATTTCTGAGGCTGACAGAGCAGATCTCTGTCTTGTGTCTTGGAAATATGGAGTACCTGTAGCAGGTTGAAGTAACCTGGCTGCCCATTCTCCCTGAAAAAGAAGAAGCTTGCAGGTTCTGTCAGGTTACTGTCTTATTGATTGAACAAATTTTGTGGGATGAGGGATACAATAAGGAAAAATATTATTCTGTAGGATTTATTAATGCAACAATCTAGTGTGCCTCCAAGTAGCTTAATAATCGGTGTTTCAGGAGTATGCCACTGACTGCCCTATTGCTGTTTGCAACAAATTACCCAGATAACAGCATGATACAACTCCTGTTAGAACTGTTGCACCTCTCAAAGACTATGGCTTTAGCTTTCAATCTTCCTCCCATAGTCAAAAGCCATCAGAGGCAAAGGATACCTCAAAATCTGTTCACTGTGAACATGCCTGGTCAGTGTGCTCCCAAATACTTGTGAGAATGTGATGCAGCTGTTTTCCTACAACTGAATAGGTTAAATCTTGGTCCGTAGATGGTACTAACACCAAATAAAAGTTGCCAACTTTGAAACACTTGTGCAGATTCTACAGCCGTGGACTGGAATTACTAAATGGAGTAATTACTCTGTAAGTCAATATGGCTGACAGACTGACACATATGCAAATGCTATCTTCAAATAAGTCGATTCACTCTACATAGTATCAAGGCACTGGGTACCTCCAGTGAGCTCTGACAGTGTTCAGTTATAGTACAAAAGACATGTTGCACTCCTTGCCAAACTGTTTCAATACAGTTACAATACTGACATCTCCCCAACAATGTGGAAAAGTGCCCAGGCATGTTCTTTACATAAAAAATTACCACTCCGTAACCTAGTCTTGAATCAGCAGATGGAATAGGATAGCTGAAAAGACTATTGCTCCTGAGAAACTAAAGGTACATAGTGAACTAGTTTACCTTAGTCTGAAAAATTAGCATTTTTTCAGACCAGAATTATTGGGCTAAAACTCAAGAGGTTCTTTTAAGCTGTAGTACATTTTAGCTCAGATGCATGATGGTTGCAGGAAGAAGGTGCAGTTCCTCACTAAAAGTTGATTGCCAAGCCTATTGAGGTTTGGGTACCAGTACTTCAGGGTGAACATCACGATTTGGATTTTGGGTACAATACAAAAGCTGTTTTGTTTCTTTTCAACTTATCAGGACTTACACACTTAATGGTAAAGTCCTAGGGAGCGTTGCTGAACAAAGAGACCTTGGAGTGCAGGTTCATAGCTCCTTGAAAGTGGAGCTCCAGGTAGATAGGATAGTGAAGAAGGCATTTCATATGCTTTCCGTTATTGGTCAGTGTGTTGAGTATAGGATTTGGGAGGTCATGTTGCAGCTATACAGGACATTGGCTAGGCCACTGTTGGAATATTGCGTGCAATTCTGGTCTCCTTCCTCTCGGAAAGATGTTGCGAAACTTGAAAGGGTTCAGAAAAGATTTACCAGGATGTTGCCAGGGTTGGAGGATTTGAGCTATAGGGAGAGGCTGAACAGGCTGGGGCTGTTTTCCCAGGAGCGTCGGAGGCTGAGGGGTGACCTTATAGAGGTTTACAAAATTATGAGTGGCATGGATAGGGTAAATAGGCAAGTCTTTTCCTTGGGGTCGGGGAGTCCATAACTAGACAAATAGGTTTAGGGTGAGGGGAGAAAGACATAAAAGAGACTTACGTGACAACTTTTTCACGCAGAGGGTTGTACATCTATGGAAGGTGCTGCCAGAGGAAATGATGGAGGCTGGTACAAATACAACATTTAAGAGGCATTTGGACGGGTATATGAATAGGAAGGGTTTGGAGGGATATGGGCTGGTGCTAGCAGGTGGGACTAGATTGGGTTGGGATATCTGGTCGGCATGGACTTGTTGGACCGAAGGGTCTGTTTCCATGCTGTACATCTCCATGACTCTAAGTGTTTTGGGATTATACCTTAATTGGGTGTTGAAAAATATTTGAACTCACATTATAAATAGATGATGTGGTGTATTTTCCCTTCATATGTTTTGTCATTAACTTCTGTTTTATGGATATAGCAAAATCTGCAACATCGAATACATATGTTTCAGAGAGACCACTTTGTCAAAATCAATATAAATCACTGTGATTTATCAAGCCTCCCTTCAGTCTGGGACATTAATTGTCCAGTAACAACTTCATCTGAGATCATATAGCTACACATTTGAACAGATTTCAAAATGTAAATGCATCTACATGGAGAATCTCATTCAAAGGTATAGACATAGCTAAGAAAGTATACATTCAATGTCACTTACACAATGTTACAAGGAATGAAATTAACCCAAGCTGTGAAATGTATGTTGTATTGAATTGCATGTAGGTAATGGGCAATATCTCAGAATTCACTTTTGCTCTTTTAAATAGAAACACAAGTTGTGATTGTTAGTTTAAAAAGTGCCTGTTTTGCCATATACATCTCTGTAATTAAATATTCATAGAAATGGGTAAAGATAGGATTGGAGCCAATCTTCCACAACTGGCTTTCTGGAATATAACAAGAGATATCCATTTACATTTATATGCGGGTTAACAAATTGTGAACAGCATAAGTCTATTCAGCCTAAAATTGCATCCATCACTAACAGAATAATTTTAAGCCTTGAAGGTGACACTTCTGTTGAGTCTATGTTGCTTGGCAACCTAGCAGCCCTTATCATAAGTACCTAATGAAGTTAACATTATGCACATTGCCTTTGCAGTATCGTGGGTGTTGTTTTCAAAATGATATTGAAATTCATTATCAGCCCAGTTTGCATGAACCTTCTGAGTCCAGAGTTTATTTTATATGATGTTTCATAATATCATGTAGAAAAATGAACATTTGTTAGAAACATCAAATATTTTATTTATGTGTGTTCCCTGACACTTTAATCAGATTCCAATATGTGTAATTGTGCACAAACATGTGGGAACAAGGATCAGCAGGTTGTGCTTTGCGTATACTGCCAAGAATAGCCAATTTCTCAAAGTATCAGGAAGGAGGCAAGGAATCAAACAAAAACCCTTCACCAAATCAAAGATGATAATCTGAGATTAATTCACACCTTTCCGTTCTTTATCTCTCAGAGCTAGTATGCAATATACCTTTAAGAGACAGGTTCATGATACAATCACCAAATCATAGTATGTGACCTAATGGAATATCTCCATCTTACTGGGACCATTTATAGCATATACTGAGGGAAAGTTGTAACAGTTTGTAACCAAATTGTTCAATACTCACAAAACACTAGCAGACAAGTTTAGTGTGTAATTGGGAAAGCAAATGGAATGTTGGCCTTTATTTCAAAGAGAATAGAGTATACAAATGCAGAGATTTTGCTCAAACTATGTAAGGCATTTGTCAAACTACAGCTGGATTATTGTGAACAGTTTCAGGCCCCTTATTTAAGAAGCATGTACTGACATTGAGGCAATTCATTGAAGGTTCTGTTGACTGAGATGTGGCAAGTTGTTTATGACAGAAGTTGAGTAGTTTGGGCCTGTACCCATTTGAATTTAAAGGAGACCTTATGAGGCGTGCAAGCTTCTTAGGGGACCTGACAGAGTGGATACGGAAATTTGTTTTCCCTTATGAGACAGTCTAGGTTCAGAGGGCATAGTCTCAGAGTATGGGTTAAGACAAAAGTGAGAAGGAACTCTTTATGTGATTGTGGTGAGTCTGTGGAATTATACCACAAAGGGTTGTCAATGTTGGGTTGGTAAGTGCATTCAAGGATGAGATATACAGATTTTTAATGAGTAAGTGAATGAAGAGTTATAAGGAAAAGGAAGGTGAGTGGAGTTAAGAATGATCAAATCAGCAATGATTTCAGTGAAGGGTGGAGCAAACTTAATGGACTGAATGACCCAGCTCTGCTGCTTTATGTTGTGGTCATGTAAGTATTGCCGCATCAGGTACAATACCTTGCTAGAGGTAAAAATCTATTAACATTCATCTATGTTAAGAATCACACATCACCAGGTTATAATCCAACAGGTTTATTAGGAAAAACTGGCTTTTGAAGTGTTACTTCTTCATCAGATGGTTATGGAACAGGACCATAAGACACAGAATTTATAGTAAAAGGATTACAGTGTCAAGGAGGCGTAATGATATATTAAACAAATGTAGATTAAGTCTTTCATCTTTTAGAATGGAATATGGTAGTTTCGGTTCTTTAATATGAAAATCTCAGAACTCTTTTTAAGTTACATTCTCAAGAATGTACCTTCAGCTTTTCTAAAAAAAGTGCCATCTCAGTTCAGATAATGCATTAGAAGTGTGAGATTAAAGTTTGTCTGTGTCCCAATGTTGAGTTAGACTGGTTCTATTTCAAAAGTGGGATTTACAGAATCTTACATGGACTTATGCAGTTTTTGATCAAAATAAAATGTAATTTGGCAAATACAAATTCACCCCATAAACTTATACATGTGCGCATGCAGGAGAACAGAGTGAGTGCGTGTGTGGGCGCGAGTGCATGTGAGAGAGAGTTTGTATATGTGTGAGAGTGTAATGGGGTATAAGCCTGTGAGAGGGTGCATGTGTGCACATGAGAGAGAGTCTGTGTGAATATGTCGGAGAGGGGAGAGAGAGAGAGAGAGACAGGCCATCCTCATGGCTACCGAACTTGCCTATCAGCTTTTACTTGGCCACTTTGCATTGTTGCTTGTCCTGAAGTCTGCCTTGGAGGATGGCCACCTGATTGTCTGAGGCCGAATGTCCCTAACCACTGAAGTGTCCCCTGACTGGGAAGGAACACCCCTGCCTGGTGACTGCTGCACAATGTCCATTTATCCATTGTCTTAGAGTCTGCTCATTCTCACCACCATCTACGAAGAAGCATAAGGGCAGAACAATATATTTATTTCTCCTTTGACTCTCATTCATTTGGCCGAACTGGTCCTCACCCTTAACAATTCCTCCTTTGAATCCTCCCACTTCCTCCAGACCAAAGGGGTAGCCATGGACACACGTATGGGCCCCAGCTATGCCCGTCTCTTTGTTGGCTACGTAGAACAGTCGATCTTCCATAATTACACCGGCACCACTCCCCATCTCTTCCTCCATTACATTGATGACTGCATTGGCGCCACCTCGTGCTCCCACGAGGAGGTTGAGCAATTCATCAACTTCACCAACACATTCCACCCTGACCTTAAATTTACCTGGACCATCTCTGACACCTCCCTCCCCTTCCTGGACCTCCCCATCTCCATTAATGATGACCAACTTGACACTGACATTTTTTACAAACCCACTGACTCCCACAGTTACCTGGATTACACCTCTTCCCACCCTATCTCTTGCAAAAATGCCATCCCGAATTCCCAATTCCTCCGCCTCCACCGTATCTGCTCCCAGGAGGACCAGTTCGACCATAGAACACACCAGATGGCCTCCTTCTTTAGAGACCGCAAATTCCCTTTCCACTTGGTTGAAGATGCCCTCCAACGCATCTTGTCCACATCCCGCACCTCCGCCCTCAGACCACACCCCTCCAACCGTAACAAGGACAGAACGCCCCTGGTGCTCACCTTCCACCCTACAAATCTTCGCATAAACCAAATCATCCGCCGACATTTCCGCCACCTCCAAAAAGACCCCACCACCAGGGATATATTTCCCTCCCCACCCCTTTCCGCCTTCCGCAAAGACCGTTCCCTCCATGACTACCTGGTCAGGTCCACGCCCCCCAACGACCCACCCTCCCATCCTGGCACTTTCCCCTGCCACTGCAGGAACTGTAAAACCTGTTCCCACACCTCCTCCCTCACCTCTATCCAAGGCCCTAAAGGAGCCTTCCACATCCATCAAAGTTTTACCTGCACATCCACCAATACCATTTATTGTATCTGTTGCTCCCGATGCGGTCTCCTCTACATTGGGGAGACTGGCCGCCTCCTAGCAGAGCGCTTTAGGGTACATCTCCGAAATACCCGCACCAATCAACCACACCGCCCCGTGGCCCAACATTTCAACTCCCCCTCCCACTCTGCCGAGGACATGGAGGTCCTGGGCCTCCTTCACCGCCGCTCCCTCACCACCAGACACCTGGAGGAAGAACGCCTCATCTTCCGCCTCGGAACACTTCAACCCCACGGCATCAATGTGGACTTCAACAGCTTCCTCATTTCCCCTTCCCCCACCTCATCCTAGTTTCAAACTTCCAGTTCAGCACTGTCCCCATGGCTTGTCTGGACTTGTCCGACCCACCTAGCTCCTTTTCCACCTATCCACTCCACCCTCTCCTCCCTGACCTATCACCTTCATCTCCTCCCCCACTCACCCATTGTACTCTATGCTACACTCTCCCCACCCCACCCTCCACTAGCTTATCTCTCCATGCTTCCAGCTCACTGCCTTTAATCCTGATGAAGGGCTTTTGCCCGAAACGTCGATTTCGCTGCTCGTTGGATGCTGCCTGAACTGCTGTGCTCTTCCAGCACCACTGATCCAGAATCTGGCTTCCAGCATCTGCAGTCATTGTTTTTACCTAGAACAATATATTTGTCAAGTATTGCATATCACCCAAAATATCATTATAAATTATAAAATATCATTAGTAGTTTTGGAGCATTTCAAAATTAACACTATCTGCAATGACCTGTAATAACTGTTGCACATGCCTTGGATGCACAAACAATGCATTTTGCATTTCATTCAGTTCTTGGACTGTTATTGACCAGCCATACACCCTCCTTGATATTGATGATATATCAAGCAGGATGCAGTTTTTTGAGAAGAGAACTCTGCAGTTATTCTCCTGTCGAAATAACTTGTGCACCATTGAAAGACTTTTGACTCTCAAAATCCGTTCTTGATTGGCAATTTAGCATGGTCAAATCACCTGACTTGCACATCTTTGTGACTGTGGGAGGAAACTGGAGCACCCAGAGGAAACCACGCAGACACTGGGAGAACGTGCAAACTCCACATAGTTCTTGACATAGAAAAAATAGGATTTGGGTTTCTTCCTGCCTAATGAGGTCAGACTTTTAATTTTTTTCTTGCTCTTAACTTCTAAACTTATGTTTTTTTAGTAAAGGTGCATGTTGCCTAAGCTAAATAGCAACATAGACAGGCAAGATATTTTCTTTTTTCACTTTTCATCTCATTCAAAGAGCCAAATAATCCCCATCAAGGTATCACAGATTCATGTTTGAAACCTGGACAGATCAAAGGGATTTATTTTAATGAGATTGTTGCACAGCTGCAAAACATGGTCTGTGCATTGTCACATTTCAACAACTCAGTGTTACTGCTGTGATCCTTCTACACATTACAAGGTTAATCAAAATTTAAGAGTGAGATTGGACCCCATATGAGCATCAGCATGAGTCAGGCTGCAATATTTTGTGGCACCCAGAGATCAGAGAGTTGGAATATCTTAAGAAAAACCCAATACAAAATAAAATTCAGCTAGGTAGAGGAAGTGTTGGTAAAAGGGGGAGTGATGAAAGAGAACTAAATATCTAAGTAATTCACCATTAGCCACAAAATTGTGAACAATTTCACAAACTGAAACTTCTCAAACTGAAAACAAACATATTGTAAAAAGTGGATATCAAAGTGAGAGTAAAAAAAGACAAACTAGTGTTTGCAACTGTTTATTTATTACAGTACATATTGTATCAAAAAATGTTATTTGCATAATGTGCTTTTAAAAAAGAATTGAATGGCCATGGGTGACAGTGAAGGGTCTGTAATTTTCTTCCATGCTGCAACTCAAGTATTTGTTTAAACATCTCCAATGCAGGACTACATATTTGAGCATAACAGCATATGCATATTCGTCTGTAACATGCATCCTCCTGGATTCAACAGAACAAACCAGCAACTGTCATATTCCTAAAGGAAAAGCATCATTTGAAATAGCTCTTTTAATGAGGTTTTATCGTGTCAGTAGCATCATGCCATGAGAAATACCCGACTTGTGTTTTCTTTTACAGGACTCTGTTATTGATAGAACGTACATTTAACACATACATCATTCAAGAATTTGTGACATTTGTTTTTGGATTATTAGTTACTTGTATGAGCTCTTTGTGGTCTATTATTTATTTAAATTTAAATTCCAAAATTAGGAACAATTAGGACTTTAATTATTCAGAATATCAGTGGTGGCTGCCTCACAACACCAGGGTCCCAGGTTCGATTCCAGCCTCAGGCGACTGTCTGTGTGGAGTTTGCACGTTCTCCCAGTGTCTGCGTGGTGTGCTCCTGTTTCCTCCCACAGTCACAAAGATGTGTAGGTCAGGTGATTTGACCATGCTAAATTGACCATAGTATTAGGTGCATTAGTCAGGGGTAGGTGTAGGGGAATGGGCCTGGGTGGGTTGCTCTTCGGAGGGTCGGTGTGGACTTGTTGGGCCGAGGAGCCTGTTTCCACACTGTAGGGAATCGAATTGAATCTAATAATAACTCGACAAAAAAGGTTAGAAAGACATCTTTACACACATGAAAAAAGGATTCAAATTCACACTTCTCCTTTTACACCAGCAACATCCTTATAAACATAAAACGCCAGTGAACAGTTACAACCTCCACAACAATGTTTGTGCTCAGGTTGGTGCAGCTGCAATTAGTTTCCTTGTAGTGAATTTCTGCATTTTCATGAGATGTTTTTTCTCCTCAGCTGGTATATGTCCCTGTCATACCTAAAATAAACTGCAAACTAAACTCATACATTAACTTCAGGCAGACCTATGAGTTCCTTAAACTCAGGTTCTATCAGAAACAAAAAAACAGAAATTGCTGGAAAGTCTCAGGCAGGGCTGGCAATATTTGTGAAGAGAAATCAGAGTTAACATTTCAAATCCAGTGTCCCTTCTTCAGATGTTGATTTCCAGCTTCTGCAGTTCTTTTAGGTTTTGTTCAGTTTATCATTCTTTCCTTGGTGCAACCATGCATTGCCTGATATTCAGATATTGCTATTTCTCGGTGTCAACTATATTTCTTATAGTTGACACACTTTTCCTCCCACCCATCTTTTATGGGTAAAGGTCTCACAAAAACCTAGTAATTTTCTGTTTGCACCACAAAACCACATTTATCAAATTCAATATTACCTTTTCAATATTAAGGATGACAGATGTAGGTTTGCTCACTGAGCTGGAAGGTTCATTTCTATACATTTCATCAGTCTACTGGGTAACATCTTCAGTGGGCCTCCAGGCAACTGTTGATAATTCCTGCTTTCTATTTATATGTTTGGGTTTCTTTGGGTTGGTGATGTTATTTCCTGTGGCGACATCATTACCTGCTCTTTTTCTCAGGGGTGGTAGATAGGGTCTAACTCAACGTGTTTGTTGATAGATTTCCCGTTGGAATGCCATGCTCAAAGGAATTCTCGTGCATGTCTCTGTTTGGCTTGTCCTAGAATGGATGTGTTTTCCCAGTCAAAGTGGCATCCTTACTCCTCTGTATGTATGGATACTAGTGAGAGAGGGTCATGTCGTTTTGTGGCTAGTGGTGTTCATGTTTCCTGGTGGCTAGTTTTCTGCCTGTTTGTCCAATGTAGTGCTTGTTACAGTCTTTGCACGGTATTTTTAAATACCATTAGTTTTGCTTGTTGTCTGTACAGGGCCTTTCAAGTTCATTAGCTGCTGTTTTAGTGTTGGGTCCACTATGTGGATGACACCTTTGTCATCACTAAGTGAAACAAACTAGAGGAAACCTCCAAGACCAGCAATAATACCCTTACTGGCATAAAATTCACTCAAGAGGAGGAAAACAACAACAAACTGCCATTAATGGATGTCACAGTAGAACGAACAGCCAATGGCGAGCGTCTGCAGGAAAACAACGCATATTGACCAAATACTGAACTACAGAAAGAATCATTCCAACACCCAGAAATGAAGCTGCATTAGAACATTATTTCAATGAGCCATCACACACTACAGCACAGAGGAACGATGCAGAGCAGAGGAAATCACCTATATAGTGTATTCAAAAGGAATGGGTACCCAATGAACATAGTCTGCCGATTTCTCGGCAACAAACCCCAACAACCAAAAACCTTAGCCACTCTCCCTTACATCAAAGACATCTCAGAAATGACTGCCACACTACTAAGACTCCTTGGCATCATGTTAGCCCATAAACCCACCAACATATTAAAACAGCAGCTAATGAATTGAAAGACCCTATACAGACAACAAGCAAACTAATGTCATTTACAAAATACCATACTAGGACTGTAACAAACACTACATTGGACAAATAGGCAGAAAATTAGCCACCAGGATACATCGCCTGGATGCCCACTGAAGATGTTACCAAGTAGGGTGATGAAATGTCTGGAAATGAATCTTCCAGTTCAGTAAGCAAACTCTACATCCAGAACCTCAATCTGAGTTACAAATCTTTTCAAAACTCATTAGGGATAATGTAAAAATGAGGTTAGAAACATATCTATGACCTGGACATAGGGAGTAAAGGTGGAGTTGTTCTTCAAAGAAACTCCCTCTTCTAGTTTCACCTTATCTATTATCCTCATTTATCCACCCAATTGCACTAAGTTGCTTCATTAAAATCTAGTCTCTCGTGTGAAAGCCAAGTCCAATAAGGGTATTTTGAGATTTTTCGCAAAGCCAATCAGTTCAGCTTACACTATTTTTAGTTACCATAAACTACAGTAGTTAAGTATACCTTTTCTTATGACTCCAAAAGTCACGTTTCTGCATATACTCAATTGCCTTGTTGAGTTTTCACAATTAAGATCAGATTCAGGAAAATAAATGGTCTGTATTGAAACAGATAATATTTGGTTATAACCACCTGTGTCAGCCGATAATAGTCCTTAAAGTTTTCAGGTGCCCTTGGTGTACTGGAATTGTGACAAAGGCTATTTAATCATCTGGGAGTCTGCTGCAATGTGAAAGCTCTGAGGGATGCAGTCTAGAACACTGACTATTTGCCAGTCTGCAGCTTGGCTGAAGGCCTTGATCTGAACCTCTATAGCAGGGCTTGGACACAAGATTCTCTGTAGAATGGGTCTCTGGTTTAATATCTCCCCCTGCCTTTTTTTGTGTTCACTTATCATCACTGAATCACCTGCTATGGTACACCTCAAATTGACCTGCTGCAGTATTCTGAACAACAAGGGACGAGTACATCTAATAAGATTAAGTCTAGATTTTGGACTGGATCTGAAAAGAGATGTGTGGAATAAAGGTTGGTATTGCATAATAAAAGCAACAGTAACAGATAAGACATAACCCTGTGCAGTGTAAAATCGAAGAAACAGAAAGAATGAGCAGGGAGTGATACAACAGTCTATCATCTTGCAGGGAAAGCATCTTTTATGCCATGACATCATTTTTTTGTGAGAATGTCATAGAATCCCTACAGTGTGGAACCAGGCCTTTGGCCCAACAAGTTCCACAAAGATCCTCTAAAACGTACCCGACCCAATCCATTCTCCATCACTCTACATTTATCCCTGACTAATGCACCCAACCTAAATATCCCTGAACACAATGGGCAATTTAGCATGGCCAATTAACCTAACCTGCACATCTTTGGATTGTGGGAGGAAATCCATGCAGACACGGGGAGAATGTACAAACTCCACACAGCCAGTTGCCTGAGGATAGACTTGAACCTAGGTTCTTGGAGCTATGAAGCAACAGTGCTAACTGAGCCACCATGCTACCCTCCCCTTGGATATCCACAATTGGGTTTCAGCCCACATTGAAATATTGATGATTCAGAAGAAGAGAAAGAATAACGCTAATGAACCAGGTGTGGATTCTTTTATGACAATTAGACTTTCGACCACTTACTTTATCCCAGATTTTTAAAAAGAGAATTCAAACTCACCCATCTGTCATAGTCGGATTTGAACTGATCTCACCAGAGTATTCATAAAAAAAATCCAAGAATTGCAGATGTTGGAACTCAGAAACAGAAACAGCAAGTGCTGTGAAAACTGAGCAAGTCTGGTAGCATCTGTGGAGAGAAATCAGAGTTAATGTTTAGGAACCCTTCTTCAGAACTAAGCATTAACCTGAGATGCTGGATTATTAGTCCATGGACCATATCACTCGGCCAACCTGATTCCTGTTTTTATTTTCACGACAATGTTCTTTGTAAGTGAAGTCTCACTTCTCTTTTGAATTTGCTTCCACTACTCTTTTCAGACGTTGCTGGCAGCTTGGCGCCAGGACATAAATTGAAGAATAATTTCACAGAGAGAGGCATCCCTCTGAATAATTTAAGACCGTTTACAGTGTTGTGTATATGTGTCTCTCTGGGCAATATTTCAGAATGGAGCTTTCACCTCTTCTCTGATGCACTCAGATACACACATGGGGCAGTCAGGCCTGACCTGACGTCACTCCGGAGGAACCCAGTGACGTAACTACCAGGGGCGGAGGGCGGGATTGGAGGTGATTGACGTCCCATTCAGCCAACCGAAGGGAGGCTAGGTGGGCGTGGGGTCGGGACCGATGCCTGCGCCTGCGCATTCGGAGTTGATGGCGGTTGTGGGTGTGAAAGGAACAAACCGTTGACAGACGAGGGGGAGGAGAGGCTGCTGTGTCTTCTCCCTAACCTTCCTCCTCCTTTAGTTAGGGCCGGCGGGCACTGAACTTGGCGAGTACTGTTGGTTGTCGACGAGATCGAGAAAGTAAAACTTTTTTTTTGGGGGGGGGGGTGGGGGGGAGGAAGCAGGAGCCGTGGATTTAAAATTAAAATAAAAGAAGAAGCAGCCGTTCAGGGAGGGGAAGAAGCAGAAGGGACGTTGCTGTGAGCGGACCGAGGAGGATTTGTGAGTGTGCAATGTTGGGCCGGGCTGCTGCTGCCCAGCACCGATACTTGTAGATAAACACAGAGCCTCCCGGGGGAGCCCGGATCCTCCCTCCCTCCCTCACTGACACACTCACTCACTCACTCCCAACAACATGGACGGGCAGCCGCCGGCTGCAGGAAGCGAGTCGCCACCCCGCAGCCGGGACAGATCCGACAGGTCCTCCTCGAAGAAGAAACCTGCCGAAGACGACCCAAGGAACAAAACCAAGCTGGTGAGCGCTCCGCACTTTCCGCGGCGAACCCTCTTGCCCCTACCCCTACCCCCGCGGTTTGTGTTGAGACAGCCAGGTGTAAATCGCCGGATTAGGGGGTGGTGCAGTTTGCAGGCCCTTCTCGCTCACGCCGAGCGACACGGCGGTATGGGCACTTCCTAAACACGCTGAACCTTCGGTTCGTTTGCTGTCAGGTGCAGAATTGCAATTTATCAGCGCTTTGCTCAAATATGGTGTTGGCTGGCGCGCACATGAGTGAACCACTGGCCTTCTCATTTGTACCTCCCTTCTATAAGATCCCGAGGGCTAAAATTTGTTCCTTAAGATGTAAGTTTTCACGATTCGTGCACTGAACATATTTGTTCAGACTTTTAATATTCTGCAAATTGCTTGCGTTGTATAGAGAAGGAATCCCACTTCGCTCATTTATCCCATTGAATAAATTCAGCATTTGCTTTGATATGTCAATATCTCAGTTTACCACACACATTGTGTACAACGCCTATTTTAAGAACGTGTTTGGGAAGAGAGGCGATTAAAGGTAACAATAGGTTGTCATGATTTGACTGTAAACGTCAGTCATGCATGGAGCTGGGAGTATTTTAAAATCAAATCATTCAACAGGCCCGTTGGTAAGATTGATTAGCCCACATATAAGAATAAGAAATCGGACAGCTTTTACAATTCGTCGTCCCTATAGTTGATCAAAATTTCTAAATAACTGTCTTGATTTTTTTTCAAAGAAACTTTTTAAAGCTAGCAATCTTCTGGATGTGTTAGCTTGACACTGATGTTTAAAGGGATATTTATGACATTTTTTTCCACGTGTTGAGAATCAGTTGTTAAATCACTTACAACACTGATCATTATCAGAATATTTAAGAAAGATTCTCTGTGACGCCCTGTAATTGATAGTTAGATCAAATAACCAGTAACTGTTAATTTTAAAAGTAGTGTGTTTTGTAATGTAGTTAGTGTAAAAGTAACTACATTAGTGTAAAAGTAATATGGTTAGGCACTGGATTGCAACACTTTCCTTCCTATGTGTAATACCAGCTGTGAAAAACAAGTAATCCAGTCCTGGATTGTATTTCCAAATTTTGGTTTGTGTATTGTACTGTCTAGTTCTTCCATATTTCAAATGAAATTTCACAACTGTTGTATTGTCTTGTATATTTTCATTGCTGTAAGAAAGAGTAACCTACCAAGCATGACTGCCAAATATAAACATGTGGATTTCAAAATTTATAACTGTGCTTTGAAATTTTGTTTCTTTCAGCTTCAGGCCCAATAAACTGGTTAGGATTCTTCAACGAATGAATTTTGTTCTTGATAGCAGTCCGCACAACTGTTTTAAACCTTAGCGTGTTAGTTGAAGAAGAAATGAAACATTCTCAATTGTCTGTCATCTGTGTCTCAGTACTGATGAACAATACTTGTATTTGTCGGTTGAGGAGTTGAATACCCCATTACAACTATTAATCTAAACTACCAAACTTTTGAACTGAGTTACTTATCCTCACCCTGGGCATCCTTCTGGCTTCAGTGTGTCAAACAAAAGCATAGTGTGGTATACCTGTCTTGGTCTGACTTGGTCTGGAACTCTGAAATTCATGATTCCCATCTGTGAGCTTTGCTCCTTTTAAAATTTCTTTCATGGGATGTGAGCATCCTTGCAAGGCTAGTATTTATTGTTCATCCCTAACTGCTCTTGAACTGAAGTGCTTGCTAGGCCATTTGAGAGTACAGGGAGAAAGTGAGGACTGCAGATGCTGGAGATCAGAGCTGAAAATGTGTTGCTGGAAAAGCGCAGCAGGTCAGGCAGCATCCAAGGAGCAGAAGAGTCAACGTTTTGGGCATGAGCCCTTCAGGAATTCCAGAAGAAGGGCTCATGCCCAAAACGTCGACTCTCCTGCTCCTTGGATGCTGCCTGACCTGCTGCGCTTTTCCAGCAACACATTTTCAGCATTTGAGAGTACACCCTGTAATTAAGAGTCACCACGTTGCCGAGAGATTGCTGTCACCCAAAGTATGTAAGGACAGCATATTTCCTTCCTTTAAAGGACTTTAGTGAACCAGATGGGATTTTCTTTTACAACAGTATGTGATTGTTAACATGGTCACCATTTGACAGACTAGTTTTATGTTCCAGACTTATGAAATTAATTCAAACGTCACCAACCATGCTTTGGACAAGATTAACACAATGCAACCATTTCCTTTGTGATCAACAAACTTTGAAATCCATGATTTATTTCATATAGTTTGCTTTTCTTTTCTTATGTGAGACGTAAGTTGATTTCATGTGTTCCATGACACACTGGTTACTGTACTCTGCAATGGTCTCATCTTCTTATGGATCTTAAAAATTTTTGATTTATAAATTAAACTTGTTAATCAGGACTTGTTTTATATTTTTTTCATTTGTAACCTATTTAGACTACTCAATAACTACACATATCCAAACCGATATGAAGGAGAAAAGATCAGAGCATGAGAGAGAAAATTTTCACTGATAAGTCTAGGATAAGGGGAGTTACCTAAAAAAAAACTAAAGCAAAACATGTTGCAAATGAAAGTGGGAAATATGTCACTATCCAAAGGATGATGGAAGTTTGGAACTGACTTCAAATAGATATTGATGTGATATCAATTAATTTGAAAGCTGTGATTTTCAAAGTTATGTTAACTTCGTAACTGGATTTGCACCATATTCCTTAATAGGTTAAATGTGAGACTGCAGATCAGTTATCTCAGTTCATGAAAGAATAGTCCTTGCGGCTGAATCATCAAACTCGGCATTTCAATTCCTGTACTTGCAATATGAGTTCTTGTGAAAATGACTCCATTTGGTATTTATTAGTTCAACCCACCACCAAAAGAAAAAAGCTGACTCAGTTTTGATAGTTGGTGAGTGTGCAGTGAAGAAAATTTTGGTCATGTTTAAAGCCCTGAAAGTGCTGTTCAGTTTGTTTCAGTCAACCAGTGGTTTTCAGCCCAACAAATTGTTATTTTTAATTTAAGTTACATGGCCTTATAACATTTGGCTTTGGCACAGTGGTCTGAATGATCCTCTTTTGTACATCACGACTTTATGTCACTACTGTGTTCCATGAAGTATCATGTAGGTTTTGTACTGATTTGTCTTTGTGCACTCTCAGATGGCGTAGAATGTTTGCAAAATTGAAGAAAAATCTTCTCTTAGCATAATGTAATATTATAATAACATAATGTCCTCTGATAAATTTAAGAATCTGTCATTTTGTGAATTAAGTGTAATGTAGCAAATGTTGAATTTTAAGTTGAGCTATCATGTGCCAAATATATTGTATTTATAATTGAATGGGTGGATACACTTGCTTTGTTGTTCCATTGAAAGGAAAGCTGCCATGTAATGAAAATTTAATGATTGACAGGAAGAGGTGAGTGCTCTGGCATTGCTTTAAGTTGTAGATCAGAAATATTCAACCTCTACAAATGAAAGCTATCCAAAAAGGAGGTGACGACAGCTGGACGAAATTTGATTAATAAATCTGGGGTATAAAGTGGTGATCATGTCAATTATTATCAGTTGTTGTAAAATCCCATCTTGTTTGCTAGTGTCCTAAGGGAAAGCTGTCATCTTTACCTGCTCTGGTCAGTGTTACTCTTGATGCAAAGAAGTGTGGTCAACTTTTATCTAGTCACAGAACTGATGTAGCAAGCCACTGAGGGATAGATAAATACTGAGTTTGTCGGTAATGCCCTTATGAAAGAATAAAAGAATGCCAGACTGTATGTTTTGGTATTTTGTCCTGATGTTTATGAAGATGTTCATAGTTTTGTGTTAGCGTGCTCGGGTCCAGTTGGAAATTCTATTTGAACCATTGTTGTGGCAGGCAACTCCGAGGAGGACAGCAGAAGAGTTTAGGGCTTCTCCTCAAAGCATCCCTGAAGAGTTGGAGGCTGAGGGAAGACCTTATAGAGGTCTACAAAATTATGAGGGGCATGGATAGGATAAATAGACAAAGTCTTTTCCCTGGGGTTGGGGAGTCCAAAACCAGAGGGCAGAAGTTTAGGGTGAGAGGGGAAAGATTTAAAAGAGACCTAAGGGGCAACTTTTTCACACGGCGGGTGGTACATGTATGGAATGAGCTGCCAGAGGAAGTGGTGAAGGCTGGTACAATTGCAATATTTGAAAGGTATTTGGATGGGTATATGAATATGAAGGGTTTGGAGGGGTATGGACCGGGTGCTGGCAGGTGGGACTAGATCGGTTTGGGATATCTGGTCAGCATGGACGGGTTGGACCGACGGGTATGTTTCCATGCGGTACATCTCTGACTCTTAACTGAAACACCTTCTACTTACTGACTGGAAATTTCTGATTCTGAATGACGGAAATGGAGAAGCTTTGTTTGGAAAGGATTGAAGCACATTATGAGACTTTGTCAGGAGTATGCAGAGGTTAACTTGAGCATTTGAAGAGAATGCACTGACTTAGAAGCATCTTATCTGTTTGTTCCTTCAAGTTTTGTGTACCCTGCATGTGATAGAGACTGCTGATTGTGCATTGAACTTAACAG
Source organism: Hemiscyllium ocellatum (assembly GCF_020745735.1). Classification (NCBI taxonomy): domain Eukaryota; kingdom Metazoa; phylum Chordata; class Chondrichthyes; order Orectolobiformes; family Hemiscylliidae; genus Hemiscyllium; species Hemiscyllium ocellatum. The sequence goes on along the minus strand of NC_083411.1, from coordinate 78,384,137 downwards.
ACACATTTAGCACTCATCAAACTAGAGTGGAAGTTATAGAGTTACAGAGACGTACAGCATGGAAACAGACTCTTCGGTCCAACCCGTCTATGCCAACCAGATATCCCAACCCGATCTAGTCCCACCTGCCAGCCCCGGACAATATCCCTCCAAAGCCTTCCTATTCGTATACTCGTCCAAATGCCTTTTAAATGTTGTAATTGTAACAGCCTCCACCACGGCCTCTGGCAGCTCATTCCATACACGTATCACTGTCTGCGTGAAAAAGTTGTCCCTTGGGTCCCTTTTATATCTTTCCCCCCTCACCCTAAACCTATGCCCTCTAGTTCTGGCCCCCACCCCAGGGAAAAGACATTTTCGATTTATCCTATCCATGCCCCTCATAATTTTGTAAACCCCTATAAGGTCACCCCTCAGCCTCCGACTCTCCAGGGAAAACAGCCCCAGCCTGTTCAGCCTCTCCCCATAGCTCAAATCTTCCAACCCTGGCAGCATCCTTGTAAATTTTTTTGAATGCTTTCAGGTTTCACAACACCTTTCCGATAGGAAGGAGACCAGAATTGCATGCAATATTCCAACAGTGGCCTAACCAATGTTCTGTACTCCATACTCTGACCAATAAAAGAAGCATACCAAATGCTTTCTTCACTATCCTATCCACCTGTGACTCCACTTTCAAGGAGCTATGAACCTGCATTCCAAGGTCTTTTTGTTCAGCAACACTCCCCAGGACCTTACCATTACGTGTATAAGTCCTGCTATGATTTGCTTTCCCAAATTGCAGCACCTCATATTTTTCTGAATTAAAGTTCATCTGCCACTTCTCAGCCCATTGGCCCATCTGGTCAAGATCCTGTTGTAATTGGAGGTAACCTTCTTCACTGTCCACTACACTTCCAATTTTGGTGTCATCTGCAAACTTAGTAACTGTACTACTTATGCTCGCATCCAAATCATTTATGTAAATGACAAAAAGTAGACGACCCAGCACTGATCTTTGTGGCACTCCATTGGTCACAGGCTTCCAGTCTGAAAAACAGCCCTCCACCACCACCCTCTTGTCTTCTACCTTTGAGTGAGTTCTGTATCCAAATGGCTAGTTCTCCCTTCATTCCGTGAGATCTAACCTTGCTAATCAGTCTCTCATGGGGAACCTTGTCGAACACCTTACTGAAGTCTATATAGGTCACATCTACTGCTCTGCCCTCATCAATCTCCTTTGTTACTTCTTCAAAAGACTCAATCAAGTTTGTGAGACATGATTTCTCATGCACAAAGCTGTGTTGACTATTCCCTATCAGTCCTTGCCTTTCCAAATGCATGTACATCCTGTCCCTCAGGATTCCCTCCAACAACTTGCCCACCACTGATGTCAAGCTCACTGCTCTATAGTTCCCTGCCTTGTCCGTAGCACCTTTCTTAAACAGTGGCACCACATTAGCCACCCTCCAGTCTTCTGGTACCTTAACTGTGACTATTGATGATACGAATATCTCAGCAAGAGGCCCAGCATCACCCCTCGCTTCCCGCAGAGTTTTAGGGTACACCTGATCAGGTCCTGGGATCTATCCACCTTTATGCTTTTGCAATGTGTTACTATCTATTTCGCTACTTTCTATGTCTTCCATATCCTTTTCCACAGTAAATACTGATGCAAAATACTTGTTTGGTATCTCCCCCATTTTATGTGGCTCCACACAATGGCTGCCTTGCTGATCTTTGAAGGGCCCTATTCTCTCCCTAGTTATCCTTTTGACCTTAATGTATTCGTAAAAACCCTTTAGATTCTTCTTAATTTTGTTTGCCAAAGCTATTTCATGTCCCATTTTTGCCCTCCTGATTTCCCTCTTAAGTATACTCCTACTGTCTTAATGCTCTTCAAAGGATTCACTCTATCTATCCTATCTATATCTTACAGATGCTACCACCTTTTTCTTAACCAAACCCTCAATTTCATTAGTCATCCAGCATTCCCTATACCTACCAGCCTTCCCTTTCACCCTGACAGGAATATACTTTCTCTGGATTTTTGTTATCTCATTTCTGAAGGCTTCCCACTTTCCAGCCGTCCCTTTACCTGCGAACATCTGCTCCCATTCTGCTTTTGAAAGTTCTTGCCTAATACAGTCAAAATTGGCCTTTCTCCAATTTAGAACTTCACTTTTAGATCTGGTCTATCTTTTTCCATCACTATTTTAAATCTAGTAGAATTATGGTCGCTGGCCCCAAAGTGGTCTCCCACTGATACCTCAGTCACCTGCCTTACCTTATTTCCCAAGAGTAAGTCAAGCTTTGCACCTTCTCTAGTAGATACATCCACATACTGAATCAGAACATTTTCTTGTACACACTAAACAAGTTCCTCTCCATCTAAACCCTTAACACTATGGCAGTCCCAGTCGATGTTTGGAAAGTTAAAATCCCCTACCATAACCACCCTATTATTCTTTCAGATAGCTGAGACCACCTTACAAGTTTATTTCTCAATTTCCGTCTGACTATTAGGGAATCTATAGTACAATCCCAATAAGGTGATCATCCCCTTTTTATTTCTCAGTTCCACCCAAATAACCTCCTGGATAAATTTCCAGGAATATCCTCCCTCAGCACAGTTATAATGTTATCCCTTATCAAAAATGCCACCCCCCCCCCCCGGCCCCCCTTTCTATTCTCCCTGTAGCATTTGTATCCTGGAACTTTGAACTGCCAGTCCTGCCCATCCTTGATCCATGTTTCTGTAATTGCTATTGTTATCCCAGTCCTATGTTCCTAACCATGCCCTGAGTTCATCTGCCATCCTTGTTATGCCCTTCCATTGAAAGAAATGCAGTTTAATTTATTAGTCCTACCTTGTCCCTGACTGTTTGACTCACTTCTGTTCTCAACTGTACCAGTCTCCGCTTGATATGATGTGGAAGTTTACTAGTTTAAATCCTCCTGAGCAGCTCTAGCTCTCCCTGCCAGTATATTAATCCCTTTTCAATTTAGGTGCACTTCTACCCCAAGAGATTCCAATGGTTCAAAAATGTGAATCCTTCTATACACCAGCTCCTCAGCCGTGCATTCATCTACTCTATCCTCCTATTCCTGCCCTTGTTAGCTCGTAGCACTTGGAGTAATCCAGATATTGCTACTGTCAAGGGCCTCCTTTTTAAATTCTTGTCTAACTCTCTGTAATCTCCCTTCAGAATCTCAACTTTTTCCCTTCCTATATCGTTGGTTCCAGTGTCGACAATGACCTCTTGCTGGGCCCTCTCCCCCGTGAGAACATTCTGCACCCTCTCTGAGACATCCTTGATCCTGGCACCAGGGAAACAACACACCATTCTGCTTTTTCGCTGCTGGCCTCAAACGTCTGTCTGTACCTCGGACTAGACAGTCCCCTATCACAATTGACCTCTTGGAACCTGACATACTCCTCATTGCATTAGAGCCAGTCTCAATATCAGAAACTTGGCTGTTCGTGCTACGTTCCCCTGAGAATCCATCACCCCCTATATTTTCCAAAACAGCATACCTGTTTGAAATGGGTATACCCACAGAAGGCTCCTGAAGTGGCTCCCTACCCCTCTTACCCTTCCTGGAGTTAACCCATTAACCCATCTCTGTGACTGTATCTGAGACTCCACCCCCCCCCCCCCCCCCCCCCCCATAACTGCCATCCATTACATACTGTTGCCGTTGCAAATTCCTTATTGCTTTTAACTGTCTCTCCAACCGATCTATTTGATCTGATGAGATTTGCAATCAACAGCATTTATTGTAGATATAATCCGCAGTAACCCTTAAACTCTCTTTAAACTCCCACATCAGACAAGAAGCACCTATCACTCTCGTAAAGGCCATTTTTGCTCCTTCACAATCTACAGACCCAGAAAATAACACAGTCTTATTCCTCTACAAATCACTATCCCAGGTTGAATTAATAGCTATGGCTTATGTTTTAAAATGTAATCACGGGACATATCTCAAAAAACATATAATCAAGAAAGAACCTACTCTACTCACTACTGCAGACTTTCTTGGGTCCAATAAAAAACAATACACCTTATCTGCTTCTGTGCTGTGAACTTTGCCCAAACAATTCCTCCAAGACCATTATCTTCAATCTTAAACAGCTTTCCAAGGAAAAGTGGAAATAATTTCTTACCAAACTTTGCAAATCATCATATTCAATTATACTTGGTGATTTTGTAAATTTAGTGTGGTGCTTATACTTCAGTTCTGCATAAGACGTGTGGATCAAAAATTGGATTCAAACAGGCTGAAGCCTGTGATGGTCTGTCTCAAACATTGGAAAAGATTTCTGTGCAGCTGTCCCTGTGCCCAGGATATATCTTAATCGCTGTAGCAGAAATCATTTAAATAAACATCAGATTTGTTTTAAGAAGTGAAGTCCAGAGCACATTTTAAAATGCCTGGTGCTCGAAACTGTGTCGAATGCAGTTGGTGTAAGGCTGCAAGAAATCTCTCATCATTTCTCTCGTGTTGTCAGGTTGTCTTCGAGTCTGTCTAGAATCAGTTTTGGTATCTCTTTCAAGAGGTGTTACAAGATGCTTTACAACCTCATTCAGACTTTTAATTATAGTTGTGCAATTACTTTTGTATAATTCTGTGTCACTCTTTGCAGAAAAGTAGTTGGTTACATAGCAACATAAAAGTAGTCACAATTTGCATGAAAATGACACATTCTGTTATAGATTTTGTCTGTCCACAGGTTCTTTGAGTCAAAAGTAGAATTTAATATGTGAAAAAAAACTTAAAATTGTCTCCCACAAAGTCATTCTCTGCTTAAGGACAGATGCATTTCATCCTCTGGTTATTTGAACAGATTTCAAACTTGTTTTGTGTATTGTGCAGGTGTGCATTGTTGATCATGTGCTGCACCATCCTGACATCATTGAAACATGAAGTATACTTTCTATCTCTTCACAGTCAATTAAATGATAGCAAAGGCTTAATTCTGTTTAATGCTTCCTTGCTGAACCGAATTGATACCAAAAGTGTCGTGTTGGGGAACTATGGAAGTAAACTTTGTTTCTGACAGGCAGCAATAAACAACAGTGTATTAGTTAGAAAGTGAAATAATAGACTAAGTATGTTACAAAAATAAGTTAATATAAGAATATTTTCAGGCTGGAAGTATTTGGGATGAAAAGTGCAACACAACTTGGGGTAAATGTATTATTAATATTAATAATTAAGACATACATTTGGTCTATGCCACTTGTGCATTTCTACAGCTACTGTGTTTATTTCCTTTGACAGCACTTGTCAATTCAGATGTTTGCATGTTTAGAACCTTACAAATCTGACTTTGAGATGAGCAATACGTAACAATTTACTGTGAATTTAGGTAAAGTCTGACACCAATTGTGGAACAGAAAGGAACTGTACAAGTGACACGGGCTCCACCTGAGCTGGAATAGGATTCCTTTGCGAGGAGAAAGTATAAGTAAGAAGATGGCTAAAGCTTTAAAGTAGTAAGGAAGATAGAGCGGGACATTGACTAAATGTAAACAAAATAGGGCAGGAATGAAGTGAAAAGAATAAATAAAATAAATCAGAATGTTGAGGCCAAAGAAACAATTTCAATTAAAGAGGGTGATTAGAAATATCTTTAAAGATTAAGTGAAGAAATATCCTATTACGATGTGAGAAAGCTTGTAGCTCTACGTGTTACACATTTGCGAAGGAAAGCGCTTGACCATGGCGGTGGAGGCCCATTTCTTAAGAATTGATGACATCTGTGGTTAGTGTCAAGGGATTGGTGTAAATAAGATGATAACATTTGTTCACTTGTGGAATGTGTGGTAGTACTTCTTACCCAGGGACTGGAGGCTTGCATATTTCACAGTAGGATGTTGGATAACTAAAAATTCTGGTTATATTGAAGACTTAAAACTCATACTCAATAGGAAAAGAACTTGTAATTTAATAAGCTCCGGGGAATATGCATGTAATAGAGCAATCCTGATAAGTTTTCATGCAAATCACACTGAGCAGATTTGAATTTAGGAAGCTCTGCTCCCTCATCTTGACTGTTCTGGATTGTGAATGTCTCATTAACCTTTACAGGCTAGGAAAATATGAAGGCCAAAACTGACATAGTAAGGAAGGTGGCAGATGTTCATGTGAGTGCGAAAACATTCTTCTGTACATTCACTAACTGAAGAGTTCAAGGGACAGAGAGACAGACAGACAGGACAGAAGTTGGTGGAAAGATTTAACTTTGTGGTCTGATTTCAGTGAACACTGGTTTGTCATGGATTGTATGTTGTTCCCTGGAGCTCGAGATTCAGGAAGGTTATGAATTTAATTTGCAAAACGGGAATCTAAGATTTTTTTTAAAAAAGAAAAATGCCGTTCTGTAGGACAATGATAATAGAGATGTTAGCTGAGAAGATTACCTCATGACCTTTCCTACATAGTTTAGACTAGCCCCTTGTTATGGTGTACTGTTTAAAAAGGAAGGTTGTCTAGCCAAAGCAATCGACCATTTGGGCCTGACTGGATCAAGTTTTCCCACTTTGATTTGCATATAGCTTAATTGGTCAAGCATACACAGACCTGTCATTGAGTTTTGCTTGCTGTGCAACTTTTACCATTTTATTGCTGCTTATCTGATTAAAGGACATGTGGCATTTTTGTAATTTAATACCAAATTCTGTATAAAGACAGTTTATTTGCAGCAATACGGAGAGTAATCTGGGAGAGAGCTCTTAGCGTTAAGAGCTGGCATGACTACACTGCTAATGGTTTTTGAATCTTAGCTCAAGCCTGGCTTGTAGATATCTATGTTGTAGTGGAACATTGATGCCATTGGTAAATAAGGATAATAATTAGCGATTTTTGAGAAGATTTGTAGCTCAGGTGAGGTTCTGGCTGTAGGATTGCTCGCTGAGCTGGAAGGTTCATTTCCAAATGTTTTGTCACCATACCAGGTAACATCTTCAGTGAGCTTCCAGACAAAACATTGCTGATGATTCCTACTTTCTATTTATATGTTTGGGTTTCTTTGGGTTGGTGATGAAATTTCTCGGGGGCTGATAAATCGGGTCCAAATCAATGTGTGTTGATTTACTTGAACCCGGTTTACCACACCCTGAGAAAAAGGACAGGAAATGGCATCACCAACCCAAAGAAACCCAAACATATAAATAGAAAGCAGGAATCATCAGCAATTCTTCGTCCGGAGGCTCACTGAAGATGTTACCAAGTATAGAACATAGAACATAGAAAAATACAGCGCAGTACAGGCCCTTCGGCCCTCGATGTTGCGCCGACCAAATCCTACCTAACCTACACTAGCCCAATAACTTCCATATGCCTATCCAATGCCTGCTTAAATGACCATAAAGAGGGAGAGTTCACCACTGCTACTGGCAGGGCATTCCATGAACTCTCAACCCGCTGCGTAAAGAATCTACCCCTAACATCTGTCCTATACCTACCACCCCTTAATTTAAAGCTGTGTCCCCTAGTAACAGCTGACTCCGTTAGCGGTAAAAGGTTCTCAGTGTCTACCCTATCTAAACCCCTAATCATCTTATACACCTCTATCAAATCTCCCCTAAACCTTCTTTTCTCTAATGAGAACAGGCCCAAGTGCCTCAGCCTTTCCTCATACAGAATGGTATGGTGACAGAACGTCTGGAAATGAACCTTCCAGCTCAGTGAGCAAACCTACATCCAAAGATGATGATGTAAACTAAACTGTCTGTAAGAGTTTTGCATTCCTGACTACCATAGAGTACAATCTCTGGGACAAACCGGGAGAGGCTTACAGGTAGAGTCCATCAGGGATTCACTGAACCATCTCGAATAGGTAATTCAGCAGATGTAGTCAAACATAGAGAAATGTACAGAATAAAACAGAGTTGGAGTTAATACAATGGGAGGAATCCTGTATGGGGATTATTGAGATTGGCTGCAGAAAAATCAGGACTGGAAATGAAATATGTCAGTTTTAAAGTATATTAAGGAGGTCGGATTAGTGAGCCTATAATGATTAAATTTAGGTAAAATACAATTTATGTGGGTGATGTTAAAAGATAACGATTCAATCATAGTCTATAGACCACGCATACAACTATCTATCTGGTAGTGAACTGAAAATGGAAGAAACACAAATTAACCAACTGGGAGGAAGAAAAGGGAGATTTCAGTAAATAGTCAGTACAAAAATGGATACAGACAGTCAATTATTTTTGCAGTACATCACTATGTACTTACGTGAGACACTTTGGCCTCAGCCAGAGTGTTATGCCCTGTTCTGGGTATTGCACATCTTGAAGGATGGGAAGGCATTAGTGACTGTTGAGAAGACATTTATGAGAATGGTTCCAGGAATGAGGAATTTTAGTAGATTTGAGAAGTTGTATTTCTTTTTCACCAGAAAAGAGGCATCTAAAAGGAGATTTGCTGTAATGTTTTTAAAATTGAGGGGTCTGGTCAGAACAGATTGGGGAAAATTACTGGCATGTTAGTGGAAGAATCTGAAGCCAAAGGGTGCAGATTTCAGGTAATTGACAAAATGACTAATGGTGACATAATTTTTTTTCCCATGCAGAGTTGTTAAGGTCCAAACTGTGCTGCTTGCAAGTGTGATAGAAGTGGATTCAATTAAGACATTCAAAAACGAACAGGATCATTATTTGTAAACTGAGAAGGTGTAAGGCTTAGGAGATGGCAGGGAGATGAATTGCTGCTTCAGAGGATCCGCACTGACACGATGGGCTACGTGATTTTGTTTTTGTTTTTTGCACTGTAATCATCACCTTTTCCTAAAAGAAGGAAGACTGCCAAGGGAGTAGAATCATTAAGGGATTGACAGACTCTCACCATATGTAATGAGAGGGAGATGACAGAAGGGATAGGTAATAATGACTGTAATCAATGTTATGTAATCAATAATGAGAGATAAATAATTGCATGGTACACTTTGTGTGAATAAAAGTATCTGTTGAATAATTAAACTTTGACAAAGAAGTGTCTGTTCTGGATAGATTCAATCGTACAACAGGAGCAGAACTAGGCTGTTTGGCCCATTGAGTCTGCTGCACCATTGCAGGAGATTGAGTGACTTGATAATCCTCTCCAGTTTGTCTTTTCCTCATAACCCTTGATTCCCTTACTGATTTAGAAGTCTGTCTTTCTCAGCCTTGAAACCTGAAACTAGAGAAAATAGCAGAAGGATTTCAAATATCATTTAATTTGTTTGAAGAACCTGTAGTACCAAAGAACTGATGTAGTTCCTGTATTTAACATGGAGGTCTGAACATATCAAGGGAATTTGTCGATCTGTCAACTCAATATCAGACTGAGGAAAAATAATGGTATTCTTACTGAATTAGAGAATATCTAGCAAAGGAAAATATTGCAGGAGTCAGCATGGATTTCAAAGGGTAACCTATTTCCTAACTCTTACAAATTAACTCCTGTCCAGAAGGAACTATCCATATTATCTGATCTCAAGTCTTCTACAGACTGCCCCAAAGCTTTACAATCTATGGGCATTTTCTAAAGGAAAAAAAATTCTTAATTCTTTTAGACCGAAAGTCATCTAATCCTTTTGTGTTTACTCTCTCTGATTGTAAAACATTCACGATACAATTAACTTAGCATCAGATCAAAACAGTGTGTCACTACTCAAATCCCATATCTAAAATAAATGATGTTTTACTGTTATGAAGGTGTAGAGGTGTACTGTATCTTTGAGAGAGGAAGCCAGCAAGGGCCAACTGAAAGCACAGTGTGCCCTGAACAAGGTAAAAATATGTCACTTGGTCGAAACAAATAGCTGGAGTTGCGTTGCCATGGAACAAAAACAAATTCAAGTTTGGCCAATCAGTTTAAATTATGACCCACATACAGAAATCCTGTCAAATTTGAATTGTACTCTTTGGGATGGCATCAAACCAATGAAATGATCCAATGTTTTGGGGTATAAAACTGGACATTTTGAATAGTTAGGGAGGGAACTGCCAAGGACACCAACAAATATAGACTGCTAGCTGAAGAGCTCTCTGAAAGTTACCTGTCTATAAGAAGTTTGTTCAGCAGAACATCAAAACAGACCTAGAGAAAAATCTACAAAGGAGAATCAACAAAGCTGACTACTTTGGAAAAGTGATTATTTTTAGTAAATCTTAATTGGGGTTTTTTATAAGACAATATTGTAGAGTGAGAGGTAAGGTAGGTTTAAGAGAAAGGAATTCAGCTGTTGTTTTTATGTTCTCTGTTGGAGTTAAAGAATAAAATTGTTAGTTTTTACTTGAAACAGTGACCTCAGGGATAGTTCTTTGCCTCTTGAGATTTAACAGATCTCACTGCAAGGTGAGCCTCTCTGTGTCTGGTTTAAATTAGCAGAGGGGTTTACTTCATGTTGAAACATTATATATAAGTCATGTTTCTTATGCAAGAATATCCGAATAACCCTTTGAATAACTTGTAAAGATTTCTATTTAATAGACATTTTAAGGTGATATCCTGCAGTAAACCCCATTCTGCTTATTCTTGAGATGGTATCTGTGTGCACCAAATACAATCTGAATCATGAATTCACTGTGGTGCAGAAGTGGGCTATTCAGCCCATCATTAGATTCCCTACAGTATGGCAACAGGCCGTTTGGTCCAACAAGTCCACACTGACCCTCCTGAAGAGTAACCCACCCAGACCCATTCCTCTACCCTATATTTACCCTCGAATAATACACCTAACACTGGGCAATTTAGCATGGTTCAATTCACCTGATCTGCACATCTTCGGACTGTGGGAGGAAATCGGAGCACCCAAAGGAAACCCATGCAGACACTGGAAGAATGTGCAAACTCCACACAGACGGTCATCCCAGGATGCAATCGAATCTGGGTGCCTGGCATTGTGAGGCAGCAGTGCTAACCACTGAGTCACCATGCCACTCTACATTACGAAATGTACATCTCCACATTCAGAAAGCCAAAGGTCAATTTCATATTAGGAGTTAATACTTACACACTGAATAAACTTGAAAATTCAAGTTTGGTTGAGGCTGCATTTTAGCTGTAGGCTTGGAAACATTATTTGCAGTTTCAAAGCACTTATAACAAAACCTTCATAAATTATATTTCAAGCTTTAAATTATATTCAGAATTTATTTTCTCAGTCTTTGAATTTAAATTTAAGTTCTAAGACTATGTAAAACAAATCTGGTTTTGACTTTCTGGCTGGCTATTATGTATTCCATTTAATGTTTCTTTGGACAGTTTGACCATGATTCAGGAAATATAATGGTGGAAGTAAAGGAAGTGAACCATTGGCACATTTTATTCTGAGGGTCTGTCTTGTTCAGCACTCTGCATATTTTGAAGCAGAGTCGGTTAATGGTTTTCTGAATTTGGTTGAGTGCCAGTCTCATCTTGTGTGATTGCATCACACTAAAAGAGTAGATTTCCCAATAACAGCAAAAGGGGAGTGTATTTCTTGGATGTTATGGTGTTATTAATAATGGTGTGCTTCATGAATAAAGATAGATGCAGAATGATGAAGCTCCAATGTGGTCAGTGTTGAAAGGCTGCACGTGTCATTTATCCTGTTTTCCATCTTTTATCAGTTTTGCAATCATTAGTAAATGCTGTAGTAATGCAAGGGCACATGTTATTGTCTTTATTCAAAAGGAATGCCCAAAATTAAATGAAAAATAATTGTCAGTAATTAAGGGATTGTCACTTACAGAAATTTTCTTCTATCAAATGTAATTTTGGGTTTGCCACAATAAAACACAGTACAAAATTTTGATACTTGGAATGAACCTGTTATATTTATAAGGTGGAGAATGCCAACAGCAATTATTTTTTCAGAAGATAGGAAGAACAGAGATACTGGATGCAATTTGAATAAAGAGATCGCAGAACTTCAAAGAATAGAAGGATTTTGGCATCCTTGTATGTGAAATACAAAAATTGTTATTCAGCTGCACCAATTGATTAGGAAGCTGAATGGAATGTTGGCATTTATTACAAGGGAAATGGAATATACTAGGAGGACAATTTTACTGAGGCTGTACAGAATCTTGATGAATCCATATCTGGTGTAATGTGTACAATTTGGGCTCTCTGTTGGAGATAGCTTAGGGAAGGTTTTCTTGACTATTGTCTGGGATGAGGAGCTTCTCTTCTTGTGAGGTAGGTTTGTGATTGATTTAGATATGTATATTTTAATATCACATGGTTTCAGTTTGGGTCTGTGAATTTTGCTTGAGTGGCATTTGTTTTTGCGGATTGGAAGGACTTTAATGATTAACTTGCAAGTAAACCTATAGCCATGGTGATTTCTTTTGAAACTATTTGAGAGAGGGAGCTGTCAGAAAGAAGTTTCTTGTTTACCCTTGGGAGGGTTTAAGAATAAAATAAACATTGCATTGTGTTAGATTTTCTGATGAAGATTCTGCTTTTGCTTTGAGCTTCGGGGAAACGTTCATATCTCTGAGAGAAACCTTCCATTTTACTTTGTGTGGGGTAGTTCTGCAGAGTTCTTATCTGAAGATTGACAAGTAAAGAAGCTGTTCCTGATAAAGAGAGATGGTTTAGATGTTTTAAAAGTAGGTTGCCTCAGTATGGAGCTTAATTACTCTTCCATACTAAATGTGTTTGAGTAAAACCCAGTAGGGGTATTTAGAATCTGGAAATGTTTAAGGCCAGGTGTATGATGGCTCTAAGAAGATCTCAGATTCTGCAGCTAGAATTATAGAATACTTACAATATGGAAGCAGACCATTTAACCCATTGAATCCACACCACCCCTCTGAACAGCATCCCACCCAAACTCAACCTCCTACTCAATGCCTATAAATCCTGCATTTTCCACAGCTGACCCAACCTAGCCTGCACATCCCTGGACACGATGGACAATTTAGCCTGGGCCAGTTCACCTAATCTGCACATCTTTGGACTGCGGGAGTAAACCAGAGCACCTGGAGGAAACCCACTCAGATGCTGAGAATGTACAAGCTCCATATATACACAGGATTATTGAATCTGCTCTCTGGTGCTGTGAGGCAGCAGTACAAACTACTGAGCTGCCCGTTCAGAGGAATTGAAGTCACAACTAAGTTAGCCTCTCGACTTAACAGAGAGAAGGAAATTCTTGCTGGTGTCACTGCTGTGCTGGGGTATATTGGGGATCTGTAAAGTAGTAGTGTTTTAGGCATTAATGAGAATATATTTTGATGACAAATATTGAAATCTTAAATTTGTATTGTATATAAATAGTTTACTTTGTTTTATTTTCCTTGCTTTTGCATCATAAACTTAAAATGATAAACTTTTATCATTAAACCTAAATCTGCAGTATTGCTTGCTTTTGTTTCAGACAGAGATTGCCTTTTTAAAATCAAAAAAGGATCTGTCTTGCCACATTTCAGTCAGAGGTCTGATTTGTCCAGTAATCTGAGCAGGGATTGTAATAATATGAAGTAAGGTTGAACAGGTTAATACTCTACCCATCAAAGTTTAGAAAGTTGAGATGTGGTCTTATTCAAATATCTAAGGACTCAAGTGGATTTAACTGGGTGGATTCTGAGAGGAACCTTTGCTTTGTGAGCGATAAGAACATTGTGATAGCTTTGAGACTTTTTTTCCTTGATCATTAGTGTGTGGAATTATCTACCCCCAAAAAACAGAGACTGGCTTATTGATTATATTTAAAGTTGTAACAAAAAGTGTGCTGGAGAAACATGGATGGTCTGAAAGTCTTTGTTGAAAGAAGCACAGAGTTAACATTTAAGTGCAGTGACCTTTCCTCTGACAAAGGTAACAACGGCTATAAGAACAGGACAGACTATGAATTCTGCAGTGAATAACTCATCTCCTGTCTATGCAATGCCTAGCTACCATCTGGAACGTACAAATCAAATGTGTAATGGATACTTTCTCCCCACCCCTGAAAGGTGCAGCTCCAACAGCACTTAAAAAGTTCCACACTGTCCAGGGCAAAAGAGCCCACTTAATTGATGCTGCAATCTACCACTTTCACTGTTCACTCCCTTCGCCATTGCACTATGATAGCAGTGTGCACCATCTACAAGCTGCAGTGTAGTAGCTCATAATGATCCTTTTATGGCGCTCATCATACTTAAGTATTGTCATCCCATTTCCCCCCTTCGTTCGAAGCAAAACGCTCAGACTGTAGCTTTACCTCCACCTTTATTCCGGACCCTGGAGGGAGAGAGAACGATCGCCACAGAGACATGAGTTCACTGTCTTCTCTGGAACATCAGTTTCTCAATGAACTTGTAAGTCACTTTACAAGGAGGAGCATCCAGATAAGGCAACATACATATTGATTAGGTGACCGTTACAATCAGCAAGTGGCAATAGTAAAGGTTAAGCCATCTGCTGTTACACAATGAATTACTGACTTCACATAATGAATACTTTTCACCTTGTTAACTGATACATACTGAATGCCACCTCATCTTGTTAAATGGCTCTACGTAATGAAATCTTTTCCACTTAGTTAACCCATTACCCTTCCCTGCAGCACCCCATTGTTAACTGTAAGTTCTTGTCTGATTTGAGTCATGCTCAGCTGAATCTCTTGTTTCACAAAACTCAGAACTTAACTCTTTCCCTGCCTGCTTATACCCACATACATTCTCAGAGATCTCTATCCTTTAAGGAAAGGACATCATTACCATGAGAACGTGACCACTTGCAAATTCCCCTCCAAGATCTGTGCAATCCTGACTTGGAGTTAAATCTATCACTGCTTCTGTGATAAAGTTGTTCCTAACAACACTGAGTGACCTTAAACCCCAAAGATTTCACTGGTTCGGAAGGCAATACACCATCACCACCTTGAAGCCATTTAGGGATGGACATCAAATGCTGGGTTAGCTAATAATGCTGTATCCTGTTAAAAGGTTTTATACAAAAAAGTTGTTTTAAAGAACAAATTACTTGCTATTTTAAAATCATCAGACAAATATTTTTATATTAATTGTTTTATATTGTCTGAGAGTTTCAAGTCTTGAGAATTGCAGAATTGTTATTGCTTATTGTTATTACCTTATGCAACTTACAGCAACTTCTGGTGTCCATACACGAGTAGTTGAAAGTGAAATTGCCATGTTGCTGTCATTGATTCCATTTGTCTAAAATATCAGCTGTTGAAATGTCAAGAGATGTTAACCTCTGGAACTGACCGGATAAGCATCCTTTTATGCTATAACACAGTTAAATCATCCCCAGAAAGTTATGCTTTATTATTAGCAGGTAACGTCTTTAACTGTATGATCAGAATTCCAGTAATTTTATTTCATTCGTGTTTATGATACTTCAGCCTGGAAAGTTTATTTGAATCTTTTATTTGAATGTCTTTATCTGAGTTCTATCAAGTTTCATCAAATTTCCAGAATTGAACCCCAGGATAGGGGCTCAGCCCCAAAAAAAAGACATCAAAGGAAAACTGTAAGCTCGTTTGGTAGTAATTGCTAATTTGTTGATTTTACTTGCAGATTGAAGATAAATGGGAAAAATACTTTACAGATTGAAAACTGAAAGTTCAGAAAGATTTTCTTTTTTAAAAAAACGAATTAAGAACTAAGCAATGTGCTGTACCTGCTTGATGTGAGTGTTGATGGACTCCATTGTCGTTCATAGTGACCACAAGTATTAGTCACTTGAGCTACTGAGAGGAATAAGCCAACCATGGCGAACCAAAGAAGCTAATGTGAGTATTAAGTTGAAAGAAAAGGTGCTTAAGGAGGCAAAGGCAGTGAAAGCCCTGAAGTCTGGTATAAATGCAGAACCTAACAGAGAAGTAATGAAGAGATAATAAAAACAGGGAAAATAAACTAAGTTCAAACTAGTGAGGAATATAAATATAGACTAAAAGAGCTATTAGCAAGTTTTGAGAAGATTTGTAGCTCATGTTGAGGTTCTGGGTATAAGTTTGCTCGCTGAGCTGAAAGGTTCACTTTCAGATGTTTCATCACCATACTAGCAACATCAGTGAGTCTCCGGTGAAGCACTGGTATTGGTGATCTGCTTTCTATTTGTGTTTAGGTTTCCTTGTGTTGGCAATGTCATTTGCTGTGTTGTTATTATTTCCTGTTCTTTTTCTCAGTGGGTGGTAAACAGGATCCAAATCAGTTGCAATGCCATGCTTCTACAAATTCTTGTGCATGCATGTCTGTTTGGCTTGGCCTAACGCAGATGTGTTCTCCTGAAATGCGTCCAGAAACCCCAGCCCTGTATCCAAGACATCTCGGAAATGACTGCCAGACTACTCCGACATCTTGGCATCATGGTAGCCCACAAAGCTACCAATACACAAAAATAGCAGCTAATGAACTTGAAAGACCCTATACAGACAACAAACAAAGCTAATGTCATTTATAAAATGCCTTGCAAGAACTGTAACAAACATTGCATTGGACAAACGGGCAGAAAACTAGCCACCAGGATATATGAACGTCAATCAGCCACAAAAAGACATGGCCCACTCTCATTCGTATCCTTGGATACAGATGAGGATGGGACAACACATTCATCCTAGTACAAGCCAAACAGAGACATACATGAGGATTCCTAGAAGCATGGCACTCCACCCAGAACACTCTCAACAAACACATTGACTTGGGTCCCATTTACCTCCCTTTGAGGAAAAACAACAGGAAATTGCATCACCAACCTAAGGAAATCTAAACACATAAATAGAAAGCGGGTCACTAATATCAGTGCTTCACTGGAGACTCGCTGATGATGTTACCGATGATGTTATTGTGTGGCAACACGCCCTTTGGCCCAACAAGTCCACACCAATTCTCCAAAGAGTAATCCAGTCAGACCTATTCCCCTACTAATCTACATTTACCCCAGACTAATGCACCTAACCTATTCATCTCTGAATACTATGGGCAATTTAGCATGGCCAATCCACCTGACCTGCACATCTTTGGACTATGGGAGGAAACGGCAGCATCCGGAGGAAATCCACGCAAACACTGGGAGAATGTGCAAACTCCACACAAATAGTCGCCTGAGGCAGGAGTTGAACCCGGATTCCTGGTGCTGTGAGGTAGCAGTTGCCATACCTAGAACGGTGATGAAACATCTGAAAACTAACATTCTAGCTCAGTGAGCAGACTTAATCTGTAAAAGAGCTGTTCCAAATATAAAGAAAGGAAGAGAGTTCAAAGTAAACACAGGCCCCTTAGAAAAGGAATTTGGGGAGACAACCATGGAGAGTTATTGACATTTACTCAAATGAACACAGTGAAACATTTACAAGTGGCCACATACAGCACCATTTTAGGTACAAGGTACCCAGGTACAGATTCTTTAGTATAAAATCTTAGGGGAAGAAAAGAAAAATAAAGAAATGTTCAGCATTGCATATTGTAGAAATAAATTAGAAAATAGAGTAATAACAAGTTCAGATCAACAGTCCTTCCAACCCAGTCTGTGCTGGCACCTAGTCACTCGTCCACACTGAGCCTTGACTTCATAAATGGCAGAGGAGTTAAATATTTTGCATCAGCCTTTAGGGTGGAAGACACTTCCAACATCTCATCAGTATAAAAGCGTACGGAGGAAGAATTAAGTACCATCACCAATGCTAGAGAAGTAGTATCAGACAGATTTATGGAGCTAAAAGCAGCTAAGTCCCCTGGCCCTAATGGCTGGCATTTTAAGGTGCTAAAAGAGGTAGCTGCAGAGATGGTGAATACGTTCGTTGCAGCTTTCCAAAAAGCCTTGTATTCTGGAGAAAAACAAAGAATTTCAAAACTGCCTATTCAAAAAAAAAGGGCTTGCTATAGACCAATGAGCAGTGGGATTAATTGTTTAGGAATTAATGATAGTATGTTTGGAAAATCATAATCTAAGCAGAGTCATCATGGCTTCATGAAAGGAAAATAGTGCCTGATGAATATATTAGAGGTTTTCAAGGCAATAACTACCAGAGTGCGTAGAGGGGAATCAGTGTTGTATTTGGACTTTCAGAAGGCATTTGCTGAGATACCTCAAGTTTTAAGTCAACATAAGAGCCCTCTGGTATGGATAGAGAACTGGTTCATCAGCAGGAAACAGCAAGTGGTAGTAAGGCGTTCTTTTTCAAGTTGGCGACTAGTGACCAATAGGGTTCCATAGGGATCAGTACTGGAATCGCAAAAGTTTCCAATATACCAATGACTTGGAGTGAAGAAGGGAATGTCCTGTTGCCAGATTTGTGGATGACAGAAAAATAGATGGAAAGGTAGGTTGGAAGATGGGAAAAATTGTAGTTTACACAGATATTGTTCGGCTAGAGGTGGGCAAAACTTTGACAAATGAAACATAATATGGGAAAATGTGAAGCTCACTTTTGAAGGGAGATCAAAAGAGTAGGCTATTATTTAATTGGAGAAAAGCTGCAAACAGTTTCAGCACAAAGGGACATGTGCACTTGGGCAGAAAAGCAGCAAGCTAGCATGTGGGTTCAGCAGGTATTAGGGATGTCTAATGGTATATTGGTTCTTAATTCAGGTGGATTGGAGTAGGGAAATCATGCAATTGTATAAAGTGCTGATGTGATCACAGCTGTGAGCAGTCTCCTTTTAAAGAAAGCAGCCTATAGAAACATTCTATTGAGTGCATAATGGCCTGGCAACAGCTCTGCCCGGACTGTAAGAAATGACAAAGTTGTGTGCACCTCCCAGACCATCACAGAAGCCAACTTCCCACCCATGGGTTCCAGTTACACTTCTCGTTGCTGTGGAAAGCTATCAAAATTATCCAAAACCCCTCCCACCCTGGCAATGCTCTCTCCCAATCTCTTCCGTCAGGCAGAAGATACAGAAGTTTGAACACGCACCAACAGATTGAAGAACAGTTTCTTCCCTGCCATTAGTGAACTGCTGAATGGACCACTCTAACTTAAAATAAAATAATATTGATCTTGCTTTGTGTATCTTCTGTGCAGTTGTAACCTTGCATGCCTTGCTCTGTATAAGCACCCTATGATCTATATGTCCTGTTTGTTATGATCTATCTGTAATGATTGCCAGAACAAAACTTTTCAATGTACTTAGTGACCATAATAAATCAAATCAAAATAAAAAGTATAATTTCATTGGAGGGCAGTTGACTAGGATGATTCTGATATGGAGAGATTTTCAAATGAGCAAAGGCGAAACTGATTGGGATCTACTCATTGGAATTTAGACAGAGAGGTGATTAATTGAAATGTACATGATCCTAAGGGACTTGAAAGGGTAAATGGTGAAAGGACTTCACGGGATAGTTGAGGACTGGAGGGTGTAATCTCAGAACTAAGGTGTGCCGGTTTAAGACTGAGATGAATAGAAATTTCTTATCAGGATTTTGATTCTTTGGAACTTTTTGTTACAGAACTGAGGGGCCAGAGTGCTTGTATATGTTTAAGGTTGAGAGGTCTTTGATCAGTAGGAGAATCGAGGGTTATAGGAAAAGTGCAGGAGCGTGTTTGAAGGATATCAGATCAGCCATAATCCTATTTTAGTAGCATAACAGACTGTAGGGGCCAAACAGCCTATTCTTTGCTGTTCCTATTTCTTACATTTTTACGGGAATTTTGAAGCTCTTGTTATCATGCAATAAATATTGACTTACCTCATTAGAGTGTTGAAGACACTCTTCCGGTTAAAAAATTATAAACTTAGAACTTAATAATGGAGGTATTTAGTTTTTAATATCCTTTCTGTTTATTACTTGCAGCTGTCACAATAGTATTTGATAGTGAGCTCTTGTCTTGTCAGTCACTCATTCTTCTTCCAATTCTGCTGTGTTTAAATCTCTCATCAATCCATCTTTCCATCTGATGTTTGACCTTCACTGCTCTTCAGAGATGCTGCCAGGCTCACTGAGTTTCTCCAGCATTCACGATAAATGGCAAATGACAACATTTATTTCAGGTTTCTGGTCTCTACAGTTCTTTTTAAGTATTTAAGCCAATATCTGAGACCAGGTTACAAACATCACAGATGGCATCTCTTGGGTATTCAGTTGAGAGAAGATTCTGCTCAGCTTTACGAACTACGAGGGGATTGGGCGAGTTGAAGAGACAGATCCTGAAGCCACCTCAAGGATTCAGGGATCTTTGTCCTCACTTGGTCAGAGGCGAAAATCTTTGGGACAGAGTTTAATCCTGGTAGCAAATTTAGGCAATGCTGAAAATGAGCAGAGGTAGGTAATTCAGTAGCTACTTGTTGAAATGTGGAAATACAAACCCATTGGAAACTGGGAGCAATTGTGGGCTGGTATAAAATTTGTGACTTGAATGCAAGAAAAGTAAGGTTAATATTTTTGAGATTAAGTACTGTTTCAGACATTGAGACACTCGATGCAGTGATAATTGCAACAATTTAGCAAGCATCAAAATTGTTTATCAAATCAGTTCTTGCTTCCTGGTGACTCTCTTGGCTGCAGATGCCTTATGACAAGTTTTCTTTTGTTTCTCCTGATGTCATCTTCAAATCTGTGCACTGAACTCAGTTCCTTTTAATTTCCTTTTGGAGTGTTGCCTGTTAGAGTCTGATGTTATCTATCAATTTTCATATTGTCATTTGCCATTTATGATGAACCACAGTCATGATCCTTAAAATACAGTCCCTCTGTATATGTATTTTTTTGATTTCTTCAAAACATGCATGTGCAAAATCCTAGGATGTGTAGAATTGATGCTTTGTGGTAGCAAATTGTAAAGTATAATAATGTTCATGTTTCCAACCAATTTCTTTCCTGTAGTATTAAGCATTAGTTTTCTACAAGTGTTCAGTTGATTGTATTCTTGGCTGTTTCTTAAAGTAAACATCTTGAAACATGAATCACACATAAAATATGCGACTTGCTTCACCTACTAACTGTAAACAATCTTTTTAAAAAATGAAAGAACTCCAATGCTGTAAAGTAGAAACAAAACTCGAAATTGTTGGAAAAGCTCAGCAGGTCTGGCAGCACCTGTGGAGAGAAATCAAAGTTAATGCTTCAGGTCAAATAACCCTTCCTCAACTCTTGCCTGATCTCTGAACATCCTTTTCTATGAGTCCATCATCTTCCACTATTGACCCAAGGTACTTGAAGCTGTTTGCTTTCTTCAAGTCTAATCTCGTAATCCTTTTACTTCTCATAATCTTTACTCTGATGTCTTTTATTAGCTTCAAACTGACACTTCATTATTTGGACCTTTTTGGTTTACTAATTTTCGTTCATCAATTAATTGATGAGTTTTGGGGAGTTGTTGAACTTTGTGAATTGCAAGCTGACTTATTGAATCTCTTTCAGTGAGTTTGTAACACTTTTAAAGCTTGGAAAGTTAAGGATACAAGAATACAGTGAACATCTATCATTACATTTGCCATTGTTGAGAATTACTTGTAAGGTTGGATAATCAATATCAAAATATTATTCAATGCTGCTGATTGATTGATTGAATCTTAGAGCACCCTGTCTTGTTATCCCCATTTTTCAGAACAGAAGCTACGGAAACATTTATCAACGTACGTTGGTAGGCCCAACAGACCTCCATGATATTCCAGTTTATAAACCTATTTTGTCGTTTTTATTTTGACTTTATCTAACAATGTTTGTGAAAGAGCCAGTATTTAAGATGTCAATTGAGTCAAATAGAAACTAGAAAATATGAATATATATTGCTCTGAAAATAGTTTATTGGGGAGAGCAGTTTATCTAGTAAATACAACTTTCGTGAACTGTAATTAATTTCGAGTATCAAAAAAGTTAGATGTCAGAATTAGCTAAACTACTCCAGCTTAATTTTATTTGGTTTGTAAAGACCCTTTTGTTTTACTTTGTGTTTATGATTGTGGATTGAAATGGGAAAAAGACTTTTTCAATAACAAAGATTATAGAAGTGACAGTGCTACTTTTTAAAGAAGCAAGCGACTGATGCTCATTCTAAGTGGCATTTACATTGCTGTTTTGTTCAACCAGTGGGGGAGGCTTGGGGCTGCTGGCCTGGTGCCAAGGGATGTGTACAGAGTAAGTCTGCTGAATACAGATAACTGGCTTGTGGAGTTGTGACCAGCCATGCATTACAAAGGCCATCCACTTGCCAACAACCATGCAGTTGCCACTTGGGGAGTTGAACAGCTTGTGGTTGTGAACAAAATTATCTGAAGCCTTGAAGTCTCCAGAGAAGGGAGGTGGTGCATTTCTCTGTAATTTTAAAAAAACACCTGAAGCTTGAAGAAAACCTCTCACCAGTTGCTTTGAATTTTGCTTTTAACTAATATTTTTTATGAATTTGTGAATCATTCACTCTGACCCTCCTGCATTGGAGTGAAACTAACCTGGAGAAGAGAGATTTGAAGAACTAGAAGTCTTGGCAGACAAAAGAATCATCTCAGTAAACCTGTAGATGGGAGACGGTGAACTGTCATTCTGGTTTTATTTCCTCCGTACACGGTGTTAACATGTTTCTTATCTATGTGTGCAGGGGGAGTTTTGTAAAGGGGTTTGAATTTTAACTAGCAGTTGTTTGTTGACACTTTGTAATTGTTTGCTCATAGCTAGAATATATTTTGTAATAAAAGTAATTCTTGTTAAATACAGAAACTTGTTCTATGCTTTTTTTTGGCTGAATCTAAAGAGAAAGGTAAATTGGAGGACTTCTGCTTATTTGTTAAAGAAAGTTTGAATTTTGTTGTGTCTCTAGGAATGGCAGGGCTTGATTTCCAGCATACTACCTGAGTGAAACATGCCAGGTTTAGCATGGATCTACATGACAATTTGTGTTCGTAGCTCATTTGGCTGGACAGCTGCTTTGCGATGCAAAATGATGCCAACAGCAGGGGTTCACTTTACATTCCAGTTGAGGTCACTGTTAAGATCCCACCTTTTCAACCTTGCTCCTCGCGTGAGGTGTGGTGACTTTGAAGTTAAACTCACCCCCAGTTGTGTGGCTCGAATTAAATGTGTGGTGCTGTGGGACAATGGTGACTTTGCCTTACCTCTCAGCCATTTTTGAATTCTCTAAGCTTTCAATGCAAAATTAGTTCTTTGTGAGAGCAGTCCAAAACCCATTCCACTGATTATCACTCTCCAAATAGCCCTGTTCCTTTCTCTGCTTTGGAAGGCATTTTCAACAATTGTACGTAAACAAGATGTAACTGACATACATATACTGTGCGATATAATAGATACATATATATGTCACTATGTTGAGATGTGGTTGATTCTGGTGTTGTTGATGTTACACATGTTGTTGACTTTGAGTCATGAGCATTTCTTGGGAAAATATTCACTTGAATTTGGGTGAATGTGTTCCTTGAGGAAAAGATGGAATTAGTATTTCTTGCCAATTGCAATTACAATTTGTTATAACTGATTTCTTTTAATAAATTTCTTGTTTTAGGCTAACATTAACAGACATCTATGGCATGGAGTGACCAATCATTCACAGGAAGTTGGTGCAAATTACTAAAGGAATTAATATACTTTACAGCAGCAGTTTGCCTCATTGAATGGACATCACATTGAGGTTGTACAGCACATAAGACCATAAGACGTAGGAGTGGAAGCAAAGCCATGCGGCCCATTGAGTCCACTCTGCCATTTAATCTTGGCTGATGGGCATTTCAATTCCATTTAACCGCACTCTCCCTGTAGCCCTTAATTCCTTGCGAGATCAAGAATTTATCAATCTCTGCCTTGAAGACACCCAACCTCCTGGCCTCCACTGTGCTCCGTGGCAATGAATTCCACAGGCCCACCACTCTCTGGCTGCTGAAATGTCTCCTCATTTGTGAGGCCACCTTTGGAATATTGTGTACAATTATGGTGCCCTGCTATAAGAAGTATATTATTACATGGGAGAATGTTCAGAAAAGGTTTAACAGGATGTCGCTTTGACTGGAGGGTTTGCGTTAAGGAGAGACTGGATAAGCTGGAGCTTTTTTCACCTGGAGCATAGGAGGTTGAGAGGTTGACCTTAGAGAGGTTTATAAAATCATGAGGGGTGAAGGTAAGGTGAATAGCAGGTGTCTTCTGAGGGTGGGGTAGTTCAAAGGTAGGCAGCATATTTTTAAGGTGAGAGGAGAAAGACTTAAAATCGACCTGACTGGCAACTTTTTCACACAGAAGGTGATTGCTGTGTGGAATGAACTGCCAGAGGAAGTGTTAAATGCAGATACAGTTACAACATTTAAAAGACATCTGACTAGGTTATGAATCAGAAACCTTTGGAGGGATATGGGCCGCTTGGAGGCAAGTGGGACTAATTTAGTTTGGCAAACTTGGTTGGAGTGGATAATTTGGACTGAAGGGTCTGTTTCCATGCTGTATGACTGACTCATTACACCATTAATGAATTGGATTACCAAATAGGAAGATTGAGCTTAGAATCCTGATGTAGGTAATCACATCAACTTTGATTTAATGTTATTTGAAATTTAAATCATTGATTATTTTTCTCAATATTATGTCACTCCTTTCAAATGATACATTGGTTAGCTGAAGAATATTTAACTTGTAAGTGAATTTAATTGAATGTGGTCACACATTTGGTGTACATAACTCATGAAGAAATTGTTTGAATACCATGGTACAAGTCTTTTTGTTGCTTTATACGTTTCATGTAATGTTTATGAAATCAAAATGCATTAGCTTCTGGAAATCTGCAATGAAAAATAAAAAGTATTGGGAAATATTAAGCAGCTGGTCTGCATAGAGAAGTGAAACACATGGGTAGAATTTCACTGTCAGATTCCACTCCTTGAACTTAAGAGAGAAAGTTGCTGAGAAATGGATGATGACTCCTTCAGAAATGTGGAACATAAGTAAAATCTAACATGTTGGTTGAAGTGCAGTATCATCGGGGGAAGTCAAACTATTTTTCCTTTATCATGGTAGTAGTCTTCTTATTAAGTATTAAGAAATACTGCCTGTCACTTTATTCCTGTGAAAGATTAAGTATGAGATTATCATATTTTATGCTAGGTAAGTGATATTTAGGGTAGGGAGATCAGTGGGATATTGAGTCTAGCAGTGAGAGGGGTTGGGAGAGTTGTGTCTGACAATGGGGAGGGGAAGTGTCTGGTCGAGCAGCAGGCAGAGTTTAGGGAGAGTGAGATTGTGGCATGAGTGGGAGGCGTCTGGTCTCGGGGAGAGTTTTGGAGAGGTGGTTGTATCAGCATATGACTCAAAAGCAGTTTGCCGGATTTAAAAGAGGGAGGGGTGTTGGTTCCCTTGTGACGGAAAGGGTTTAAAGGAATTATAGTTTTGAGGTTCATTTGATAAGTGCCCAAGGGTTAAACAAGGTTTTTAGATGTCTGACTTTGCTTGGGTAACTATTTGCTCGGGAGGATTGTCTGTCAGAAGCATCAATTTTTGGGCTTTTCCCTCCGAGTCTTGTCATTGGGATGTACAACTCCCTTCCATGTTGCAGTCATAATCTGGACTATTGTTTCAAAACTGGATGTGGGATGAAGAACACGCCTGTAATAGTGGAAAACAGGAGAGATTAATTGACAAAAAGGCTGATAATAAATAATTATCAGCCAATAATAAATAAAAATCACACCAGGTAGCTTCAGTAACAGGAAAATAACTATTTATCATGAACGCTGGGGGAAAAGGCAATTATGATGCGATTAGGCAAGATTTAGAATTTAGGTGAGGAAGGAAACTGCAGGGGATGGATACACTTGAAATATGGAGCTTAATCAAGGAACAGCTACTGTGGTATAAGGGAAAATAAGGTTCAAATGAAATTATAAATAAAGTAACATAGAAATTTCAGCCTTCTGCTCCCCAGGTCCAACATTAAAATTTGTCATAAACCTACATGTAAGGGTAGTGCTATTTCAGTTTGGTAAACTGACCTCTATCTAGTAGTAGAGACTGAGTCAATTTGCTTGACCCCTCCGATCTCCCATCCCCTGGTCATAGTCCACCACTAAACATCAAAATATCGTTTCCATGATTGTCACTGACCTCATGTCCTATGGGGGCCCACGGTTTTTAAGACACTCTCACATTCTCAGCCAGCTTGTACTTCCTTCCCAAGAATCACTGTTGAACTGTCCTTTTCAGCCTGTTCATTTCTCCGAATAAATTTCTTCCTTTTTTTTTGTTCAGTTGTTTCATCATTCTTTCAAAGACTTAATTCCCAGTTTCCTGGCCCTAATTATTTTGTTTTCATTATGATTCTTCAATTGTTTTCCATCTTCATCTCCCACATACATATTGTTAATCAACCTGGTCGCAGATGACACATCTCTGAAAAAGTTGAACTTAAACTGCGCAGGCCGTCTGGTTCAGAGATGGAGACACTACCAATGCACAACAAGAGCCCCACTTAGACTGAGAATATTTGCCTTCTCTTCCTTTTAACAAGGAGAAATCAGTGAGGACTGCAGGTGCTGGAGATCAGAATTAAGAGTGTGGACCTGGAAAAGTGCAGCTGATCAGGCAGCATCTGAGGAGCAGGAGAATCAATGTTTCAAGCATAAATTCTTCAGGAATAAGGCTTGTGGGGCAAGGGGGCTGAGAGAAAAATTGGAGGAGGATGCAATCCCATTTATCTCTCAGACCCCTTGGCCCACAAGTCTAATCCCTGATGAAGAGCTTATGCTTGAAACATTAATTCTTCTGCTCCTCAGATGCTGTCTGACTAGCTGTGCTTTTCCAGCATCACAATCTCAAAGGTGAAATCAGTCCCTATCCATCACCTCCATCCTCTGCATAGTTGAACTTATTGACACGATTTAACTGGGAAAAATGCACCAATACTCATGTCATGCCCATACTTTGACAAGTGTTCACCAAACATCCAAAAGTATCAAATCCCAGTGAGACCATGCAAATGACCAGTTTGTTTGCATAATTTCTACCCGTAGCCAATAATAAATAAAAATCACACCAGGTAGCTTTAGTAACAGGAAAATAACTATTTATCATGAACACTGGGGGGAAAAGGCAATTATGATGCGAATAGGCGAGATTTAGGATGCATAGGGTGAGGAAGGAAACTGCAGGGGATGGATACGCTTGAAATATGGAGCTTAATCAAGGAACAGCTACTGTGGGTCCTTGCTAAGTGTATACCTATAGGGCAGGGAGGTAGTTGTTGAGAGAGGGAGCCATGGTTTACTAAAGAAGTTGAACCTATTGTCAAGAAGAAGAAGGCTTACGTGAGGATGGGGCGTGAAGGCTCAGTTAGGGGCTTGAGAGTTAAAAGTTAGCTGTAAAAGATCTAAAGAAAGCTAAGAAGAGGCAAGAGGGAACATGAGAATTTATTGGCAAGTAGGATCAAGGAAAACCCTAAGGCCTTCTATAGGTATATCCAGAATAAAAGGACGGCTAGAGTAAGGTTCAGGCCAATCAAAGATAGTAGTGGAAAGTTGTGTGTGGAATCTGAGGACATGGGGAAGCGCCTAATGAATACTTTTCGTCAGTATTCACATTGGAAAAGGGCAATGTTAGTGAGCATATGGAGATACAGGCTATAGGATTAGATGGGATTGAGGTTGACAAAGAGGAGGCTTTAGCAATTTTGGAAATCTGAAAGTAGATTAGACCCCTGGGCCGGATGGAATTTATCTTCTGATTCTCTGGGAAGCTAGGGAAAAGATTGCAGAGCCTTTGATTTTAATATTTATGTCATCATTGTCGACAGGAGTAGTGCTCGAAGACTGGACGATAGCAAATGTTGTTTCCTAGTTTAAGAAGGGGAATCGAGACAAACGTGGTAATTATAGGCCAGTGAGTCTTACTTTGGTTATGGGAAAGATGTTGGAAAAGGCTATAAGGGATAGAATTTACAATCATCTGGAAAGGAATAATTTGATTGAGTTGTCAACACAGTTATGAAGGGTAAGTTGTACCTCACTAACCTTAATGAGTTTTTTGAGAAGGTGACAAAACAGGTGGATGAAGGTAAAGCAATTATAGAACATAGAACATAGAAAAATACAGCGCAGTACAGGCCCTTCGGCCCTCAATGTTGCGCCGACCGAATCCTACCTAACCTACACTAGCCCAATAACTTCCAAATGCCTATCCAATGCCCGCTTAAATGACCATAAAGAGGGAGAGTTCACCACTGCTACTGGCAGGGCATTCCATGAACTCTCAACCCGCTGTGTAAAGAATCTACCCCTAACATCTGTCCTATACCTTCCACCCCTTAATTTAAAGCTGTGTCCCCTTGTAACAGCTGACTCCATTAGCGGTAAAAGGTTCTCAGTGTCTACCCTATCTAAACCCCTAATCATCTTGTACACCTCTATCAAATCTCCCCTAAACCACCTTTTCTCCAATGAGAACAGCCCCAAGTGCCTCAGTCTTTCCTCATACGATTTTCCTACCATACCAGGCAACATCCTGGTAAACCTCCTCTGCACTCGTTCCAATGCCTCCACATCCTTCCTATAGTATGGCGACCAAAACTGCACACAATACTCCAGATGAGGCCGCACCAGAGTCTTATACAACTGCAACATGACCTCAGGACTCCGGAACTCAATTCCTCTGCCAATAAAGCCCAGTACACCATATGCCTTCCTCACAGCACTATTTACCTGGGTGGCAACTTTCAGAGATCTGTGTACATGGACACCAAGATCCCTCTGCTCATCCACACTACCAAGTAGCCTACCATTAGCCCAGTAATCCATCATCTTGTTACTCCTACCAAAGTGAATGACTTCACACTTAGCTACATTGAATTCCATTTGCCACCTTTCTGCCCAGCTTTGCAACTTGTCTATATCCCGCTGTAACCTGCCACATCCTTCCTCACTATCCACAACTCCACCGACTTTTGTGTCATCCGCAAACTTACTCACCCAGCTTTCAAGCCCCTCCTCTAGATCATTTATAAAGATAACAAAAAGCAATGGTCCCAAAACAGATCCTTGTGGTACACCGCTAGTAACTGCACTCCAAGATGAACCTATACCATCAACTACTACCCTCTGTCTCCTTCCAGCCAGCCAATTTCTAATCCAAACCTCTAATGCACCCTCAATGCCATACCTCCGTAGTTTTTGCATTAGCCTACCATGGGGTACCTTATCGAACGCCTTACTAAAATCCATATACACAACATCTACTGCTTTACCCTCGTCCACCTCCTTAGTCACCTGCTCAAAGAACTCAATAAGGTTTGTGAGGCATGACCTGCCCTTCACAAAACCATGCTGACTATCCTTGATCACGTTATTCCTATCCAGATGTTCATAAATCTTATCCCTTACAATTCTCTCTAAGACTTTGCCCACCACAGAAGTCAGACTCACTGGCCTATAGTTACTCGGGCTATCCCAACTCCCCTTCTTGAACAAAGGGACCACATTCGCCATCCTCCAGGCTTCTGGTACTATTCCCGTTGATGTGGTGTATTTGGACTTCAGTAAGGCATTTAGAGTCATAGTCATAGAGATGTACAGCATGGAAATAGACTCTTCGGTCCAACCTGTCCATGCCCACCAGAGATCCCAACCCAATCTAGTCCCACCTGCCAGCACCCAGCCCATATCCCTCCAAACCCTTCCTATTCATATACCCATCCAAATGCCTCTTAAATGTTGCAATTGTACCAGCCTTCTCCTCTCTGGCAGCTCATTTCATACACGTACCATCCTCTGCGTGAAAAATTTGCCCCTTAGGTCTCTTTTATATCTTTCCTCTCTCACCCTAAATCTATGCCCTCTAGTTCTGGACTCCCCGACCCCAGGGAAAAGACTTTATCTATTTATCCTATCCATGCCCCTCATAATTTTGTAAACCTCTATAAGGTCACCCCTCAGCCTCCGACGCTTCAGGGAAAAGAGCCTCAGCTTGTTCAGCCTCTCCCTGTAGCTCAGATCCTCCAACCCTTGCAATATCCTTGAAAATCTTTTCTGAACCCTTTCAGGTTTCACAACATCTTTCCGATAGGAATGAGACCAGAATTGCACACAATATTCCAACAGTGGCCTAACCAGTGTCCTGTCCAGCCACAACATGACCTTCCAACTCCTGTACTCAATACTTTGACCAATAAAGGAAAGCATGCCAAATGCCGCCTTCACTATCCTATCTACCTGTGACTCCACTTTCAAGGTGCTATGAACATACACTCCAAGGTCTCTTTGTTCAGCAACACTCCCTAGTTTCTTACCGTTAAGTGTGTAAGTCCTGCTAAGATTTGCTTTCCCAAAATGCAGCACCTTGCATTTATCAGAATTAAACTCCATCTGCCACTTCTTAGCCCATTGGCCCATCTGGTCCAGCTGAAAATGTGTTGCTGGAAAAGCGCAGCAGGTCAGGCAGCATCCAAGGAAGAGGAAATTCGACGTTTCGGGCATAAGCCCTTCATCAGGAATGAGGAAAGTGTGTCCAGCAAGCTAAGATAAAAGGTAGGGAGGAGGGACTTGGGGGAGGGGTGATGGAGATGTGATAGGTGGAAGGAGGTAAAGGTGAGGGTGATAGGCCGCAGTGGGGTGGGGGCGGAGAGGCCAGGAAGAAGATTGCAGGTTAGGAGGGTGGTGCTGAGTTATAGGGAATCGACTGAGACAAGGTGGGGGGAGGGGAAATGAGGAAACTGGAGAAATCTGAGTTCATCCCTTGTGGTTGGAGGGTTCCCAGGCGGAAGATGAGGCGCTCTTCCTCCAACCGTCGTGTTGTTATGTTCTGGCGATGGAGGAGTCCAAGGACCTGCATGTCCTTGGAGTGGGAGGGGGGAGTTAAAGTGTTGAGCCACGGGGTGGTTGGGTTGGTTGGTCCGGGTGTCCCAGAGGTGTTCTCTGAAGCGTTCCGCAAGTAGGCGGCCTGTCTCCCCAATATAGAGGAGGCCACATCAGGTGCAGTGAATGCAGTAAATGATGTGTGTGGAGGTGCAGGTGAATTTGTGGCGGATATGGAAGGATCCCTTGGGGCCTTGGAGAGAAGTAAGGGAGGGTGCAAGTTTTGCATTTCTTGCGGTTGCAGGGGAAGATGCCGGGAGTGGAGGTTGGGTTGGTGGGGGGTGTGGACCTGACGAGGGAGTCACAGAAGGAGTGGTCTTTTTGGAACGCTGATAGGGGAGGGGAGGGAAATATATCCCTGGTGGCGGGGTCCGTTTGGAGGTGGCGGAAATGACGGTGGATGATACGCTGTATACGGAGGTTGGTGGGGTGGTAGGTGAGAACCAGTAGGGTTCTGTCCTGGTGGCAGTTGGAGGGGCGGGGCTCAAGAGCGGAGGAGCGGGAAGTGGAGGAGATGCGGTGGAGGGCATCGTCGATCACGTCTGGGGGGAATCTGCGGTCCTTGGAGGAGGAGGCCATCTGGGCTGTACGGTATTAGACTGGTCCTCCTGGGAGCAGATGCGGCGGAGATGAAGGAATTGGGAATTTGGGATGGCGTTTTTACAGGGGGCAGGGTGGAGGAGGTGTAGTCTAGGTAGCTGTGGGAGTCAGTTGGTTTATAGTAGATGTCTGTGTTGATTCGGTCGCCCGAGATAGAAATGGAGAGGTCTAGGAAGGGGAGGGAGGAGTCTGAGACGGTCCAGGTGAATTTGACGTCGGGTGGAATGTGTTGGTAAAGTGGATGAACTGTTCAACCTCCTCGTGGGAGCACGAGGCAGCGCCGATACAGTCATCGATGTAGCGGAGGGGGGTGGTGCCAGTGTAGTTGCAGAAGATGGACTGTTCCACATATCCTACGAAGAGACAGCCATAGCTGGGGCCCATGCAGGTGACCATGGCAACTCCTTTAGTTTGGAGGAAGTGGGAGGATTGGAAAGAGAAATTGTTCAGGGTGAGGACCAGTTCAGTCAGTCGAAGGAGGGTGTCAGTGGAAGGGTACTGGTTGGTATGGCAGGAAAGGAAGAAGCGGAGGGCTTCATGATTGGGGATGGAGGTGTACAGGGAGTGGATGTCCATTGTGAAGATAGGGCGTTGGGGACGGGGGAAGCGAAAAATCATGGAGGAGGTGGAGGGCGTGGGTGGTGTCCCGAACGTGTGGGGAGTTCTTGGACTAAGGGGGACAGAACCGTGTCGAGGTATGCGGAGATGAGTTTGGTGGGGTAGGAGCAGGCTGAGACAATGGGTCGGCTGGGGCAGTCAGGTTTGTGGATTTTGGGCAGAGGTAGAAACGGGCGCAGCGGGGTTGTGGGACTATGAGGTTGGAGGCGGTGGATGGGAGATCCTCTGAGGTGATGAGGTTATGGATGGTCTGGGAGATGATGGTTTGGTGGTGGGAGGTGGAGTCATGGTCAAGGGGGCAGTAGGAAGAGGTGTCCGCGAGCTGGCGTTTGGCCTCAGTGGTATAAAGGTCGGTGCGCCAAACTACTACCGCGCCTCCCTTGTCTGCCGGTTTGATGGTGAGATTGGGGTTGGAGCGGAGGGCTGCACGTTCCGAGGGTGAGAGGTTGAAGTGGCTAAGAGGGGTGGACAGGTTGAGTCGGTTAATGTTGCGGTGGCAGTTGGCGATAAAGAGATCGGGTAAGAGGCCAGCACGGGGTGTCCAGGTGGATGGGGTGTGTTGGAGGCGGGAGAAGGGATCGTCAGAGGGTGGGCGAGTGTCTTGGTTGAAAAAGTAGGCACAGAGGCGAATGCGGTGGAAGAATTGTTCAATGTCTCGTCGCGTGTTGAACTCATTAATCCGAGGGCGTCGGGGAATGAAGGCCTCTGCTGAGGACTGATCTTTCATTCTCAGAGAGGGAGATCCCTCTCCATCCCTCCAGACCCTCCTCCCCCCCCCCCCCCCCCCCCCCCCCCCCCGAGGATGTCTTCCATGGGGAAACTTGTCAAATGCCTTACTGAAGTCCATATAGATCATATCTACTGCTCTGCCCTCATCAATCCTCTTTGTTACTTCTTCAAGAAACTCAATCCAGTTTGTGAGACAAGATTTCCCATGCACAAAGCCATGTTGACTATCCCGAATCAGTCCTTACCTTTCCAAATACATGTACATCCTGTCCCTCAGGATTCCCTCCAACAACTTGCCCACCGCCGAGGTCTATAGTTCCCTGGCTTGTCTTTACTGCCATTCTCAAACAACTTCCAGTCTTCCGGCACCTCACCTGTGACTGTCGATGATACAAATAGGTTCCACATGGTAGGCTATTGCGCAAAATACAGAGTTTCGGGATTGAAGGTGATTTAGCAAATTGTATCAGAAATTGGCGAGCTGAAAGAAGACGGTGGTGGTTGATGGGAAATGTTAATCTTGAAGTGCTGCAATGATCTGTTTTGGGGCCGCTTCTGTTTGTCATTTTTATAAATGATCTGGACGTGTGCGTAGAAGGGTGGATTAATAAATTTGCAGATGACGTTATGGGAGGCAGAGTTGTGGATAGTGCGAAGGATGTTGTGGGTTACAGAGCGACATAGATAAGATGCAGAGCTGCTGGGCTGAGAGGTGACAAATGGAGTTTAATGTGGGTAAGTGTGAGGTAGTTCACTTCAGAAGAAGTAACAGGAATGCAAAGTATTGGGCTAATGGTAAAGATCTTGGCAGTGTAGATAAACAGAGAGATCTGTCTCCTGGTGCAGAAATCCCTGAAAGGTGCTACCCAGGATAGTAGGGTTGTTAAGAAGGCATATAGTGTTTATTGGTAGTTGAATTGAGTTTCCGAGCCCCGAGGTCATGCTTCAGCTGTATAAGACACCGGTCAGGCCCCACCTGGAGTATTGCATGCAGTTCTGATCACCCCATTATAGGAAGGATGTGGAAGCTTTGGAAAGGGTTCAGAGGAGATTCAATAGGACATTGCCCGGTATGGACAGAAGATCTTACGACAAAAGGCTCCGGGAACTGAGGCTGTTTTCTGTTGGAAAGAAGAAGGTTGAGAGGTAACTCAGTTGTCATGTCTAAGATAATCAGAGGGTTAGAGACAGTGGACAATGAGATCCTTTTTCCTCAGATGGTGAAGGCTATCACAAGGGAACATAAAATTAAATTGATGGCTGATAGATTTAGGACAGATATTAGGGGTAGTTTCTTCACTCAGTAGTAGGGACATGGAATGGCCTGTCTCCAACAGTAGTAGACTCGCTGGTGTTAAGCGCACTTAAATGGGCATTGGACATTCATATGGATAATGGAACGGTGTCGGTTAGATGGGCATTAGATTATTTTCACAGGTCAGCACCAGATCGAATGCCGAAGGGCCTGTATTGCACTTGTAATGTTCTATAATACACTAACTTTAATAAGGGCAGAGAAAAGAAATAATTTCTAATTTATGCAACTTAAACCATACCGCTTCAAAACCCAAAATGAACATATTCTCAATCACAGTTAAGGCAGACAGCAAAGCATATTATTTGACACATCTTTTGGGTGGAAAAAACATGCAGTCAGGGCAAAGAAAATTCCAAAGATTTTAAGGCTCTGATTGCAAGTAATTTTCCTATTAGTACTTTTATTCTGTAGGGATGTATCAGGTGATGGTCAACCTCCAATTCAATAGCTGATCAGGTGAACTGGGATTTTCTTGTATAAATTCTTTCTTTTAAGCTTTCATGTTTCTGTCTTTTTGTCTGGAAACTCATCGTGTTTCTTACCAGTTTGCTCTTGACACTCACTCAGCTTTTTCACACACTGCAGTACACTTACTGCCTGATAACAGCAGGCTGATTATTTCCTTAACCCAAAGATTCTTGATGTCATTCAAAAGGCAACATTGTATTGTGCAGCTCAACAGTATACGTTGCACTTGGTTTTCAAATCACAGTTCTTTCGTGGTAGTTTGGTCCAGCATTCCAATTTGATTAGAGGGAGAGGCGTACAAGTATAAATATCATTAGTAAAGATAGCCAATTCAATATATATCAACAAATACAAAAGAAAACAGCTGTGGGATACCAACTTAACAATGTCCTTGTTTGAATGATGGAGTTCAAAGGCTCCAGCTTGGTGTTATCAGTCCAGAATTCCTTTGTTTGGATGGTTGATTGGTTAACCAGCAGTTGAAGAGTTTTGGACAATTTATTGATAAGGCTTTTGAGGATGTAAATGTCATATTTCAGCAAACCTTCACTGACTGGAAGAAAGAACAAAGTTTACTTGTGGAGCACAACAAAAACTATTAGTTGCTTTTCACGTCCAAAGTATTTTCTTTGAAACTTGGAGCTAGGAAGTATTGATACTTGATGTATGCAATCGTGGCGTCACACAGTGATCAAAATCTCCAGCATTGGAAAAGCATCTGCACTCATCAAAATCACCCCCCTCTTCTTCTAATCCCATTTTCTGGCACTTGAGCCATAACCTTGAATGCCTTGGTATCGCACAGGTATATCTAAACATTAGTTAAATATTATGAGGGTTTCTGCCTCTATCACCTTTACAGACAGTGCTTTCCAGATTCTCATCATCGTCTGGGTGAAAAGTTTTCCATCCCAACTTCCCTGAACCTTGCATCTTTTACCTTAAATCTCTGCACCCTGTTCATTGATATCTCTGCCGAGGGGAAAGATTTCTCCCTGTCTACCCTATCTATGCCCCATATAATATAATACATCTCAATCATATCCCCTCAGTCTTCTCTGCATGTATACATTTTGGCGCAGTGGTAGGGCAACTTCTAACACTTTTTTCATATGAAACTACTCATGGCAATAAATTTCAATGTATAAATCTAACTTGTCCAATTTCTCCAGACTGAAACTCTCCAGCCCAAGCAACATCCTGGTAATTCTTCTCTGCACCCTGTCCAGTGTCAACACATCGCTCCGATAATGTGTTTCCAGAGTTGTGTCCACTCTTCCAGCTGTGGCATAAACAGTTTTACACAATTCCAATATAACCTCTCTGCTCCTAATCTCTGTGCCCTGCTGTGGTTGTGGGTATGTTCGAGCTGGGAGTTGATTTGCCCTGACTAATATCGCATTAGGTATCGCATATGGAGCGTTAACCATTTTATTCACCTGCCCTGATGCCTTAAGGGACTGATGTTGAAGCATACCAAAGTTCCTTTGATCCTCGTTGCTTCCCAGGGTCCCCTTGTTGTTTGTTCTTCCCAAGTTTTTCAGGATTGAATTCCATTTTCCACTGATCAGCCAATCTATGCTCTCATGTACTCTAAGACTATCCTCCTTACTGTTTGCCACTCCATTAATTTTTGAGTCATCTGTGGGTTTATCCATCAACCCTCCTACTTTCAGATTATATAATTTGTATAACCCACAAATGCAGCAAGGGTATAATACTGACCCCTGTGGGACTCCACTGGATACAGACTTCTAGTCAGAAGAAACACAGTCAACAGTGTTGACCACTTCTGCCTACTATTGAAAATCCAACCTTCACAAAGTCAGTTCAGTTCAATGACAATCATGAAACCAAGCCTCCTGCAGGAAGAGAAGCAGTTACACTAACATTATGGTTGCCTGTGATCCATTCAGAGAACATCTCTGGGGGACATGTGCTAAACAACCCCACCGCCCTGTGGCCAAACACTTCAACTCTCCTCCTACTCTGCCAAAGATATTCAAGTCCTGGGCAGCCTCCACTGCCAAACTCTAGCCACCTGATGCTTGGAGGAAGAATGCCTCATCTTCCTCCTTGAGATCCTCTAAAAACATGGGATCAATGTGGATTTCACCAGTTTCCTTCCCTTTTTTTTCCTTAGCCCCCTTTGGCCACCCCCTCATTCCTGATGAAGAGCTTATCTTCAATGTTGATTCTGCTGCTCCTTTGATGCTGCCTAACCAGCTGTGCTTTTCTAGCACCACGCCCTTCAACCACATCCTATCCATATATCAATCTGAGTGATATCATCAATTTGGATCATTTTCTGATCAAGTCTACTTTCTAATTAATTAGTATCATAAATACTCATTTTCAGTAGACCACAGGCTTCAATGGAGACAGCCTGTAATTCTAAATTTTTTTTCTTCTTCCAAAAATGTCAAATGAAGAAGCTGTCATGTGAATGTTTGGCTGTCTTCCGCAGAATATTTGATTGAATTTCAGCTTTAATGAAATGAAAGTTGGATTCATTTTAAGTATCTATGCTGCTGGATAAATGTCGAGCTAACTAGTCTTAAGCAATGAATTAGAAACTGTATATCAGCCAGTCTGGGAAAAGCTGGATTAAAATACTGAATTAAACAAATTTCAGTATGTAGCAATGACTCATTTAGCAATTGGCACTTTGTGTCTATGAAGGTTTTTTTTAGCAACTTGGAAACATTTTTATTGCTGACCATTCTTCCTTACTCTACCAACTTCAACTCCTATCACAGAATCCCTGCAGTGTGGAAACTGGCCATTTGGCCCAACAAGGCCACACTGACCCTCTGAAGAATAACTCACCCAGACTCATTACCCTATCCTATTACTCTAAATTTCCCATGACTAATGCACCAAACCTACACATTCCTGAACACTGGAAAAGTTGGCAGGGGCGATTCACCTGCACATCTTTGGACTGTGGGAGGAAACTGGAGCACCTGGATGAAACCCAAGCAGACACTGGGAGAACATGCAAACTCCACAGGACAGTCACCAGAGGCTGGAATCAAACCTGGGTCCCCAGTGCTGTGAGACAGCAGTGCTAACCGCTGAGCTCTGTGTTGTTTTCACCATCTCTCAGAATTTAATCAGTACTTTATGGAAGCCGAAGCTACCATCCATAAGGATATTTAGGATCTTTAACCTGATAGCAATTAACAGTTTGCTCATTATAAACGGGCAATTACAGTGATCTGTAAGACAAGTTTTTTGTTTCTTTCATTACTGTTGCATAAAACTGGCATTTTCCAGCTCTGTCTTGGCTTTTGAAATGACCACTAATTTTGTGAGAACTTCAGCGATATCACAATTTGAAGATTCACCTTAAGCCATCTACTTAAAAAAAAAACCTTGACTTGCATTAGTGTTGAAATGTTTCCAGAATGATCCGTTTTTATTTCTGGCACTAATCTACACAAAAGTCTATTCTGTGTCCCCATAATTATTTGAAAAGTAGTTTAATTGTACAAGTCTTAAATTTGCTTTTTTGAAAACTACAATAAGCCTTTTATTATCCAGTATCTATGGGACAAGGATTATGCCAATTGATCAAATATTCTGACAATCAAGAGGTCCACATAATCAATTTAAAAACACACAAAGTAATAGAAATTTAATGCAGGGTGTATACACATCAACATTATACCACATTTTACAGCACAAATCACCTAAATAATAAATCAACTTTGCCTTAAATAAAACACTATAGCAGCCAGCAAGCTCACACTCCTCTTCAACTGACTATTCAGATATTGCAGCAGATTGAGGTGAAATTGAATCAACTGTTGATATTTCATGTGGCCATTTCATTGAACAGGTATATTTGCATTGAGGTAAATTAGTTACTATAATAATTAGACAAAATAATACAGTAAACTTGTGTTTGTAGTTTGCTGGTTTATTGAGAGTGCTAATTCATAAGATGCTAGATAAAACAAAATTTGCTGTATTTGAAGTAGTATACTAGCCTCACGAATGTCATTTTGTTACGATGTGGAGATGCTGGTGTTAGACTGGGATGGACAAAGTCAAAAATCACATGACACTGGGCTATAGTCCAACAGGTTTATTTGAAATGACAACTTTTCAGAGTGGGGCTCCAAAAGTTTACAGTTTCAAATAAACATGTTGGACTGTAACCCGGTGTAATTTTGTCCGAAATAGCACATTGCTCTCTCTGTATCATTTCCTATGTCTATATCAGTTGCTGGATGCTGGAACCAAACCCAGGCATGTGGCACTGTGAGCCAGCAACGCTAACAGTGCTGTCCCCAGATGTTACCTTGGATAGCTCATCAAATTTGTGGGTAAAGCTTAGGAATAAAAAGGGGTAGTAACACTGATAGAGGTGCATTATAAAAGAGAAAAAGTGGGCGGCATGGTGGCACAGTGCCTGAGACCCGGGTTCAATTCCCGACTCAGGCGACTGACTGTGTGGAGTTTGCACGTTCTCCCCGTGTCTGCGTGGGTTTCCTCCGGGTGCTCCGGTTTCCTCCCACAGTCCAAAGATGTGCGGGTCAGGTGAATTGGCCATGCTAAATTGCCCGTAGTGTGAGGTAAGGGGTAAATGTAGGGGTATGGATGGGTTGCACTTGGGCGGGTCGGTGTGGACTTGTTGGGCCAAAGGGCCTGTTTCCACACTGTAAGTAATCTAATCTAATCTCATCTAATCTAATCTCTCCACTATCCTCCTTCAAATTTGAAAGCTCAAGCTTTTTAAGCTTTCTTCATAGCTCATTTCTGATTTCAAGGACTAATTGTGCTGTACTGTTACAGCTCTCAACTTCAAGAAGCCTACTTGTCCTCTTGATGGCTATGGTACCAGTAGAGATGTTTCATTGAGTATTCTTGAAAGATCAGGATCTCTTAACTATTTCAACACTTAATATTTGTGCTAATCATTTAACTTAACTGTTAACATTTTCTAGGCTTGAGTTGCCTGCTCTGCTTTACTCATGCTAATTTACTAAATTGCAACATGGATTAAATTGCTTTCAGTTTCTGAATCCAAATCATAAAATAAAGTGGAAAAGAGGTGTAGTCAAACCAAACCTTGTCAGTTAATATTCAGAATGTGCTGGAGAGTTTTGCGGGATCCTGGCTGATACTGGCTTTCTGTCTGTGAAGCATCTTCCCCTCCTCACCTACTCTTTCTAGTCTAGTTTGCTGAAGACCAATGCAGCTTTTAAAAAAAACACATTGCAGGAGAGCATATTTGTGTAAAGTCTCTGTATCGGCCATTGTGATCTTGGGTGTGAACAATCTATACTAAGACTATTTAATGTCATTTCCCACGCAAGCACTGAACAAGATGTTCTTTTACAAAACTGCTAAAAGGTTACTGTTTAGGAAAACTGGCAACTGAATTAGTCAATTCTGTCACTGATAACTAATTAACAGTTACTGTTATAATTTGAGCAAGCGTTTATGCTTTGGTTAATATTTCATTTATTAGTATAAAGCAAACTAATTACTTCATTCTCAATTTAAGACTGAACATGATTAGTTCATAATGCTAGAAATGCTTCTGCGGGTCTTGCAAAGTTGGTTGAGAGGGAATCAGACTCAATATTTTAGGTCTATGATTTTATACCAGGTCAGGGCCTTGATGAGTTTCTCCATTTTCTGCCTTTGTTCTAGATGTTCTGCATTTGTGGAACTTTATTTGTGCCATGCATGATTTCTTATGTATGTAGCAGACAAAGTTAATTATACTGATGTCAAATAGTATGCTAATATACCAGAGCTGAATTCAGCACCTACGAGATACATTAGTTATGGGATTAGGTAAAACTTGAGCATAATGGAATTATGCAATTTCTGAAATGGTAGGAAAATAGCAATTGTTGATGAACCTCAGAAGGTCTGGCAGCATCTGTGGGAAGAAAGCAGAGTTAACGTTTTGAGTTCGATGACTCTTCTTTAGTATGGATAATAGTAAGGAAAAAGTAGCATTTATGATAATGTGGTTGAGGGGGTCAGGAATGGGGATTGGGGGAGCTGGGAGGAGGAAATGGGTGGGTGGTGCTGATGTGGAGAGATGAGCAGAAAGGTGGAGCTGGAACTGAGAGAGAGATGAAAGGGGTAAGTGAACAAGGGGATTATGGATAGCAGGCCAGGACTGGACAGGACAGGAAATTCAAAACTGAATAAATGATAATGGGCAGTCTGTGCTGAAGGAAAACCATATAAAGTAAAATAGGCCTGGGTCTGGGTGAAAATGTGTTGGCTGTGCGAAAACAATCCATGTCATAACAGGCCTGGATGTGGATGTAGGTCAAGAACATTGAAGGATGAAAACAGGCTCTAAAGTTATTGAACTTGGTGTTGTGTCCCAGAAGCTGTAAGGTGCCTAAGTGAAAAGTGAGATGTTGGTCTTGGAGCTGGCACTGAGGCTTGCTGAAACACTTGCATGCCTACAACAGAAATGTTGGTATGGGAATACAGTGATGTGTTGAAAAAGCAGATGACTGGAAGCTCTGAATAATTTTTAGAATGGATGGTCAACCAGTCTGCATTTCATCTCCCCATCATAGAATAGGAAACATTATGAACAGTGAATGCAGTTAGCTAAATTAATTAAAATACAACTCAATCACTGCTTCACCAGGAATGTATGTCTGTGGTCTTGAATTGGGAGGAAGTAAATGGACACCACCTTGTCGCCTGAGACCCGGGTTCAATTCCCAACTCAGGCGACTGACTGTGAGGAGTTTGCACGTTCTCCCCGTGTGTGCGTGGGTTTCCTCCGGGTGCTCCGGTTTCCTCCCACAGTACAAAGATGTGCGGGTCAGGTGAATTGGCCATGCTAAATTGCCCGTAGTGTTAGGTAAGGGGTAAATGTAGGGGTATGGGTGGGTTGCGCTTCGGTGGGTCGGTGTGGACTTGTTGGGCCGAAGGGCCTGTTTCCACACTGTAAGTAATCTAATCTAATCTAATCTAAGATGCCTTGAGGATGTGGGAAGGTATTATGAATGGCGAACATGTGGTCTATGGTCCCCCAGAGGGAACAGTCCATGTAGAATGCTGACAAAAGAGGAGTGAGACATGTGTGTCTTGTGGCATCCTGCTGGAGGTGGCTGAAATGGTGGCATATGATCCTTTGGATGCAGAGACTGATGGGATGGTAAATGAAGACCAGGGTGACCCAGTTGTTGCTGTGGGAGGGAAGAGAAGGGATGAGGGCAGAAGTGCAGGAGATAGATTGGGTATGCCTAAGGACCCTGTCGACCACAGTAATGGGGAATCCTCACTTGAGAAAAGGTAGACGTTTTGAAGGCCTCTCGGCAGAAGATAGTATCATCAAAACGAAGTAACGGAGATCAAGAAACTGGGAGAATGGGATGAAGCCCTGACAGGAAGTAGGGTGTGAGGATGCATAGTTGAGGGATCTATGGGAGTTGGAAAATGGTCTGAAATGGTGTGTTGAGAAATTTAAAAACAAAATCATCAATATTGGATCACGTCGTATTTTCTGAAAATAAGTTGTAAGTGAAAATTATGGGTTTGCATTAGAGATCTTCATGCATTACGGGTTAACAAATTGTACTGTAATGCTGTTGCGTGTCTTCATGCCTTGTGTCCCATTAAACTTAGAACAGACAGATGACTAGATAGGAGTCTTAGCATTATAATGATTTCCGTTTTGGCAGAAAGTTGAGAATGCTTTTAGTTTTTCTAGTTTGTTCTCAGCACACTCCAGATACACAAGGATTTGATTCCTTATCCCATGTACTTGAGCAATTTGAGCACAAGTTGTACTCCTTAGTTATTATACATTTCATTTTTAGAATTTAAAAAAAATGCAAGTAATTTATGCAGTTAATAACTTGAAGCTATCCATTTGCTTTATAAAAGTTCAATATTTATGAATTTTCTGAATGTTTCTTGCAGTAGATTGGCACAATTTTTTTCAGATAAACATAACTATAAGTGTGAGAAAAAATTTGAACATTAAATTTCTGGAAGGAATATTCGAGTGAATCTTTTTGTTTTGAGAGAAATTAAAAAGATGTCAGTGAGGAGCAAGAAATGATTTTTTTCCAGCTTTTTAAAGAGTACTCCTACAACTGCTGAGAAGATGAGAAGGTGACCTCGTTGTGCTGTGATCATTCTTCTGGTAACTGATATTATGGCAGTGTCAGTGTCAGATTATTTAATGATGGCAAGCATAGCATTGTAGTTGATTTTAGTCCTACGTTGTGTCCAAGCAACTGTTTCCCAGCAGAGGCTACAATTGACATTGACAGATGTAGCATGGTAAGGCCATTTGGCTCTTCAAACTGCTGTGGTATTCGATGAAATAATGAC
This sequence comes from Hemiscyllium ocellatum, assembly GCF_020745735.1. NCBI lineage: Eukaryota > Metazoa > Chordata > Chondrichthyes > Orectolobiformes > Hemiscylliidae > Hemiscyllium > Hemiscyllium ocellatum. The sequence continues at coordinate 78,341,375 of NC_083411.1, read as the reverse complement.
TGATCTGATTTTGGCTTAATTTGCGTTTTCCTGCTTTCACTTTAAGTCAGCACTCTTGATCAACAGTCAAGCTTAACTCAACTTTGAATATATTTGATGATTCAGCTTCCACTGCCTTCTGAGATAGAGAATTCTACAAACTATTGGCCCTGTGGGAGAAAAATAGTTGTGCTCCTCTTCACCTTGAATAGGAGATTAGACTCCTAATTTTTAAACTACATTCTTGTTCGAGATTTTCCCATCTGAATAAAACACGAGGCAGTGCTGATACAGTCATCGATGTAGCAGAGGAAAAGGTGGAGGGTGGTGCCAGTGTAACTGCGGAAGATGGACTGTTCCACATGTCCTACGAAGAGGCAGGAATAGCTGGGGCCCATGTGGGTGCCCATGGCTACTCCTTTGGTTTGGAGGAAGTGGGAGGATTAGAAAGAGAAGTTGTTCAGAGTGAGGACCAGTTCAGTCAGTCGAAGGAGGGGGTCAGTGGAAGGGTACTGATTGGTGCGGCGGGAAAGGAAGAAGCGGAGGGCTTTGAGTCCTTCGTGATGAGGGATGGAGGTGTACAGGGGACTGGATGTCCATGGTGAAGTTGTAAGGAAAGCACAAGGCAATTTAGACAAGTTGAATAGTGGGCAAACTCGTGTCAAATGCAATACAACATAGGTAACTGTGAAGTTATAGACTTCGTTTTGTAAACAAAGGAGAGTATTAATTAAATGGGGAAATATTGGGATGTGTGGATGTGCAAAGGTATCCCAGGTATCCATTTTTACCAGTCGGTGAGGAAGGCAAATAGTATATTGATCTTCATTGCAAGAGGTTTTGAGTTACAAAGTAGGAATGTCTTTCTGAATTTATACAGAGCTGTGTTGAAACCACACCTGGAGTATTGCATGTAGTTTTGATCTCCCTACCTACGAAAAAATGTATTTGCATAGTGGAGGTGCAGCAGAGGTTCACTGGGCTGATACTGGGGATGGCAGTACTGTTTGGTTCAGTTGGGCCTGTATTCACTAGTGTCGACAAAGATATGCAGGGGTGGGGGGGGAATGTTTTTGCAAAGTATGCAATTCTAACAGGTTGGACAGGTCGGATACTAGAAGGATGTTTCTCCTGGTTGGAGAGTTCAGAACCGGAGGACAGAGTCTCAGGATGCATTTAGCACTGGAAATATTTTTTCACTCAAAAAATAGTGAATCTGTGGAATTCTCCACTGCAGGAGGTTGTGGAGGCCAAGTCACTGAAAATATTTTGGAAAATAATATCTAAGTTTGTAGATTTTTAAAGGCATTAAAGAGGAAAGCGAGGACGTGGATTTGGAATAGAAGCTCAACCTGATCATTTTGAATAGTAGAGCAGACTTGATGCGTTGAATGGCCTCCTTTTGGTTTTATTTTCCATGTTTCTTTTGTATTCAATTGATCAAAATGAAAATTTCTCTTCCTCATTTCCAAATTTTTGTCACTTACTTAACCCATCTATACATTGTTGCAGATTCTGTCATCTTCATGATTTGCTTTCCCACTTAACTTTGTAACAAAACTTGTTGATGGTACAATACACATGGTCCCTTTGTCCAAATCAGGAAATGGAATGTTAGTAGTTGAGGTATCAGCACTGATCCCTGCCTTGCCCTACTCATTACAGTTTGCCAACCTGAAAATTACCCACTTATTCTAATTCTGTTTTCCCTTTGTCAGTTTTCTATCCCAACTGTTTTGCTCAACACTGACTTCTTACTTGTGTAGTGACATTTTATGTGGCAAGTGGAGTCTTTGACTGTTCAGTGTAGAGGGGTTGGACCAGAAATCCTAATCTGACCGAGGCCTGTTTGTCAGCATTTGGCCCATATCCCTTTAAACTCTTTCTATTCATATATCCATCCAAATGTCTTTTTAGATGTTATTGTACCAGCCTCCACCACTTCCTTTTTGGCATTTTGTTCCAGACACATACTACCCTTTTGCTTGATAAAAGTACCCCTCCTTTTTAAATCTTTCTTCTTCTCACCTTTAAATGTATGCCCTAAATGTTTGGACTCATCCCACCCTAGGAAAACTGCATCGGCTATTCATCATATTCATGCCTCTCATGATCTTGTAAACATCTATATCCCTATCTCTGATCCTCCAGGGGAAGAAACGCTGAGCATTTTTAGCCTCCCCCTGGAGCTCAAACTTTCCAGTCCCAGCAACATCCTTGTAAATCTTTTCTGTACCCTCTCAAGTTTTGCAACATTCTACCTAGAGAATGGTGACCAGAATTGTGCACTGTATTTCAAAAGTGAATTCACCAATGTCTTGTACAGCCTCAACATGACATCCCAATTCCTATACTCAATATTATGACCTATCTAACTGCAACTTCTCTTTGAAGGAAATATGAACCTGCACACCTAGGACTCTTTGTTTGGCAACACTTCCCAGTGCCTTCCTGTATATGTATAAAGTACCTCACATTTATCAAAATTGAACTGCATCCTTGACCCATTGGCCCGTCTGATCACTGTCTTCTTCACTGTCCACTATTTTGGTGTCCTCTGCAAGCTTACAAACCATACCATTACAAATGCGTGTTTGGGATTCCAAATATTCCAAATATTCTCTAATGTGATACCTGCCTTTGGGTTCAAACACGGCATCAAATTTAGTTAACTTGGTAAAGTACACGTTGTTTTGAATTTTCATTTTTGGTAGATCTCCAGTACAACAGTAAAGGCAAAGTTGCAGTATTAATGATGAGAATTCTGCTCCAAAAAAAGGCACTTATCTCAATTGAGATATTTTTAAAACTGGCTCCACAAAGTATAACTTGATTCTAGTTTTGTCTTGTTCTATTGTCTTTATAGCAAACCAATGAGGATGCCAATGTTCAGCATCTGATCTCCTTGATGATAGATCTGGTTTGCCTAGGATAGGGATCTCACCTGACATTATCCAGTGCTTTTATGCCACAATAATAATTACACTTTGTCAACAACTTTTATAATTTCGGTTGAACTTGTATTCAAACTGTCATAGAGGAGGTAGCAACATAATGGTATTGTTAATGGGCTGGTAATTCAAAGTATATGGATTTAAATCTCACAATGGCAGACAGTGAAATTTGAATTCCATAAATTCTGCAATTTAAATAAAAACTCAACATAAGCAGAAAAGATCACAAAATTAGTACTTATTTAGTACCAGTGTTGTACTTCAAAGTATCATGCCTGTAGTTGTTTACTTGAATGTAATTTTAGTAAAACACCCAAATTGCAACTGACCATGCATAGTCGTGCTAATGAAGCTACTCTTCACTTTGGGTTAGCTAAGCCTTGAAAGATGTAGCATTTTTAAAAACAGTACAGGACATCTTCCACAGACTGTTCACAAATCTTCTTGTCATTGCAATATAGAAACAGGTAACATTGTAAAATATGGAGTAGCAGAGCCAATGGATTGTAACTGCTTTGCTGCTGTAATGTTTGGCTCCAGTTTCTGGAGGAGGGTTTCATGCTTTGTTGAACTTCTCTCTAGGTTTGAACTTTTTTCTGCAGCTTACACGAGATGTGAAATTTGGTGTATTTTGTTTTGCCAACTTTTTCAAATCCATTTAAAGTAACTTTTTTGCACAGCATTCTAACTTTGTACCCATTGACTTGCAAATTTACTATGTTTGTTGCGGAAAGTAAATGGTTAATTGAGATTCTTCAAAAGTTAATATTTAATAAATATTTGCAGATCTATTCTTTATTTCCCTGTCAAGCTTTTGTACTCACTGATGCTGCCTCCACTCTTTTCAGTTGCTCCAATAATTGTTTGTTAGTCACTCCTCTCAGGCTGTTGAGTATTTCATTGTTGCCCAGTTTTGCACTAATCTTGGCCACAAATTCCTCTTTGAATCTGTTCAAGTTGGTTGTTCTTGGCTTAACTATAAGCAGATGATTAAAAAGAACAAAAGACAAGAGCAGGAGTAGATCATTCAGTCTTGCAACTTCCTTTTCCATTTTCTAAAACTATAGCTGATCCCCTATGTCTTGTATCTTTCTGCATTTATCCCCAATTTCATTGATTTTATTAATATTCTTTTACAGTCTGTGGCCCTCGGTTTACTTTCACAACTAACTGTATTGACATGTGTTTTAAAATTTTTCTTGGCATATGGGCATTATCACTGTCCTTGTCCATCCCTAATTGACCTCAAGATTAGATAAATTGCATTCATTCTTCAAAAGAATGGCCTCTTCCTGCATTGCAGGGTTTTGAGGTTTCTATGAACAGCTTGAACCCAGTATATTTATTCTTAATCAGTTAAGCAACACTCATGCTGAGAGAACCATGAAGGAAATATGAGCCATCAATTGTGGACATCTCATTGAATGACATAAAATTCAAATATATTGCATCCACTACTCAACTCATTACAGCTTCAAAAATGTGACTGGTTAAACTGAATTTTCCATTTCATAAATCCACCTTGACTCTATTTAAGTGCTTATAATAATAAGTTTCAGCGTTTTTCTTAATATGACCGTGAGGCTAACTGCCTATGTAAATACAGAAGTTCCCTCTATTCTCTTCCCCTTCTTTGTTGAGCTGAGATTAGGTTTGCTACTTTCTAATCTGTGGCAAATTCTAGAATTGAGTAAATTCTGAACACTTGAGTCTGATATATCCACTATTTTTGTAACTATCCCTTTTCAAACCTTATGATGTCAGCTTTCAGTCTGTTAAAAAGTCATGGAAAAGTTCTTAAACCAAATGCTATTTTCTAAGTTCCCCAATTTCATTGGAGTCTTGGTTGTCCAAACTTTCAACTTATCTTTGTTTCCTACCTGTGAAGATAGATATAAAATATTATCCTGTGATATCACTTATTTCTTGATGGTGTTTATCCTGTCTCTTCTTCAAAGTATTGTATGATAAGTTAGAAAAAAAGCAATTGTAATCAATTATTTCCAGAGGCTCCTTTACTGCATTGCTATTGAGCGATATTGAATCTAAATACCCTGTTCTCAAAACACAGACCTAGAAAATTGCTTTGAATAATTCCTGCAAATTTGATTTGCCTGCCCCATAAGAATTCAGTCACCCGTGATTGTTGCTTTATTGCTGTTATGTACCACCTCTAATTTGCTGAGTTACACTCTAGTCTGTGGTATTATCACTCTTGTCGATGCAGTTTATAAGTTTCCATAACACTTTTTTGTCTTTGTTGCTTAGCTGTACTCAAAATAATTTTGCATATGGATTTTTTTTTTTGGAGCTAAAATCACTTACTTTTCATTTTCACCACCTTCAATTGAATAGTGACCTAGAAGCACGATCTTATGTTTGTTGGAAAGGGAGCTAGGCTTAGGCTCCTCTGGTATTGCACTTGGGGATTTCCTCACCTGTTGGATTTACAGTCGCACCTCATGTTCCTGACTATTAAGCTGCATGACCACTAACTTCAGAAGTGTGACTGCCTTCTTGATCAAATGTTCAGGTAACTTCCTGATGGGATACAATGTATTCAACTTGGATTCCAATGTGACACCTATACGTTGAAGTCCCTTGAATTGTCTAAACAATTGGTAGCCCTGAGTCTCTGGTCTTGTCTAATGCCTGCCTCATGCTACCAAGTCTTTAGGATCAAATATTTTTACCATCTTTATAAAATGCTGTCATGACTTGTGAATCAACCACAGCTAAAATACTAATAGTTCTGTTTTCAGACTGAGAAGGGTTGGAAGGAAATTGGGTCAATGTGAAGTGACTGCAGTTGCATTAAAAATAAGTGTTGCATTAAATCTTCAGGGATTTGCAAGCTTTTCAATACTAGTCACGAAATGGATGAAGAAAATTTTTCAGCAGATCGTTGATCATACGAACTGCCAACATTCTGTTCTAAGAAAATCTACTTAGATTTGGGTATATTGCAATTGAGTTATAGTACGTTACCTGGTAGTTGCAAAGTTCTGAACATAAGCCTCAGTAAAAGTGAAAGTGTTTTTTATTATAGCGTATAATTTTTTTCACCTCTTGGCAGGGTTTTGTTCCGGTCATTTTGACAAATACTGCTTGCAGAAAGCTGTTTCATCAATTCAATTTGCCCTACTTAACTATTGAATGGTATTTCAACTAGATCTTTTTAAAAAAGATAGAGTGTTGAAGATGGGCAAAGTTTAAAAATTACACAACCACCAATTGTCCAACAGGTTTATTTGGAAGCACTAGCTTTCAAAGTGCTGCTCCTTCATCAGGTAGTTGTTGAAGTTGATTGTTCCTGCAGTTGAGTATCGGATATCAGATATTTGACTGCAGGAGCCATCATCCCAACACCCACAAACTGAGCTGCATCAGGCTATTATTTAAACTGGCCACAACACATTGCAGCACCCAGGAACTGCGAGCAGAAGAAATACCTATCAAAAACAACAGGTACCTGATAAATACTATCCGCCAATTCTTGAAGAGTAAACCCAAATAAGACGACAATACCCCCAGAGACTCTAGCCACACTACCATACATCAAAGACATCTCAGAGGTGACTGCCAGCCTATTCCAGCTTCTTGGCATTGTGGTAGCCTACAAACCTACCAACACACTGAAACAGCTACTGATGAAACTAAAGGACCCTGTATCAGTAACCAGCAAAATGAATGTCATATACAAAATACCCTCCAAGGGCTGTAACAAACACTACTTCGGATAGACAGGCAGAAAACTCACCACCAGACTACATGAACATCAACTAGCCACCAAAAGCTGTGACCAGCTGTCATTAATACCTTGCGGAAGAAGAAGGACACCACTGCAACTGGGACAACACATCCATCTTATGATAGGCTAAACGGAGACACCCCAAGGAGTTCCTAGAGGCCTGGCATTCAGACCGCAACTCCATCAGTAAACAAAATGATGTGGACCCCATTTACCAACCTCTGAGAAAAAAAATTGGGAATGATATCACCCACTTTAGCAGACTAAGACACATAAATAGAAAGCGGGACTGAACACCAGTGCTTCAGTGGACGCTCACTAATGTTACCTAGCATGGCGACGAAACGTCTGAGAATAAATCTACCGCCTCAGTGAGTAAACTTACAACTGTATACTCCTTTTTAGAAAGTATAGTTGGAGACAGACTGAAACATGTTGGATAAGGAGCTGAATGCTCAATAAATAAGTGCAAGTATGTAAAAACTCACTCTAGTTCCATTCTACGTGGACTGGGTTTCTATTCAGAACAGATTTAATTGTTTTTAATGTTTTCTAACTAGTTTGTTTGTAGGCTTTCTATTCACAAGTATTTTTTCTGAAAAAGAGGGCAATATATATTCATCAATCAACATTTCAAAAAAATTTGAAGTGCTGAGATAAAATTCTCAATTCTGTGGAAATATTGAATTTGTATAGTACTCAATATTCAATGGTGCTGCTGCTCTTGACTGAGGTATGCAATAGTTGAAAAATGTGGTGCTGGAAAAACACAGCAGGCCAGGCAGCATCCGAGGAGCAGGAAAATCGACGTTTTGGGCGTAAGCCCTTCTTCAGAAATGAAGCTGGTGTGCCAAGTGGGCTGAGATAAAAGGTAGAGGGGATGGAATTTGGGGGAGGGGTGCTGGGAATATGATAGGTGGAAGGAGGTGAGAGTGATAGACTGGAGAGGGGATGGGGGCGGAGAGGTCAGGAAGAAGATTGCAGGTCAAGAGGGCGGTGCTGAATCCAAGGGTTGGGACTGGGGGGAGGGGAAATAAAGGAAGCTGGAGAAATCTACATTCATCCTGTGTGGTTGGAGGGTTCCTAGGCGGAAGATGAGGCGCTCTTCCTCAAGGTGTCGTGTGGCCAGGGTCTGGCGATGGAGGAGGCCAAGGACCCGCATGTCATTGGCGGAGTGGGAGGGGGAATTAAAGTGTTCAGCCACGGGGCAGTTGGGTTGATTGGTGCGGGTGTCCCAGAGGTGTTCCCTGAAAAGTTCTGCAAGGAGGCGGAGAGACGACTCCCTCCGTGACTCCCTTGTCAGGTCCATACCCTCCACCAACTCAACCTCCACTCCCGGCACCTTCCCCTGTAACCGCAAGTGCAAAGCTTGAACCCACAACCCCCTCACTTGCCTCCAAGGCCCCAATGGATCCTTTCATATCCATCGCAAATTCACCTGCACCTACACACACATCACTTACTGTATCCACTGCACCCGATATGGAGTCCTCTACATTGGGGAGACAGGCCGCCTACTTGTGGAACATTTCAGGGAACACGTCTGGGACACCTGCACCAACCAACCTAACCACCCTGTGGCTGAACATTTTAATTCCCCCTCCCACTCCGCCAATGACATGCAGGTCCTTGGCCTCCTCCATCGCCAGACCCTGGTCACACGATGCCTGGAGGAAGAGCGCCTCATCTTCCGCCTAGGAACCCTCCAACCACATGGGATGAATGTAGATTTCTCCACTTCCTCATTTTCCCTCTCCCCACCTTATCTCAATCCCAACCCTCGGATTCAGCACTGCCCTCTTGACCTGCAATCTTCTTCCTGACCTCTCTGTCCCCACCCCCTCTCCGGCCTATCACCCTCACCTCCTTCCACCTATCGTATTCCCAGCACCCCTCCACACTACCTTTTATCTCAGCCCGCCTGGCACACCAGCCTCATTCCTGAAGAAGGGCTTATGCCCGAAATGTCAAGTCTCCTGCTCCTCGAATGCTGCCTGGCCTGCTGTGTTTTTCCAGTACCACATTTTTCAACTCTGGTACTCCAGCATCTGCAGTCCTCACTTTCTCCTGAGGTATGCAATAGCATGGTGGCTTCTAGTGGCAGAGGCAAGATATTGCAACTATAACTTTTTCTGCGCAACTTGCATGCGGAATTGTATCCGAAACAAATTTACGGCTGTTTGCAGGTCATTTGATTTTGCTTCTTTTACCCATGTGTAAAAAATGGTTTTGTTACCGGGTCAAATAAGCATGAGTGAAGGCAAAAATGTTGAATGTGCTTTGTGAATTTGCTGTATTTGTCTTGACCATAAGTGAAGTGCGCAGAGTTTTCATTGTTTGTTTTTGAGATATATCAAGATACTTTCTGTTGAAATATGCAGGCTATTTTTGTTGTTCATGTCCTGGTAGCAATGTAATATTGCTCAAGTCGTATGCTAGTATTAAAATCTTTGAGACAGTCTTTTGATTTGAACGGACAGATTTTTTATGCTACAGTTAAACTTTTAGTGTGTGTTTCTTGTGCCTGACACGATTTTTAAATACAATTAAATTTGAGCAGAACTTCAAATGAAGCAACATATTCTTGATAATGGTTTTGTGTTTTTTAACTACTTGGATTGGTAGTGCCCAAATTAGTATAAATTGAAACATTTTAAGCATGATAAGGAAAGGCTCTTGGTTGGTAAATCAGGCATGATTCAAGTATCAGTCAGCAATAAAGGACAGTTTTTGTTGCTTTACCATCTCATCATAATGGGTCAAGGAATAATCTGAAGGGTACATGGTTGTCAGGAAAGACTAACTTACTTGTACATTTTAAGGTTACTTTTTGGGGCCAATTGTTGAAAGCTGTATAGCTTTGAAATTTATGTTGGTGTTTGAAAAGAATTGGAATCTATTGCAAAATCATTTTTATTCAATATTAATGCTTGTACTGGTTTGAGTACATGAATTTGTTTATAATTTGTATTTGGGATGTCAGAGTGATAGACATGATGCAAATAGTTTCTCCACTTAATTTAAAACTGTGATGGAGAAATAAAATTAGAATTGGTTGCATTTAAACTGGAAGAGCACCAATATCCTGGGCAGGAGATTTGCTAGACCATTTTGGGAGGGTTTGAACTAGCTTGGCAGCGGGATGGGAACCAGAGCGACAGATCAGAGGAGATGGTAGTTGTTGAACGGGCAGAAATAGAATGCAAAGAGTCTGTTGGGAAGATTACATAGTTGATCGGGCAAAGGGATGGGTTAAAGTGTGTCTCTTTTAATGTAGGGTGTGTCAGGAATAAGAATGATGAGCTTAGATAGAGCATGGATCAGTACTTGGGACAATTATGTTGTGGCCATAATGGAGACATTGATTTCACAGGGGCAAGAATGGTTGCTGCATGTTCCAGAGTTTAGATCTTTTCAAAAGAACTGGGACGTAGGTAAAAAAAGGAGGGGGGAGTAACATTGCAGCTGTGATGCACTAATTAACAGAAAGGATGTTGTTGGGCAAGATTTATCTACTGAGTCAGTATGGGTAGAAGTCAATAACAGGAAAGGAGCAGTCAATTTATTGGGTGTTTTCTATAGACCCTGCAATAGTAGCAGAGTGATGGAAGAACAGATTGGATAGCAGATCTTGGAAAGGTGCAGATGTAACAGTTATTGTTATGGGTGACTTCAACTTCCCCAATGTTGATTTTAACCTCTTTAGTGCAGATGGTCTTGATGGAGTAGATTTTGTCAGATGTGTCCAGGAAGGATTCCTGACTCAATATGTAGATAAGCCAACGAAGGAGGAGGCTGTATTGGATTTGATTCTTGGCAATGAGATATCAGATCTCTCTGTTGAAGAGTATTTCAGTGACAGTGACCACAGCTGCCTTGCCTTTACCATAGCCATGGAGAGGGATAGGAACAGACAGTAAGGTAAGGTATTTAATTGGGGGAGGGAAAATTATAATGCTATCAGATAGGAGCTGTGGAGTATTAAACAGGAACAATTGTTCTACAGGAAATGCAGAAGAGAAATGTTGAGGCTGTTTAAGGAGCACTTGTTGCGAGGGTTGGATAACTTTGTCCCATTGAGACTGGCAAGGAATGGTAAGGTGAGGGAGCCTTGGATGACAAGCGGAGCTTCTTTTCAAGAGGAAGAAGGAAGCTTACTTAATGTTGAGGAAGCAAGGATTTGGCACAGCATTAGAAGGTTACAAGGTAGCTAGGAAATAACTTAAATGGACTGAGGAGAGCTAGGAGGGGGCACCAAAAAGCCTTGGTGGGAAGGATTAGGGAAAACCCAACAGCATTCTATATATACATGAGGAATAAGAGAATGATCAGAGAGAGGGTAGGGCCAACCAAGGATAGTGGAGGGAACTTGTGCCTGGAGCCTGAAGAGCTAGGGGAGACCTCAAATGGGTTTTTTGCTTCAGTATTCACGAGACCTTGTTGATAGTGAGAACACCATGGACCAGGTTAATAGGCTTGAACAGATTGATATTAAGAAAGTGGATGTGCTGAAATTCTGGGAAGCATCAGGATAGATAAGTCTCCAGGACCAGACCAGATATATCCAAGGTTACTATTGGAAGCGAAGAATGAGATTGCTGGGCCTCAGGCGATGATCTTTGCATGCTCACTCTCCAGAGGAGTAGTACCAGGTGTTTGGGGAGCAGTGAATGTTCTTCCTCTGTTCAAGAAAGAGAATAGGGAAATCCCTGGGAATTACAGACCAGTCAGTTTTACATCTGTGGTAAGCAAAGTACTAGAAAAGATTGAGAGATAGGATTTATGACTATTTGGAAAAATATAGTTTGATTAAAGATGGTCAGGATGGCCTTGTGAGGGGCAGGTCATGCCTCTCAAGCCAATTGAGTTCTTTAACTTGGAGGTGCTAGTGTTGGACTGAGGTGGACAAAGTTAAAAATCACATGAAGCCAGATTATAGTCCAACAGGTTTATTTGGAAGCACTAGCTTTTGGCACACACTCCTTCACCTGATGAAGGAGCAGCGTTCCGAAAGCTAGTGCTTCCAAATAAGCTTCCAAATAAACCTGTTTGACTATAACCTGTTGTTGTGTGACTTTTAATTGTGTTCTTTTGAGGATGACGAGACAAGTTGACAAAAGTCGAACAGTGGATGTCGTGTATATGGATTTCAATAAGGCACTTGATAAGGTTCCTCATGGTATGCTCATTCAGAAAGTTATGTGTGGGATACAGGGAAATTTTGACTGTCTGGATACAGAATTGGCTAGCCAAAAAAAGACCGCAAGTGGTAGTGGATGGAAAGAAGTTTTCCTGGAGGTTGGTGGCCAGTGGTGTCCTGCAGGGATCTGTTCTTGGACCTCTGCATCTTGTTTTTATAAATGACTTTGATGAAGAAGTGAAAGGGTAGCTTAGTAAGTTTGTTGATGACACAAAGTTCGGTAGTGTTGTAGGTAATGTCGAGGGCTGTTGCAGGCTGCAACAAGACATTGACAGGGTGCAGAGCTGGGCTGAGAAGTGGCTGATGGATTTCAACCTGGAAAAATGCAAAGTGATTCATTCTGGAAGGTCAAATTTTAATGCTGAATGCAAGGTTAAAGACAGGATTATGAGCAGTGTGGAGGAATGGTGGGATCTTGGGGTCCACGTCCATAGATCCCTGAAAGTAACAACTCTATCAACTTGGGTGGTAAAGAAGGCATTTGGTATTTTGGCTTTCAATAATAGGAGGATTGAGCTTAAGAGCTGCAAGGTTTTGCTGCAGCTGTATAAAACCCTGGTTACTCCGCACTTAGAATGTTGTGTCCATTTCTGGTTGCTTCATTATAGGAAGGATGTAGATGCTTTAGGTGTCTCACAAACTTGATTGAGATTTTTGAAGAAGTGACAAAGAGGATTGATGAGGGCAGAGCAGTAGATGTGATCTATATGGACTTCAGTAAGACTTTCAACAAGGTTCCCCATGGGAGACTGATTAGCAAGGTTAGATCTCATGGAATACAGGGAGAGCTAGCCATTTGGATACAGAACAGGCTCAAAGGTAGAAGACAGAGGGTGGTGGTGGAAGGTTGTTTTTCAGACTGGAAGCCTGTGACCAGTGGAGTGCCACAAGGATCGATGCTGTGCCTTCTACTTTTTGTCATTTACATAATTTTTTTTGGATGTGAGCATAAGAGGTACAGTTAGTAAGTTTGCAGATGACACCAAAATTGGAGGTGTAGTGGACAGCGAAGAGGGTGACCTCAGATTACAACAGGATCTGGACCAGATGGGGTGAGAAGTGGCAGATGGAGTTTAATTCAGATAAATGTGAAGTGCTGCATTTTGGGAAAACAAATCTTGGCAGGACTTATACAGTTAATGGTAAGGTCCTAGGGAGTGTTGCTGAATAGAGACCTTGGAGTGCAGGTTCATCGCTCCTTGAAAGTGGAGTCGCAGGTAGATAGGATAGTGAAGGAAGTGTTTGGTATGCTTTCCTTTATTGGTCAAAGTATTGAGTACAGGAGTTGGGAAGTCATGTACAGGACATTAGTTAGGCCACTGTTGGAATATTGCGTGCAATTCTGGTCTCCTTCCTATCGGAAAGATGTTGTGAAACTTGAAAAGGTTCAGAAAAGATTTACAAGGATGTTGCCAGGGTTGGAGGATTTTAGCTGTAGGGAGAGGCTGAAAAGGCTGGAACTGTTTTCCCTGGAGCGTCAGAGACTGAGGGGTGACCTTATAGAGGTTTACAAAATTGAGGGGCATGGATAGGGCAAATAGGCAAAGTCTTTTCCCTGGGATCAGGGGGTCTAGAACTAGAGAGCATAGGTTTAGGGTGAGAGGGGAAAGATATAAAAGAGACCTAAGGGGCAACTTTTTCATGCGGAGGGTGGTGCATGTATGGAATGAGCTGCCAGAGAAAGTGGTGGAGGCTGGTACAATTGCAACATTTAAGGGGCATTTGGATGGGTATATGAATAGGAAGGGTTTGGAGGGATATGGGCCGGGTGCTGGCAGGTGGGACTAGATTATGTTGGGATATCTGGTCAGCATGGGCGGGTTGGACCGAATGGTCTGTTTCCATGCTGTACGTCCCTATGACTCTGACTTTCTGACAGTGCAGAGGAGATTTACCAGGATGCTGAGTGGATTGGAGAGCTTGTCTTATGAAGAGAGATTGAGTGAGCTAGGGCTTGACACACTGGAGAGAAAAAAGGAGAGAGGTGGCTTGATAGAAGGCTACAAGAGGCCTAGGTAGAGTAGATAGCAGAGACCTTTCCTCGGGGCAGAAATAGCTGTCATGAGGGGTCATAATTTTAAGGTGATTGGAGGAAGGTATTGGAGAGATGTTAGAGGGAGGTTCTTTAAACAAACAGTGGTGGGTGCGTGGAATGCACTGCCAGCGATGGTGGTAGAGTCAGAGACATTAGGAACATTTTAAGCGATTGCTGGACAAACGCATGGACGGCACTAAATTGAGGGGAGTGTAGACTAAGTTGATCTTAAACTAAGATCAATGCTTAGCTCAACATTGTGGGCTGAAGGGCCTGTATTGTGCTGTACTATTCTTAGTTCTATGTTGTAATGGTGCAGCACATCTTCTTTCATACCTTCAGGAAGAATATTCAATGAAAATTCAAACTTTATACCTCCACTTAGACTTCCACTTCATTGAGTTCCTATGCATTTCATTGCACCTTTAGTTGACTGTTCAAGACCATGTGTAGATGTTGATAGCACTTTGAATTGCTTGAAAAATGTTGCCATGTCTATACGCAGACTAAATAGCAGGAATTGGTTGACTATCGCGTAAGCTATGTACTGTGGTTCTCTCTCAGAATGCCATCCATTTAATGTCCATCAGTAAATTCTGGAATGTTAATTATTACTGAAGTGCTGCCGTTACTGGGTTACTCTCCAGCTGAAGGGAGAATTGGTCAGTTAACTAATACGGTGTAAAATAAAGGGCATTATGCTTGGTGCTTTATACGTGCAGTTTGTCTATTAACTATCCAAGGAAGATTTGGGGTCTATGGACATGCATAACTTTTAAAATATTGAATTTTCTAGTGACTGGCTGAAATATTAACCTTAAAGATTTTATATTTTTAAAATTAGCATTGACTAAACATTCAAATCAAAGTAAAATGCTGTGAATGTTGGAAATCTGAAACAGATGAGAATGTTCGAGAAACTTAGGTTTGGCACCATTTGTGAAGAGAGAAAGTTCACATCTAGTCGAAACGTTAAATGTTTCTTTCTTGGCTGACCATAACTTGGTTTCTTTCTAATACATTGAACAACAGAAATTGAGTTTTCTCCTTTTAATTCAAACAACTGCAAGCTCAATGTTCCTTTTAAACTTAACATTCTACAGTTTCAGTCCCCTTACTTAAGAAATTCTACATTTGCAGGGGAACTTCAAGGTTTCACCAATTTAATCCTGAAGATAGACAAATTGAAGAGATTTGAAGAAACAGCATCTGTATTTCCTAGACTTTCAAAAAATAAAATGTGATCTCATTGAAAACTTTTAGAGATTGGTTGATGTAGATAGAATGTTTCCCTGGCCTGTAACTGTAAAATCAAGCAACACAATCTCGGAATAAGGAGCAGGCCATCTGAGAGTGATGTAAGAGGGGATTCTTCATTTCTAGGGTGGTAACATTTTGGAATTGTTCACCAGAGGGAAGTGGAGGTGGTGTGGGAAAGTGTCCAGGTGTAAAAACTGAAACTCTAGTTTGAGTACTCACACAGCCCTCTGTTCCCAAAACAACCAAATTGTACAGACCTGTCTCTGGATAAAGTATAGAAGGATTTCACACTATTGACCCATCCCAGAGCTTTCTGTTTAACCTAATGCCTTAAAAGTAGCTTATCACTAAAAAAAAAATTGCTGTGGAAAAAAAATGCAAAGGAGAATCTTACATTGATCATTCCCATTTTAAAGTAATGTTTGTAAGGGGAAAGCTGTACCATGAAGTAATTAAGAAGAGAAAGTAGTAAATATTCAAATGAAAGGCACAGCTTGAGTTGTTTTCAGAGGGAAGATAAAGGAGAGAGACATGAGAGATAGTGTCATCCAAAAAGAATTCTGTAGATTCATAGAATCCCAACAGAGCAGAAAGAGGCCATTTGGCCCATGGAGTCTGCACTGGGTGAGGAGCATCCCACCCAAACCCAAACCCAACCCCTATCCTATTTCTCACGGGTAATCCAGCTAGCCTGTACATCCCTGGACACCGATAGGCAATTTAACATGGCTAATCCACCTAACCTGCACATCTTTGGACTGTGAGAAGAAACCAGAGCACCTGGCAGAAACCCATGCAGACATATCGAGACCATGCAAGCTCCACACGACAGTCACCCAAGGCTGTAATTGCACCTATGTCAATGGCATTGTGAGGCAGCTGTGCTAGCCTCTGAGCCACAATGTGCCATTTCATTTGATAACGGATTATGTGGGAAGTTATCGCACAAGTGACAGCTCATGGATTTGCACTTAATATATTAGGGTGGATTGAGAGCTGGTTGATGGTCAAAAAACAATGGGTAGGAATAAATAGTGTATTTTCAAATTGGTAAGCTTGCTGCAAAGATTGCTGCAGGCTGTTATTTGTAATCTATTGTCAACAGATTGACCACAATCTTATTTATAATGGAAGAGGCTCAAGGGCTGAATGACTTCTGTTTCTATATTCCTTAATGACTTTGACAAGTAGATGGTGTAACATATCTAACTGTCATGAAACAAAGCTGGATGGAAGTGTTAGCAATAAGGAGGATACAAAGAAGCAACCAAAAGCCGCAGACAGATTTAATAAATGGGTATAAAGATGGCAGGAGGAATATGGTATCTGGAAATGAGTGGTGGTTCAAATTGGTCATCCTAGAAAAGCTGAATATTTTGAAAGATATCTTGATGTTGAAAGGGATTTGGGTGTGTGCTCATATAAGGAACATAAAACATTAACACACGTGTACAGGAAATAGGCAAATTGCATGTTTCAATTTCTTGGATAGTGTCTGGAGTACAAGAATAAGCAAGTCTTGCAAGAATTGTACCACACTTGACGTACTATGCACAGTTTTCATCTCCATATCAGAAGATGATGATATTTGTGTTGGAGGAAAGTACAATGAAGTTTACATGGAAGGTTGCTGGCTTGAGTTTTCCAATGGTGGGTTGAAAAATATTGGTCTTGTATATAATAAGAGATGGTCTTGAAGCTTACTGGTTTCTGAGGCAGCTTGGCAGGGTAGATGGTGAGGGGATGCCCTCAGCTCGGGTTAGGATTGTAGAAATATAGTCTTGAATTAAGGTCCTGATTTAGCTTGAGAAATATCTTCACTTACATCTTTGTAAATCTTTGGAATTTCTCCTTTTAGTACATGGACCGTCCATTGTCTAAGATATTTAAATTTGAGATGGATATTTGGTTCCTCAAGGAATTTAAGGAGATCAAGCAGAAATAGAATTTAAGTCCAATATAGGTTATGGTTCCTGTTTGGAGGGCAGTACTGTCTACCCCTTGAATCTACTCCTTGTGTAATTTTTAAAACTCATTTTTCAGCTTCCTCACATGAACTATCTTTGACTTACCTGATATTCAGGACACATGAACTATTACCAATTGATGCAAAAGTCTACATTTCTTTTGACACTCCTTTCTGTTTCAGTCCTTAGTTCTGCACTTTTGGAACAACACATTGATTATTCTTGTGGTAATTGGACATTAAGTTATTGGTGTCTTTGTTTGTTTTATGGTTGTTTTAAGGATCTCAAAGATCTGCATTGAAGGATAATTGGAAACATTTTAATTTGTTGCGGAAGAGTCTGTGTTAACCTTATCACTTGGAGGATCAAATAAAAATTCAAATGTAGAATGACATGATCTCTTGTCTTGAGTGGGAACAACACTTTGAGAGCTTGAGCATTGCTGAGGTCAGTGAAAAGCATTAGGATCATGGAATGGTTGCAGTATACGAATTGTTTCTGTGCTGAATCACTAAAAGGGCAATTCATCTCGTATTATTCCATTGCAATTTGCTGAGGAATGGTGAATGTTTTGTGTCAGTCTTGAAATAAACTTCTTCCTTTGTAGCCTATGATACAATGGATTTTATGTAATTCTTCAACTTGTGATGACTGCTCCATATGAAGAAGGGTCCCTTGTCATTTTTGCTGCACACCAGTTATTCTGTGCTTGGGACATACATCTTGTGCAAACTCATACATGCCAACTATTTGAAATAATTTGCATGTCTACCATTGTATTAAACTATGAAGAGTGGGCGGCACAGTGGTTAGCAGTGCTGCTTCGCAGCGCCAGAGACCCGGGTTCAATTCCCACCTCAGGCGACTGACTGTGTGGAGTTTGCACGGTCTCCCCGTGTCTGCGTGGGTTTCCTCCGGGTGCTCCGGTTTCCTCCCACAGTCCAAAGATGTGCGGGTCAGGTGAATTGGCCATGCTAAATTGTCCGTAGTGTTAGGTAAGGGGTAAATGTAGGGGTAGGGGTATGGGTGGGTTGCGCTTTGGCAGGTCGGTGTGGACTTTTTGGGCCGAAGGGCCTGTTTCCGCACTGTAAGTAATCTAAAATCCAAATAACACCATTTGTTAAAAATTGAACCACGGGTTTTCAAGGTCAAAACAAAAGCAAACCAGGCATAAAATATTATTTTTGGAGGGATAAATTTGGAAAATGGACAAGTTATGCTAAACCTTAACTTCAATTTTGGTTAACTAAGTTGTGGATGTTATGGTGTGTGTGTGTCTGTGTGTGTGTATAGATTACAAATATGATACGAGGGATGCTTGAGTTTGCCATATCAAGAAAAAGTTGACAAGCTAATCTTTTCTTTTCGAAATGGAGCACTGAGGGATATGAAATAGTAGTCTTCAAAATTGTCAAAGCCTTCAATAAAGTGGATACAGAAGTTATATATTGTGGCAAGAGTTCAGCAACAGCTGGATTATTGAGTACAGTTTAGTTGCCACAGTTTAGGGATGATGTGATTCCATTCTAGCAGGTAGAAAGATTCATCAAGGTATTGTTTGGACTGGAAAGAGTTTGATTTGTGGTGGTGTTTGAGGTGTACAAAATTGTAGCGACATAGTGGGTAGGGAGAAATTTCTTTCCTTAATAAAGGTCAATAACCAGGTTTTAAAATCATGAGCAGAAGATTTGACCAAACTTTTGTTCACTTGAGTTGTGGGTGTCTGCCAGAAAGGTGGTAAAGGTGAGAACCCTCAAGACAATCAAAAATTATTTAAATTAATATTCGAAATGCTATAGCATACAAAGTTGGAAAATGGGGTTAGATTAGGTGGATATTTTGGAACTAGTGTGTAATCGATAGAATGAAGGGCCTCTACAAGTGCTGTAAAAACTCTGACTCTGAAGCCATCAATTTTGAGATGATTACAAAACAGAGACACTTATTCATCCAGGTAAAAACAATGACTGCAGATGCTGGAAGCCAGATTCTGGATTAGTGGTGCTGGAAGAGCACAGCAGTTCAGGCAGCATCCGAGGAGCAGTAAAATCGATGTTTTGGGCAAAAGCCCTTCAGGAATAAAAGCAGAGAGCCTGAAGGGTGGAGAGATAAGGTAGAGGAGGGTGGGGGTGGGGAGAAAGTACATAGAGTACAATAGGTGAGTGGGGGAGGGGATGAAGGTGATAGGTCAAGGAGGAGGGTGGAGTGGATAGGTGGAAAACAAGATAGGCAGGTAGGACAAGTCATGGGGACAGTGCTGAGCTGGAAGTTTGGAAGTAAGGTGAGGTGGGGGAAGGGGAAATGAAGAAACTGTTAAAGTCCACATTGATGCCCTGGGGTTGAAGTGTTCCGAGGTGGAAGATGAAGCATTCTTCCTGCAGGCGTCTGGTGGTGAGGGAGCAGCGGTGAAGGAGGCCCAGGACCTCCATGTCCTCGGCAGAGTGGGAGGGGGAGTTGAAATGTTGGGCCACAGGGTGGTGTGATTAATTGGTGCGGGTGTCCAGGAAATGTTCCCTAAAGCGCTCTGCTAGGAGGCGTCCAGTCTTCCCAATGTAGAGGAGACCACATCGGGAGCAACGGATACAATAAATGATATTAGTGGATGTGCAGGTAAAACTTTGGATATGGAAGGCTCCTTTAGGGCCTTGGATGGAGGTGAGGGAGGTGGTTTTGGCACAGGTTTTGCAATTCTTGTGATGGCAGGGCAAGGTGCCAGGATGGGAGGGTGGGTTGTAGGGGAGGTGTGGACCTGACCAGGTAGTCATAGAGGGAACAGTCTTTGTGGAAGGCGGAAAGTGGTGGGGAGGGAAACATATCCCTGGTAGTGGGTCTGTTTGCAGGTGGCGGAAATGTCGGCGGATGATTTGGTTTATGCGAAGGTTTGTAGGGTGGAAGGTGAGCACCAGGGGCGTGCTGTCCTTGTTACGTTTGGAGGGGTGGGGTCTGAAGGCGGAGGTGCAGGATGTGGATGAGATGCGTTGGAGGGCATCTTTAACCACATGGGAATGGAAATTGTGGTCTCTAAAGAAGGAGTCCATCTGGTGTGTTCTGTGGTGGAACTGGTCCTCCTGGGAGCAGGTACGGTGGAGGCGGAGGAATTGGGAATACGGGATGACATTTTTGCAAGAGGTAGGGTGGGAAGAGGTGTAATCCAAGTAGCTGTGGGAGTCGGTGGGTTTGTAAAAAATGTCAGTGTCAAGTCGGTCATCAAGCCGGTGTAATTATGGAAGATCGACTGTTCTACATAGCCAACCAAAAGGCAGGCATAACTGGGGCCCATACGTGTGCCCATCGCTACCCCCTTTGGTCTGGAGGAAGTGGGAGGATTCGAAGGAGAAATCGTTAAGGGTGAGGACCAGTTCGGCCAAATAACTGAGAGTGTCGGTGGAAGGGTACTGTTGGGGACATTGGGAGAGGGAAAATCAAAGGGCTTGGAGGCTCTGGTCATGGCGGATGGAGGTGTAGAGGGATTGGATATCCATGGTGAAGATGAGGCGTTGGTGGGGCCGGGGAAACGGAAGTCTTGGAGGAGGTGGAGGGCGTGGGTGGTGTTTCGAGCGTATGTGGGGAGTTCCTGGACTAGGTGGGGAATAGGACAGTGTAGAGGTAGGTAGAAATGAGTTTAGTGGGGCAGGAGCATGCTGAAGTCGGCCAGGGTGGTCAGGCTTGTGCCTCTTGGGAAGGAGGTAGAACCGGGCAGTGCGGGGTTCCCGGACTGAGGTTGGAAGCTGTGGGTGGGAGATCTCCTGAGGTGATGAGATTCCGTATGGTCTGGGAGATGATGGTTTGGTGATGGGGGGGGGTGGGGTCATGGTCGAGGGGACGGTAGGAAGAGGTGTTCTCGGGTTGGTGTTTGGCTTCAGCGATGTAGAGGTCAGTGCGCCAGACTACCACTGCGCCCCCTTTTTCTGCTGGCTTGATGGTGAGGTTGGAATTGGAGCAGAAGAATTGGAAGGCTGCGTGTTGTGAGGGTGAGCGGTTGGAGTGGGGGAGGGAGGGTAGACAGATTCAGGCGGTTAATGTCCCAGCGGCAGTTGGAAATGAAGAGGTCGAGGGCAGGTAATAGGCCAGCACGGGGTGTCCAGGTGGATGCAGTGTGTTGGAGGTGGGCGAAGGGGTCCTCGGAAAGTGGGCGGGAGTCCTGATTGTGAAAGTAAGCTCGGAGGCGGAGGCGGCAGAAGTGTTCGAAGTCACGGCGTGTATTAAATTCATTGATGCGTGGACGGAGGGGGATGAAGGTGAGTCCTTTGCTGAGGACTGATTGTTCGTCCTCAGTGAGGGGGAGGTCTGGAGGGATGGTGAGGGAGGGAGGTTGAGCAATTCATCAACTTCACCCTGACCTTAAATCTACCTGGACTATCTCTGACACCTCCCTCCCCTTCCTGGATCTCTCCATCTCCATTAATGAAGACCGACTTGACACCGACATTTTTTTACAAACCCACTGACTCCCACAGCGACCTGGGTTACACCTCTTCCCACCCTACCTCTTGCAAAAATGATTGCTGTTTCAGGCAGAAGCCCTTCATCCTCGTTCCTGATGCCCGAAACATCGATTTTTATTTTCCCTGCACCTTAGATGCTGTCTGACTTGCAATCAATATGTATGTTGCCTTATCTGGATGCTCCTCTCTGTAAAATGACTACATAGTTCATTGAGAAACTGCTGTTTCAGAGAAGACTGAGGGGGGAAATGGGACGACAATGGAGAAGTGGTGGAAGAATAAGAGGAAGGCCTCCTAACTTAAAAAAACAATTTGGTACAAAATTCTAAATGGGTGATAAGAGGTCATGTGGTAGATTTGATGAGGTGTTTATTTCTCTTTGGAGGTTGGAAAAAAAAGGTTATATGTTTGTGACCGACCATTTCACTTCATTAAATAGATGCTAATAAGGTTTTTGTTAATATTTATGTGTCACAAAGTAATGTCTATGTGCAATATCACTAGATTGTTTGTGTGAAAAAAAATGTTGTTTAACTCTATGCCGAAAGAGGTTTAAAATAATTGCAGTTCAGTTTTGGGAGTTCCAGATGTCACGCAATAGAACTCTGGGTCTTAACCCATAACCAACACCCATTTTTGATTTTGGATTTTCTAGGTCTGGACTTCGTAGACTCTACTCTTTCTTTTTAAATATATTGGTCGACTACTTTACAAGTGTGATATGGTGGTTGGGTATTTTGCAGCTGTAGGTGATGTTTTCTTTTTTTCTGCCTTCTACAGAACCTTAACATAAAAACTTTGGCGGATGATGTGGTAAGCCTGTTCTGGAATCTACTCTTCACTGTATATCTAAAATCACTAAATTGTGCATGCTAAAAAAAGCTGTAGTTTTTAACTTTCGTAGTATTTGTGGAAATCATCATTATTTGTTCTCCTTCAAGAATAACCTGAGAACAATTAATGTGGTTCCTCAATTTTGCTTCTAGTTTCTAAAATCCACTATGTTTGCTGAATCAAACTATTTATTGCCCAGTAGGATGGAAATTCAAAGTAGGACTTCTTTTTAGCGAAGTTTGTTTTATCTATGTCCTCTGCAAATAATGTCTAGAATCAACTTAGAGCTGCAAAGTTCTCAAACTCAAAAATGGACAATGAATCAGTTAAATGATTTGGGAAAATTGAATTCCACTGTCTGGGGTCTCAAAGAAAAAAAGCAGATGAAATATAAATCCATCTCAACTTGTTTGATGTTTTTAATTTTATTTTCCCCCAAGGAATTTAACTACAGATTATAATTCTTCTAATCTGTGGCATGTTCATGTTTACAATTCAATCTTCTATATAAAATACATTATTCCAAGTATTAAAATTGAATTGCAATGTTGCAGAGATTTCTTGGCCACTACTAAACTTTGAGTAAATTAAAAAAAAACTGGGAGTCCCTTACTGTGTTAACCTGGGAGTCCCTTACAGTTCTTGAAACAATTGCAATATTAATGTGATCAATAAATTATGCAAGTTCTTTCATGTTCATGATGATCCCATTTTGGAATATATTTCTAACATAATTAATAAAGTATTTGTCCCTGGTGACCATTATTTTATTAATCAGAATTTTGAACCAATTAATCAAATTTAAGGTCATATAACTAACTGCAAAGTTGGATTTTAAGATTATTTCTTTCCAGATTGGATTGTTATATTAAGCATGACACAAGCCTATTCCATTATGAATGATTGTCCTGATATGTTTTTTGTGACTGAGAAGATATTTAGCTGAGTATAAACTTAATGGGCAGAAATATAATCATGGACGCTTCACCGAGATCCTTCATAAGCAAGCCAGTTAAAAGTATCTTTATACGTGATGACATTTTCCTAACTTTCTTAAACTGTGTATGTTCTAATTATGCATGCCAATCTAACAATGGGACACTTGAAACTAATGAATTTTTTGTATGTTTTATTGTCTTTACACAGCATTGATGCATTTTCTATAATTGCATGACTGTGATGACTTTACTATTCAAGGATTTTGCATTTCATTTTAGACACACTTTGAAGTGTTCTTTTCTTTATCATTAAGTTTCCCAATGACCGCCATTAAAAGAACATTGAAGCAACCTGCTTTAGATGAGCACTAATAACTGTTTAGGACTGCTTAGTATTTGAGATTGTCTTAACATGGCTTGCTTGAAAGGTCAAATCTTTGCATTGCTTCAAACAGCAGACTTGAATTGAGGGACTTGTTGCAAAGGCAGAAAACTTCATTGTCATACAATGTGTATGGAAGCACTTGTGTTCTAACATATGGCTTCTTCAAGTTCGGCTTTTTAAGTTTTGTACTGTATAAATAGCTTCGTCATATGTAATTTGAATAAAGCTGTCATGATTAGTGCTGTGATGCCTACAGTTTAACCTGTAGTCAAGTCACAATATAACAAATTGTTTGCATTTAAACAGTGCTAATCATAATGATTGAATGTGTCCCCAGTATTGTAACATGTAAAATGTGACAACAAATTTGAGTACTGGTCCCATGAACATGAATGTTATCATTAGATAATCTGGTATGTTTGTATTAATTAAGGGATACAGTGTTTAGGGTGTTAGGTATAACTCCTCTGCTGTTTAAGATGGAGCAAGGGATCTTTCTGTCTCTATTTCAGGGTAGATGGTGCCTTTTTAATGCCTCAATCAAAATAAACCTCTGAAAGTGTAGCAAGCCCTGAGTGCATCATTGAAGTGTCAACCCGAATGGTTGCACTTAAGTCCTGGGATGTGATTTGAATCTACAACGTTGTTGCTTAGAAATGTGATTGCTATCTTATGTATTACACCTGACAAAGCAGGGAATTCTTTACTGAAAACAAAAATGCTGGAGATCATAGTGAGTCAGGCAGCACCCATAAAGAGAAAGCAAGCTAATGTTTCAAGTTGCAATGACTCTTTATCAGGGCTGAAGTGAAGTGTGGAGGGGGCAGTACTTATGCAGTCGTAGGGTGGGGCTGATGGTGTTGGGGTACTGGGGTAGAAAGGATTTTGGCAGTTCAGATTACAGATAGTTCCTATCATGCGATGGTTGTGTTCTTGTGCAATTCTGATTGTAGAAAAATCACACTTCAGAAATAGTGCTTAAAGTGCTAGCGATGTAATCACGTTACAGTAAACACATATTTTAAAAGTTTGGGTGTTAGAAACAGTATTGCCAGTTCGACAGTTGTGTTGCGGTGAATTTGCGTTAATGAAACGTGTGTTACAGCAGGACGACAGATATGTGATTTGAAATGTGAGAACAGAAAACTAATGGTCTCTCTAAATTCCAGACTGGAAAGAACAGACAGTTTCACTGGTGTTAGGGGAGGGGAGCGAGGACACGGTGACAGAATGTAACAGACAATGCTAAAAGAAAAGGAAGGAATGGGTTCGCAATCGGAAGGTAGCATACTCAATATTGAGTCCAGAAAGTTGTACAGTGCATAGTTTGAAGATGAGATGTTGCTCTCCTTGTTTTCACTGTGATTCACTGGAACATTGCATCATGTCAAGGGCAGAAGTGGGCATGCAAGCAGAACGCTGTATTAAAATGACTGGCAACGGGATGGTTGAGGTCATGCATGTGCACGGACCAGAGATATTCTGCAAAGCAGTCACCAAATCTGCATTTGGTTTTTCCAATGAAGAGTAGTAGGCCTTATTGCGTGAAGCGAATGTAATGTACAAGATTGGAGTAGGTACGGGTGAACTGCTGCTTCACCTGGAAAGACTGCTTACGCCCTTGGGTGGTGATAAGGGAGTTGATGAACGGGCAAGTGTTAAACCTTCTGTGGTTACATTGGTGGTTGAGAAATGGACAAGATGTCCAGGAGGGAATGATCCCTGCGGAATGCAGACTGGGAGTGAGGGGCAGATGTGCTTGGATGTGGCCTTCTGCTGGAGTCGTCTGAAATGGAAGAGGATGATTCTTTTGAATATTGGAAGTTGGTGGGATAAGAAGTGAGATCAAATAGGTCCTGATCATGTTGTGAGTGGTGGGAAAGCAAGGGCAGAAGCATGGGTAATAGTTGAGGGTCCTATCAACTGCAGTGGACAGGAAACCATGATTATAGAGGATGGAAACCATGTCAGCAGCTTTTTTTTTGGAAGGTAGCATCATCTGAACAGATAAGATGTAGGTAAAGGAACTGAGAGAATGAAACAGAATCTTGCAGGGCATGGGGGGGGGAATAGCTGTAGTGAAGGCCAGCTGTGGGAGTCTGTGCCGTTGTAGTGGATGACAGCGGACAGATTATCCCTTGAAATGGAGACAGAGGAAAGGAAATGTCAGGAATGGGCGATGTGAAAGTTAGAGGGGTGGAATTTAGAGGCAACATGAACAAATTTGTCAAGGTACAGTTGGCACCAGAACAGTCATTGACGTACCAAAGAAAGATTTATGGGAGGAAGCCAGTGTCGGACTTGAACAAGGATGTTCCACTTACCCCATAAAGAGGCAGGCATAACTGGGACCTATGCAGGTGCCCATAGTCGTGCCTTTGACTTGGCAGAAGTGAGATGAATTAAAGGAGAAATTGTTCAGTGAAACAACAAGTTCATCCAAATGGAGGAGAGTGATGGTGGTTGGGGATTATTCAGGCTTCTGTTCATGGAAGAAGCCAAAAACTCCCAGACCATCTTGGTGGGGAATGGAAGTATAGAGATTGGACATTCATAGTGAACAGGAGACAGTTAGGAGAAAGTGAGGACTGCAGGTGCTGGAGATCAGAGCTGAAAATGTGTTGCTGGAAAAGCGCAGCAGGTCAGGCAGCATCCAGAGAGCAGGAGAGTCGATGTTTCGGGCATGAGCCCTTCAGGAATGAGGAATCCTGAAGAAGGGCTCATGCCCGAAACGTCGACTCTCCTACTCCCTGGATGCTGCCTGACCTGCTGCGCTTTTCCAGCAACACATTTTCAGGAGACAGTTAGGGCCAAGGGACTGCGCATTGTCAGAGTGGCAGAGGACATTAGAGGAATCGCATTTGTATGTGGGCAGGGTCTGGACTGATGGAGAGAGGATGGAGTGAAGATTGGAGGAAATTAGCTCAGTGGGGCAGCAACAGCCTGATCTATCATTCTTTGTTTGGTTTAACTTTGTTGATCTTCTCTTCACTTAAAAGGAAGCTTTTCTGGAACAAGGGCAAAAACAATATTTTACAACAAACTCTCACTGCATGTTTTTTAACTAAACTTCGATTTTCAAGATGTTCTGTGTATCTAAACTGCCTATTAAGTTGAAAAATAAGTTATCTTCCTTAAAATTCTTTTTGTTCATGAGCAGTTTAAAAGTAGGGTGTAGCCTTTAATTTTGGTACTTGACTCTTCAATTTTGCTGCTTGTCAGAAATAAAGCATGAAGCTGTATTTTAATCACTTAAAGAATCACTCCAAGTATGCATGCTTTTGTAATTAATGTGCTTGAAATAGAATATTTTAGACAGTTGTGTAGATCTAGAAATATTTATGAAATGATTTTGATATAATGTGTTTATTTTGACAGCGTG
The DNA here is from genome assembly GCF_020745735.1 of Hemiscyllium ocellatum. Classification (NCBI taxonomy): domain Eukaryota; kingdom Metazoa; phylum Chordata; class Chondrichthyes; order Orectolobiformes; family Hemiscylliidae; genus Hemiscyllium; species Hemiscyllium ocellatum. The sequence goes on along the minus strand of NC_083411.1, from coordinate 78,314,245 downwards.
ACAGATTAACCAGCTTTCGAAAGTCATCTACAAAAAAAGAGAAACCTCACATACAGCATCCTACTGACTCCCAAACAGCCATGTGTGACTTACCACTAGCACAACCAGTATTTGAGGAGTGTTTTATGAATCTTTCTGAGAAAGAAATTTTAGATCTCTTTGAAAAAATGATGGTGAGTACTATGCTGCTTTTAACTGAAAGAACAATTCTATAATTTCTCTAAAAATTTACTGGCTAGACATTTTTTAACTGCAAATGGACAGGCTATGACATCGCTCGTAGCTCTGCACTTCGCTGTGTTTGTAGAGGAAGTTGTGATGCTATGATCTGCTACATCATGATTTGTTTAAACATGCATGAAGTAGCAGGGTCAGCTTTTTAATTGAAGACTTGATATTGTCATGACTTGTTTTGTTTACTTTGACAGTTAAAGTGGCTATTTGAGTCACCAGTTAAGTCCTGCAGAATATTTCAGTTACAGGATGTATTTTTACCAAAATGTGCAACTTTTCTTTTCAAGGCTTTTTTTTTTAAAGAATACCACATTCAGTGACAACTTCAATATTTTTCTAAAATAATTGATCTCTATTTATATTTTCAGAAAATACCTTTAATAATACTACCTAAGGATTTAGAATAGCAGTTTGGCAATAAAAAATTACAAGAAGTCAAAGCTACTTTTGCCCATGCCATTTTAACATCAGGACGTGATTCAAATTTACCTCATGCCTTCTGAGGGGCCATTATGTAAGCCACACATTTACTGAATCATTTCTTAGTTCACTTGGAGGCACTGGACATTAACTGGAAACTATTGATTGACTCAATTTCTTGATGACTTTATGCTAGCAGTAGTGACTTTGCGCAGCTTACATAATGTAGGATTTCCATGTATTCTTCCATTCTTAACTTAGTGTGCCTTCAGATTCCCTTTCACTGCTCTAATTGATCTGTCATGTGGCTTACTTTATTAGCTACATGAGCAATTGACAATTATAACATTGTCTGAAATAGCAACAAGAGTAGGCCATTCAGTCCCTTGACCCTGTTCCTCCATGTAATGAGATTCTGGTTGATTTGTGGCCGAACTCAGTGCATCTAGCTTTGACCTATATCCCTTAATACTTTTGCTAAATTTTTAAAAATCTCAAATTTAAAACTAACAACTGATCAAGTGTCAAGTGCCATTTGTGGAAGACTGTTCCAAACCTTTATCATGGTTTGTGTGTAGAAGTGCTCCTTAACATCTCTGTTGAACACACAAACCTTAATTTTCACATTGTTCCCTCGTTCTAGAATCCACAACCAGTGGAAACGGTTTATCTTCTACTCTATCTTTTCCTATTAACATCTTGAAGACTTTGATCAGATCACACTTGCCTAAAACTTAGACAGGCTAAATTTGTATAATCTCTCCTCATAATTTAGTCAGTGAGATCCAGGGTTTCATTCTTCTAAGCTTAGGTTGTATACCTTTGAAGACCAGTATATTCTTCACAAGGTGGTGTGCCCAGTTGCATTGGTGCACAGTACTTTAGATGGAGGTCTGAGTCTGATTTTGTATTACTACAGCATAACCTCTATCTTTTATATTCCATTTTTCTCTATCAAGGATAGCATTATTTTGGCTTCTTAATTATTTTCTGCACTTGTTCATAGCATTTAAAGATTTATGTACTTAAACTGCCACGTTACTTCATACATCCACTTTTTTAATTCTGTAAAATCTAGAAAGTACCCGGATTTATCCTTTCCCTGTCCAAAATGGATAACTTCATACTTGCTATCCATGACCTCTATCTGCTACAGTTTTTCCATTCACTTAGTGTTTCAACATCCCTTTGTAATTTTGTTATCATTGATACTGTCTCTAATTCTGCTTAATTTTTTTTATATTAGCAAACTTGGATATAAGACTTTAAACCATTATCCAAGTTGTTAATAAATAATGTGAATAATTAGGCCCGAACATTGATCCTTGTGGGACACCACTGGTCGCATCCTGCTAAATACACTAACGTTAATGTAACATCCATTAACACTACTTCCTGTCAAAACTTTCCCAGCCATGTTAGTTAATTGCCCTCAGTTCTGTGAGCTTCTGCTTGGTTAACAGTCTCTTTTATGGGACTTACATTAACTGCTTTATGGAAGTCTTTGTCAACAACTTCCATGACATTTCACTATTCTCTATCTTAGCGACCTGTCAAAACTTCAGTGAGGCTTTTTGTCAAGCATGATCTACCTGTCTTGAATCCATGCTGGCTTTCACTAACTGAAAACCTTTAACTCAAAACCTTTCAAAGGTTTAATTTGTTGGGAATTTGATCTTAAAGATCTCTCAAGCACCTACACTTACTTTTTTTACATTTAAACCCACTAATTGTTGGAATGCACCGCAGAAAAATTCAAACTGAATAAGATCTATTGGTTCATTGAGATTGTCTCAAACAGTCAATATGCTATTGAGCATTGTTCTTTGTTCAGGATGAACAAGCCCCCAATTTTTATTAATGTTTATACTGTCTCATTTATTGCTGCAATGTAGGAAGAGTCTATTTAGCCCATCATGAAGTACATAAGAATTATGAATTAGTGATGTTTGACTGGCTTTACCCACACATGTGCTCATTGTTTCCAGTCAAATAATTATCCAGTTTCTTCTTGAATGCGTTTGTTGGCACTATGGGGAATTCGGTCTGTGGTAGTGGTCCTACCTTTGGACCAGGAGGTGGGGGTGACCTTAAAGATGGCTATTGACCACTCCTGTTGAGTGGAAATATTTCTTCCTACCCATCATGTTTGTGCATGCACCTCAAACTTTGTAACCTCCATCAGAACTCCACTCAGCCTTTTCTGTGCAAAGTAAATAACTCCAGTCTATCTAGTTTCAATCCATACCTCAACCTAGGCCATGTCTTAGTGAATCTCCTCTGCACCCTCTTTAATTGCAATCGTATTATTCTTGTCATGTGGCGACCTGAATTGCACTCAGTACTCCAGCTGGAGTACTATCATAACCTCATTGCTCTTGTATTCAGTGCCTTGGCTTATGAAGAATGCCTCCTTAATCATACTGTCCTGTGGCCTTCAAAGATCTGTGGGCATGCACACCAAGGTCCATCTGATATGCCCGAAACGTCGAATTTCCTGCTTCTTGGATGCTGCCTGACCTGCTGCGCTTTAACCAGCAACACATTTTCAGCTCTGATCTCCAGCATCTGCAGACCTCACTTTTTACTCTCATCTGACATTTTGTTGTCTAGGGTTATATCATTCATCGTACTCTCTTGCTTTGTTTGTCCTTCCAAATGCAAGATGTCTAATTTTTCAGGATTAACTTCCCTTTGTCACACTTTTGACCATCTGACCAGTTGGTCTGTTTTGTCCTTTGATCAAAGGGTTTCTTCCTTGTTGTTTTCCACATCACCAGTTGTTGTGAACTGACTGATCACATCTGCATTCTCATCCAGATCAAGGGATGCAGCAATGAGCCCTACAATATGCCACTGGACTCAGGCTTCCTGTTAGCAAACACCTTTTGACTGTCCTGCCACTGAGCCAATTTGCCTGGTTTCCCTGCACTTATGCTTGCATGTAACTTAAAATGCATTCCTTTTCATTCTTGATCCTTTTTAGGAGCAGAAAAGATTCTCCCTATCTGCTCAGTGCATACCTCATGGTTTTGAAAATTATCAGAACTCCTCTTAACTTCCTTCTCACCAAGGAGAACAGTCCAATTTGTCGTCTTAATTTAAGTTTCTAATCTTTGTAATAATTTCTGCACCCACTCGAATGTATTCACAACCTCCTCATAATGTGACACCCAGAGTTGTACACATCACTCCAACTTAGGTCTAACAAATACCTTTTACCTAAGTTCAGCATGACCTCTTTGCTCTTGTATCCTATGTCCCTACTAATAAAGCCCACGATATTTGATGCTTTATTAACTGATCTCTACCACATTGTGATCTGTGCATGTATACACTCAGCTTCCCTCTGCTCCTGACCCCTTTAACTATTAGACCTGTATTTTTTTTTATTGTCTGTCCATATTCTTCCTCACAAAATGTATCACCTCAGGCTTCTGTGCTTTGACCTTTGTCTGCCATCAGTTTGCCTACTTTTACTAGCTTAAAGCTGTCCTTGACTTCTCAGTTTACAGTACTCCCAAGTTTTGTATTATTCATTAATTCTGAAATTGCCTCCTGTGTACGAAAATCTAAATTATTAAAATATATTAGGAAAAACAAGGGTCACAATATTGACCACTCCAATACAAACCTTCCTCCAGCCTGGAAAATATCCATTGACAATGACACTTTATTTCCAGTGGTATCTATGTCATGAATGAATGATCAACTTTTATATACTTCTGCTGTGGGTTTGATATTTAATTGTAAATCTGTATCCAAAACACTATCTTGGCCTCGGTATTCCAACAGTCAAGTTGTTGTTGGAACAGTGACTGAAGTGCCATAAAGACACCCTGTTTCATTCCATACATTATATTCCTTGTACTTATCAAAAACGTAATCAACAGTATAGTCAAATTTATAAATCAGTTTGAATATCTTACTCATTTTTCTCTTCTTCCTTGGCAAATATGCTGTTATACGCTTTGCATATCTCAGAAGAAATGTACAATATCAATACAAATGACGAATACATAGTAAACAGAACTGCAAACTAGCTATGTTTAGATTGTTCTTGCATAGGCAACCATTAACAAACCCTCTTCCATACAAGCTATTTTAAGGAGACCAATCCCTATTGTCAGTCTCTTCCATTTCTTAACTTTACGTTTTAACAAACAAAACAAGACTATTGCAACATTATAACAAATTGCAGTACAATAATCATGTGAGACACGACTCTAATCCATGGATGGACCTAGGTTCAATCCTAGATTCCAAATTTTACTTCAGAAACTTGGAGCCTGGAAGTGCCTATCTGCCTGTTCACATGAGTATTTGTCTCCTTCATGTGCATACTCCATTTATGGATAACTTCCTTTGCCTCAAAAATGAGCTTCACAGAGTCTGTGGTGAGTTGTGGAATAGGTGGAACTTCCCCAGCTGTAAGTCATCGTCTGTATCATATGGGTGGATGGTTAGAGTTATGTGCAGTTTCTCATTGGGTTCTGGCTTAATCATTAGCCACCAAATTCTGTTTAAGTAGGAAGAAATATTGATGATAGCCAAGTGTTGTCCATCTAAGGTGCACCATTTCTGTCCTTTCTGAAATCCTGAGGCTGCTGTGGTGATACAGATGTCTCCTACTAAGTTCACAGTGAGTTAGCCCTTTGCCCAGTAGTTTCCTCCTTGATGACATTCAGACAAATCACCCTCTTTGGCGCCCCCCACCCCCCAACCTTTGGATCCCTCCAGAACTATAGCTTGGAATGGCGAGTTGCTTAATGATATCCAAGTCCCTTCATATTTACCCACATTATGAACTCCTTATTGGAGGTGTATCAGATTATCCCCAAGTTTGGGTATATGAAGCACTGCACCAATGTAAAGCTGACCTTTATTGCCATTACAGGTGCTCAACACCTGGTTGGTGAGATTGAAGCTTCTGAGGTGGCTTATGGGTGCCTTCTCCCTACCTGTGTCAGTTGATCATCTGACACCCAATTCAATACTCTGAGCACCTAATTGCAACATATTTGTGCTAACCATAGACAGGAGCCAGCTAGTATATGTTGAACAAAATACTGCATTATTACTGCAGGTTGCTAGTAATGTTCTGAACTGATTTCAACATTTTGGTGCTTGAGGCTTCCTGTACTGCTTGCCATCCTATCTTCCTTGCCTTTTGTTGATCCTGGGATTTCTTGCCAACTACTATCTTCATCTTTTCCTGGAGAGAACTTAATTCTGATATGTCGTGTGTATTAACAGTGGCCACCCTTGATGTTTGGCCTGCTCCTGTTATCTCTATCAACCCTCTCTTTCTCCTTTTTCTTTCTGTAAATTCATTGTGACTAAGTTGTCTCTGGAGTAGGTGGTCAAAGTGCTTTTGGATTGTGCTATTGTACCAACGTGGCACTTGCATGTCTGTCAGGTTAAACGTTACTTGTATGTGTCTACGTTGTGGTACCAGAGTTTATTCTCTTTCGTTTCTTCTAAAACTAACCCTAACCCTACCCCCCCCCCCCCCCCCACCCCATCTCTTGCTACAAGTGGAGTAATTCCAGTGATCATGATGGTGGCAGTTGGTGGGCCATCTCTACTGTGTGAAGATCCTAGCCCATTGCACCTATTCAAATTGTCTCCATCCCTCCAGATACATTTGGCTTTGAGGTAAATGTGTTCTTATACTCTACTCTAATTCAAAAGCTGTTGAAGTCTCCAATCCTCAAGGCTTACTCTTGTCTCAGATCATGTAAAAACGATCAGCATCTTTTTTGCCTGGTGGAGCCATTCCCTAAAGGAATGGATCCCAAAACTTGATCTTCAAAAAAAGGCCACATTTCACCCCAACATGCAATTGTTACAGTGACATTTGATCGAAAATATAGTTTTATATGCGCAATTGATTATCCCCTTCACTCCAAAAGACAATTCCGTCAGCTGCCTGTCCCAAGATTGCAATTTTGAGGAAGATGATGACCATCGATTCTCCCATGTTTGTCTCTTCCTCTATTTTATTCCATTGTCTTAGTTTCTTGCAAACCAAACAGTTTCTTCTGTTGTTTAGTTTTTTCTATACTTTTTATTGTATTTGCAGCGCTAGTCTCCTCACTCCTTCAGCCAATTCTGTACATCAAAGGCATGTTCCAGCCTTCCATTTTCTTCCCCCTCATCCAATTCAGTTGGAGGTGGATTTTTTGTCGGTTGTTTCCCTTTTTCTTTTTCTTTCACTTTCATTTCCGTTGGTGAGCCTGAGGAGTCCATCTGACCCCTAAGGGGTTAGGAGATAATGGGGCCACCTGCTGGATCTCCATTTGGTTCGGTTTGCTTTGGTCCCACAATCCTCTTGGTCTGGGTTCCAAAACCAACCCCAATCCCATTCCTAGTTTCCTAATTCTAGGGCGTCACATTCTTCCAACATGATTTAAATGTCCCTCCCTCCAAATAGTTGTAGCTGGTTAATATGATACCAGCTACTCTTGTTAGGGGCTGTTAGCACCTTGTATACTGATGGCCTTGCTTCATTTATCACTTCATATGGTCTTGCAAATCCAGCAGTCAGGTATGATGTTTATAGAGGTACCTGTTTCCCCATCGACAGCTCCATTGGCTTTGTCTTGGAGTCAAAATGGACCTTACTATCCATGTTATTTTCAGCCACATAATTTGCTTCTTTTACAGACTCAACCAGATGTTGTACATGCTTAGCTTTCATTATTCCATCTGGTTCCAGCTCGGATAGGTCTAATTCAGGCAATGCATCTCTTAACCAATCAACCTAAAAGGGATAAATCCTGTGGAGGAAGCTACAGTGCTTCCTATTATCATCAAGGCAAAACAAAACACTGTCATATGGTCTATTACTGCTACTGTTGCACATTTTGGCAAGTATATTCTTCAAAGTTCGATTCATTCTTTTGACAATTCCACTGGATTGGGGCATATAGGATCGATGAAACCTTTGTTTTATCCCTTGCAGTGTCATGATATTGTGGATCACCTGGGCCGTAAAATACCTCCCTTGATCTGATTCAAAACTCCTTGGTCAACCCCAGGATTTTTATGTAATTTTAGCAGTCTTGATTAGAGTGGGAAATTCCTCTACCCATTTGGTGAAGGATTTACTATTACCATGTATTTGCATCCTCCCATAGTTGAGGGTAGGAGATTTGCAAAATCAATTTGTAGATGTATCTGGAGCCTTTATCTTGGCCTTATCTGAGGGTTCCTGTCTTTACTTTGTTGTCAGGGTGGTTTTAGGCACATTGGACAATTTTCACATAATGTTTCACATCCCCTTTCATTTGTGACGACCAACATACCTTCTCCAACCTCCAAGGTTTTTTCTAATCCTTGGTGTTCATATTTTTCATGATGCCAATAAATCATCTGATTCCTTTCACTGTCTGGCCATACAAATTTCCCTTCATGCGGTACCCTCTTTAACTTGTATGTTTTTTTGTTCCTCATATTCCTCTGACTCCTTCCTTTCCAATACTTTTTGTAATTTTTTATCCTTTCTTTGTTCTTCTGCTAAATCAATTGGCATCGCTTCTTCCTCTTTCTGTGCTTCTATTTCCTCGATTTGTGGCTGCCATTCTTCTCCAGCTATTGTTCCATGCTTGGCTCATTTATCTATCTATCTGTTTCCCTCGGGTGATAAATTAGAATGAGTTTTTATTTTGATCACTGTTCTTTGCCTATGGTCTTTTCAAACATGAACCTCAGCAATGGGGCAGGCAGTAGGGCCTTCCAATCTGACACAAAGTGTCTCTCCTCCCATTAGGTTAAGTATCCCACAAGTCTGTTGCATATGTAAGTACTATGTGAATAGCTAATAGATACTTGGGGGAATTTATCTGGGTGGCTCAATTTATGTGCCATTACTGCCAACTCACCAACTAGAGCAATATTGGTCTTTGGCAGTTTGAGAGCTATACTGTCCACTACCCATCCTTGTTCATCTTCCAGCCAGTTTTCTGTTCTTGATCATGTAAAGGTGAAGAGATGTCAACAAAAATTTTGAAGGGTGATTTGGCTTTCTCTTGCTGTTCTCGTGTTTTTGTTTATATCTGTCTTTTGTCTTGGGAATTCCCTGTGTACTTTTTATCAGGTCTCCCTCCTTTTTGTTTTGATAAAAATGCTTCCTTGGGAACATTTGCTATCACCAGCAAACATTCGTGAGCTGTCCTCTGGTAAATTATCTGCTGCATTGTCATGCTTTTAACCCTTTTTGATCATAATGCTATTAGTTTTAAAATAGTTACGGAACAGGAGAGGCCTGATCTAAAAGTTAGTTTGAAATTGGAGGAAGGCCAATTTTGATGGTATTAGGCAAGAACATCCAAAATTTGATTGGGGCCACATATTCACAGGCAAAGGCAAGGCTGAAAAGTGGGAACATTTCAAAAATGAGGTAATGAGAGTCCAGGCAAAGTATGTCCCTGTAAGGATGAAGGGCAACGCTGGTAGACATAGGGAATGCTGGATGACTAGAGAAATCAAGGTTCTGGTCGAAAAGAAGGAAACATATGCCAGGTATAGACAGCAGGGATTGAGTGAATCCCAAGAGGAGTATAAAGGCAATACAATTAAGAGGGAAATTAGGAAGGCAAAAAGAGGGACATGAGAGCTTTGGCAAATAAAGTTCAGGACAATCCCAAAGTGTTTCTAAAATATATCAAGGACAAAAGAGGAGAGAATAGGCCTCTTAAAGATAAGCAAGGCTGTCTGTGTGGGACTGCAAAAGATGGGGGAGATACTAGACACTTAATTTGCATCAGTGTTTACTGTGGAAAAAGATATGAAAGCTAGAGAACTTGGGGAAATAAATAGCGATATTTAGTGTCCATATTATGCAGGAGGTGGTGCTGGATAGCTTAAAACACACAAAGGCAGATAAATCCCTGGGACCGGATCAGGTGTACCCCAGAACTTTGTGGGAAGCAAAGGAAATTACTGTTGGGTCCCTTGTATCATTGATAGTCATAGGCAAGGTTGGCGAACGTGGTGCCATTATTTAAGAAAAGTAGTAAGAAACAGCTAGCGAACTATAGACTGGTGCGCCTGACATCAGTGGTGGACAAAAGTTGTTGGAGGGGATCCTGAGGGACAGGATTTACATGTGTTTGGAAAGGCATGGACTAATAAAAGACAGTCAACATGACTTTGTGCTTCGAAAATCATGTATCACAATCTTGATTGAGTTTTTTGAAGAAGTGTTGAAGAGGATATGTGAAGGCAGAGCATTGGACATTGTAATGTGTTTAACAATTGGAAAAGGTAGATCATATGGGATACAGGGAGAACTAGCCATTTAAAAACAAAATTGTCTTGAAGGTAGGAGACAAGGTGGTGGTGGAGGGTTGCTTTCCAGACTGGCGTTCTGTGTCATAGGATTGGTGCTGAGTCTACTACTTTTTGTCATTTATTTAAATGATTTGGATATGAATATAATAGGTATCGTTAGTGGTGATGTATTGGGCAGAGAAGGTTATCTCACAGTACAATGGGATTTGGATTAGTTGGACCTAGGAGTGGCAGCTGGAGTTTAATCTCTATCTTAAAACTTCTACATTTTAGTAGGACAGATTGAGGCAGGACTTTGCCATTTAATGGTAAGGGTCCTGGGGAGTGTTGCTGAACAAGGAGACCTTAGAGTGCAGGTTGATAGCATCTGGAAAGTGGAGTCGCAGATAGATGGGGCAGTGAAGAATGTGTTTGATATACTTGCCCTTATTGGTCAGTGCATTGAGTAAAGGAGTGGGATGTCATGTTGCGGCTGTACAGAATATTGGTTAGGCCACTTTTGGATTACTACTTTCAATGTTGCTCGCCCTACTATGGGAAAGATGTTGTTAAACTTGGAAAACATTCACAAGAGTGTTGCCATTTGGAGGGTTTGAGCTATTGAGAGGCTGAATAGACTATTTTCCTGTCAGAAGCTGAGGGATGACCTCATAGACGTTTCTGAAATCATAATGGCCATGGTCAAGGTCTTTTTCCAGAGTAGTGGAGTTTGAAACTAGAGGGGACAGGTTTAAGGTGAGGAGAGAAAGATTTAAAAGGGACGTGAGGGGCAATATTTTCATGCAGAGCGTGGTGCTGTATGCAATAAGCTGCCAGAGGAAGAGGTGGGAACAATTGTAACATTTCAAAGGTATATGAATAGGAAAGATTTAGAGGGATGTGGACCAAATGCTGGCAAATGGGACGAGATTAATGTAGGGTATCTGATCAGCATGGATGAGCTAGACCGAAAACTCTTTCCATGCTGTATATCTCTATGACGCTATGACTGTACCTCTGTTTCTGTATAATACTGTTTGGCTCATTGTGCTGTTGTTAATACATCCACCCAGCAACATCTGAATGGAAGTAATGTTCTGTCAAAATTATCAATAGGTTCAACCCTACAATGTAAGTAAAACGTACCGCCCAGAACACAGTCAACAAATGCCTTTCATGTGCTGTGTACCCCTCCTCGACTGACGTGAGCATGAGAGAGATGTGGGCTGCTAGTCTAAACTGACCAAGCAACTCTTGCAGTAAGGTGAAAGTGAGGTCTGCAGATGCTGGAGATCAGAGTCAAGAGTGTATTGCTGGAAAAGCACAGCAGGTCAGGAGTCCCAAACTCTTGGAATACGTTTGCTGCTCTGGCCCTGCAATCACTTTCCAGGATATGCTGTTGATTTCCTGGGAGTTGTACTAATATTATTGAATACATTATCTCTATCTCTCCTATTTGTATATTTGAAGGGCTATTCACTGATCCCATTTGAGGATGTTCCATAAAACCACTCAAAATTATTTATGTTTCTATTTTCCAGTTGTCACTACTTACAATACATATGTTCAGGGTGCGGGATCTACCATTGACCCAAAGGAAAATGATAGGGTGGCGTCCTACCCTATCATCCACTCAGTTTCCCTGTCATATCCCATTTTGCATCACACATCCATATTGGAGGGACTGGCGTTGTAGGTTGGGACACAACCCACTTGTAGCCTCAATTGTTTGCACGTTATTCTGTGGCGTGGGCTGGAATCTCTCTAGTTATATCGTAGAATTGTGGAAGCAGGCCATTCGGCCCTTGAGTTCATATCATCCTCTAAAGAACACTCCACTCAGACCCATAGCTCTACCCTATCCCGGTAATCCTGCATTTCCCACGACTAATCCACGTAGTCTGCACATCTTCAGACTGGAGCATCCAGAGGAAACCCATGCAGACACTGGGAAATGCACAAAGTCCCCACAGAAAATCGCTTGAGCTTGGATCAAAACTTATGACCCTGGTGCTCTCTGGCAGCAGGGTTAACCACTGAGACACCGTGATGCTGCAATGGCAAGGGTTGGGCCTCCATTTCATTCGTGCTGCCCCTTTTGGGGGTTTGGACAAATTCTGATGTCGTGCACTTTGTTGCAAATAAAGCACTTCTGTGAGCTCTTAGGAGTCCTACCACTTCCTGTGGCTGCAGGCAGGGCTCATTGTCCATGTCCAGGTCCCCTTCCTACCTTTTTGAAAAGGCAATGGTGGTTTCCTTGAGACTGGTCCCTTTGTTTCATTTCCCTATGCCGCTCCTTGAACTCTAAAGGGTACCATTCATCCTCCCTGAGCCTTTATGTCCTCTTAACTCCTTTTCCCAAACTCTGCCCATTTTCCTCAACGTCCTTGCCTGTCTGTGTGTGTGTGTTGTCTGGGTGGGTCAAACATTTTACACTCCTTTCACAATTCTTCTATCTCATGGACCTCCAATGCACTGACCCTCTGATTGTCAAAAGGTGCATGCAAATTTTGCCAGTCTCAAATTGGGCTGTATGCGCTCCGGATCTGTAGCCACAACCTTGCGGCAACTGCATTTGGGTATCCCCCTTTCTCTGTCTACACTTACTCAGAGCTTCCACTGGGACTCCTCAATTGGCTCCATTCCATCAGTACAGCCTCATTTAACTCCTCTGGTGTTCCCCTTCTATTTTTTTGCTTTGGCAAGGCTGAATATATAGTGGGACGGAGACGCATCATTTGCCAACATGAAGTCATGCTGATGTTTCTGCAGAATCTGCATGGTAATAGTCTGCACGTATCAGCATAATCATGCAAGATCATCAGTTTGTGACTAACGAAACATCTAACGGAAAAAGGTCTTTTCAGTAAATTAGCTACTGTTTTTAGATTTTAAAGTAAAGGAGATTAATTCATTAGTTTCTTACTTTCTGCCCTACTTTTGAAATAGCTTCAGTTTTATGTTGGTGGGTTGGTTATCCCATTTAACTGGACGGCTTTTTGTGATACAGGGTGATGTGAACATTGAGAGTACAGTTCCCAGTGAAGTACTTGCCTTCTCAACCTCTCCCCTTTTTCTGAGGTGTTGTGACACATATAGGTTAAACTGCTATCAGCCTCCTCTCACGCTCGCTCGCTTGCTCGCTCTCTTGCGTACGCTCCTCTCTCTCGCGCTCCCTCTCATGAAAGACCAACTCTATGGTCTGGTAAGATTATGGTGGCTTTACCTTTGCTTTTTATCTCCTATTTTGATTACCCTCAATGTTATTTAAAAAGTGATTTCTTTTTCAGTTTTACAGAACTTTGATGAGATGGCATTTGAAGTATGGTGTGCAGTTCCAGTGTCTTTACCTAGGGAAGAGTGGCCATCTCCTAGAAGGGGTGCACTGGGCGTTCATCAAATTTTTTATTGAGATGGTAGGATTGTTCTGAGCCTGCAGTCTGAGGTTTAGAAAAAAGGTGATCTAATTGAAACTTACAAATGTCTTTAAAGGCCTTGCTGGGATAGACTCAGAAAGTTTGTTTTCCCTGTGTGTGGGAATGGAGGGCATGTTCAGGAGGCATCCAGAATCTGGGATGGGAGGGCAGTCTCAGATTAAGGGGAAATCTATTTTGGACAGCTGAGACAAAATTTCTTCACTAGGTTAGTGGCACATCTTGAGGGCTTAAAGCTCTTCATTATGAACATTCAAATAGGCTCATGCAGGAAAATGCTTTAGTGGATGGTTGGCTATGATCGAGGATGGCAGAGCAGGGTTGCGGTAGAGTTGAATAGCTAACACTTGCTTCTGTGTTCTTCTGTTCCTGTGTTTTTGTGTCTCCACCTTTTTAATCATTCTTTTCACAAGTTTCTACCTGGTCCTGTATTGATTCTGCTGAACACTCATCTTTACAGGATTTAGATTAGATTAGATATTACCTTGTGCGGAAACAGACCCTTTGGCCCAACAATTCCACACCGACCCACTGAAGCACAACCCACCCAGACCCATTCCCCTACATTTACCGCTTCACCTAACACTATGGGCAATTTAGCATGGCCAATTCACCTAACCTACACATTTTTTGGATTGTGGGAGGAAACCTATGCAGACATGGGGAGAATGTGCAAACTCCACACACAGTCGCCTGAGGCGGGAATTGAACCCGGGTCTCTGGTGCTGTGAGGCAGCAGTGCTTGCCACCGTGCCGAGTCTTACATTTTTTTCTCACTTGTACAGTCCTTCAATTTTTCTCACCTGAAGAAGCAAGCTTTACATCTGGTTCATGTGTGGCTTTTTTTTGTTGGTGATTTGGAATTAAGAGCCCAGCATTTTCTACTTATTTTGCTGTGCTTCAGATTGGGAGGTGCATTTTTAAAATGCTCCTGTTGGTCTTTTCTTTAAATTTGCCTGAAAACTTTCATGACAATACTCAACAGTCTGTCCTTCTATTGAGATTTTGGTGTTGAACTACTTTTTGCCTTCGGTAATCTGTTTGGTAATAATGGACTTTTCGATACAAACGTCTTTAAAAATATTAATGTACAGTTCAGTTATTTGGTTATCACTTTGATCAAATTTTGATGTCCATTAGAGAATTATCTGTGCTGAATCATTAGATAAAATGAAAGATATTACTGTTCCTCAGCTACTGTCAGAGTTGAGTCAAGTTACACTTTGTAAAAGCCTGATCTAATGTAGCCGAGAAAGTTCACTTTCATACCATGAAAGTTGACATATCATTTCCCATAATATGTAATCATAGTTTGGCCATTCCCATTTATTTTACAGTTCTATGATTTTTGGATGATGTATAAATACAGTAAGAATGATTGACAAATGGATCATCAAATTGTATGGCCATTTAATGTGAATGCAGTCTGTTATTCATGAATATCACCAAGCCGCCTTCAACAGCAGCTCCCAAACCTTCCATGTGTACACCTAGAAGGACAAGGGCAACAGGTACATGAGGGCACCATTACCTCCAAGTTTCCCTCATATTCACAGGCCACCTTGACTTGGAAATGCATTGCTGTTCCTCCTTCATCACTGAATTAAAATTTCAATCAGTAACTAACAACACTGTGGGATGTCTTCACAACATGGACTATAGTGGTGGGAGAAGGCTCCTGACTGGCATCTGTTGAGGGATTGTAAATAGATTATGGCATTCACAGTTTTGTCCACATACTTGGAATGATTTTTAAAAAGTATCACAGCTTTGATTGTTGCTGTGTTTGCTGTTCTAACAATCAGGCACAATCTTTCAAAATAACTGACTGCTTTCTGGTTGGATATTATATGCAGTGGTTTGTGAAATGTCATGTTTGCATTTATTAGAATGTCGAGCTTCCCAGAATGGCACGAGACCAAAAGTTTTTCTGACTGGTGATTGAACCTATCTACTGATTGAGGATGATCACCATGATCATAATGAATGGTGGTGCAGGCTCAAAGGGCAGAATGGCCTACTCCTGCATCTATTGTCTAAACTTTTGCAAATAATTTGCATTCATGGAGTCCAGATTCTGTTAAGATGTGGTGAAATGTGTTAAAACTGTGATCATTTCTGGAAATTGGACTTTGTAAAATACGAGGCAGATGGAGATCAATTATTGCTCTGATTATTTGTTTTACAAAGTTTAACAAGTAGTCATTTTGGAACAGTGACTTAAATCCAACATTGTTCAGAAAGTATGTCACTGAAACAGCTGGTGTGTTAATGAAAAGATTCTTTTATACCTTTTAGTTTGTAATGTACAATGTAAACAAATTAAGGCCGTTCATCTCATTTTCAGTTCTATTTAGAAAATTCAGATTTGAGTTGAGAAGCAAGTTTTGGTTTTTGTCCTAGCATAAGTTCACATAAGTCTTAGTTACTTCGGCTAAAATTTCTAGTTCATGAAGCTTCTCAGTCAGAAAGCTGTTTGATAAAATAAACTGCACGTTATTAGACTTCAGGAATTTTAAGCTGTCAGAAACGTCCATCATAATAAGCTTGGAGAGGAATTATCAACTTTCTCTACAGTCCATAGGAAAGAACCTGCCATAACTGACTCCTTTCAAAGTACCCAGGTATGAGATACAAGTGTAATTTCTCTGCACTTGAATCTCTGTATTGGATGGTGTAGGAAGACCGGTTGAAACTTAATTTTTGAGTTTGTGTTCAGATCTTTCTGAATTAGCATATATTGATATCCTAAGAGTTTGGTTTGTTTCCTTGCTTTTGTATAATAAATTTATTTTCTGTTGATAAAGAATATCTGCCTTGTGTGAATATGTTTGTGACCAACCAGTGTGTTAAATAACAAAATAAATCTCTGAAGTCAGGTTTCATTCCGAAATCTGACTTGACCAGTTGTACTGTCTAGTTGAATTATAACAAAAGAAAAAGAATCATATTGCCTCACTGAATGAATACCAAATGCTTGCTTTTCATGGTGGGGAAAAAAAAACTGCAGAAGGTTTTAATCAATGAAGATAGAAATGAGAATATTGATGCAGTTTGTTGGAATGTGGGGAAGACTTCCAAAGGTCCGGGTTAAGACAGAATCAGTTTTGAAAAAAATAGCAGCTACTGAAGTGAATCCATCATCGAATAGATGCTATTATACACTTCGGACTGTTGTGACAAGTCAGAGAAAGTAGCTGAGAATTTGATTGCAATTTATAATCCTTAGTATGCTGAATATTAGCAATACTTTGTTTCAGGAAACAAAAAGGACAAGAAACCTAAATGTAGATAAGTGAAGAAAATGCAGGTCCATTGTTCAAGACGGCATTTAGAGATATGTAAGAAAGTTAAGAGTAACTGATACAGAATTTAGACAGAAATAAATGCAAGTTTCAGGACTGCCATGGTTTGATGAGAAACTACAAATTATATTGTCTCATCACATACAGGGTGTTTGATAAAGTGGTGATGAGAAATCTCCATAGTTTGAGCATCATATAGAAATATTCTTTGAGCAGTGAGGGCAAAAATATGCTTAAGGTTACTCAGATATGAGCTTCCATGAGAGAAACCCAGGGAGTGGGGTTCATCTTCAATTTCCCACAATTCCATCTTTGAATCTGTTTACTCAGCTTTCAAGCTCAGGACCAGCATTGAAATCATCCTTTCTGAAGTCACAGTGGCATTCGTTGAGAAGTTTGATAAATTGCACCCTGTTACATTATTTAGTCTGTCTGCAGCTTGCAGTGCAGTAATGGGGTGGCACTGGCCTAGTGGTATTATCACTAGATTAATGGTCCAGAAATTCAGATTATGTTCTGGGGACGCAATTCAAATCTCACTATGCTGGTATGTGGAATTTGAATTCCAATCAATCATGGTGTGATTTGAATTCAATAAAGAATCCTGAATTATTGGTCTAATGATGAAACCATTGTCAAATGTCAGAAAAACTCATCTGGTTCCCTAATGACCTTCAGGGAAGAAAACTTGTCATCCTTACCTGGTCTGACCACGTGATCACACCCATAGCAATTTGCTTGAGTCTTAACTGTCCTCTGGGTAATTAGGGATGGGCAACATATAGCCCGTGACACCCACATCCTAATGAGTGAATAAAAAAAATCCACGCCATTCTCCTCCATTGCCTATTCTAGTTGTCCAACTGGATAGAACTCCGGAGCTTGGCTTCATTCTTACCTATCTCATGGTAAAAATCCTTATCCCACATTTGCCTTAGGAACTCAAGTATCTGTTTGTCTCCCTGCTATTTCTCATATATGTGCTACCTTTTGATATCATAGGAAAATATCAGTTTCTACATATATGTTGTTAATACTTAGTTCAATCTTGCCATCATTTTCTTGGGCTCTTCATCTGCATATGGTGTGTTGCATTGCTTATTTGACATAAATACTGGAAAATGGCTTGTTAGAATAAATGTTTCCCCTCATCGGAGAGTCACAGGCATTGTCTCATAATAAAGAGGTGCCAAGTTAAGACTGAGGTAAGGCGAAATTTCTTCTGAGGGTTGAGTATTTTGAACTTCTTGCCAGAGAGCTAAGAGGACAGCCTATTTATAATGGTCATATTTAAAATTGAAATGATAATACAATGCATTGAATAGACAGGCACTCTTTATCCTGGTAGTGTAAAATTAATCTATTTTCTTCGAGACAATCTAAACACTTCCCCTTGACATTCAGTGATGTCACCATCACTGAATCCCCTACAGTCAACATCCGTAAGATTACCATTGATATGAAACTCAACTGGACTCTCCAGATAAATAGTGGCTGCTGGAGCAAATCAGAGGCAAGGAATACCCTGGTGAGTAACTCAGCACCTGACTGTCCAAAGCCTGTCCATTGTCTGCAAGGCACGAGTCAAGAATGTGATAGAATGTCATCCACTTAGTGGAGGCATGCAGCTCCAACATTGACTCCGTCCAACTCTGACCCCTACCGTGCACCCCCCCTCCCCCCCAAAAAAAACCTCCAAACTGAAGTTTGGTGGTAACAGTATATATACTATTGACAGCATGCATTGTAGAAATTCATTGGACAGCATCTCCAAATGCACAATTTTCCGTCTTGAAGGACAAGGATAGGCGATACATAGGAATGCCACCACCTACAAGTTCCTCTTCAAGCTCCTGACTTGGAAATATATTGCTTGTTCCTTCACAGTTACTGGGTCAAAATCTTGAAATTCCCCCCTTGAAAGTATTATAGATTTACCTGCAGCATATGGACTGCAACAGTTGAAGAAGGCAGCCACCACCACCTTCAAGGACAGTTGAGGATTGGCAAGCATTTATTGCCCATCAGCAATACCCCATGAAAAAACAAACCAAAAATTCTTTGTCAAATTTGTCTGTTACAAAATGAAATATTGTAAAGATGATTTCTTAGCTAGTGAATTTCATCTTGTTTCCCTACATTCTTGATCTTGTACCTTAAGGGAAAATCAACAAAAAAGGTATTCTCTGGCAATTTTGGGTTGGATTAACAGAACCAAGAAAGTAAGACAAATTGACTCTTGGACATGAAAAGGAAGACATTTTGTAATATTTATTTTTGGAAAAGATGATTTACCTGTTTTGTGTGACCTCAGATGTGCACTGGTTCTTCAGGTTACAGGAGTTAGTAGCTTGTTCAGACAGCATGAGAAGTTTACTTAGTTTCACATCAGGCCCTTGTGTTAAGAGCCAGCTAGGAAAGATGTAATGGCTTTCCTGTTTGCCCAATCCTCATTTGACTGCACATTGTTTGTCAGTGAGTGCTTAACTTTGCTTATGTGAATTGACTAAAAGTCACAAACAGGGTTTTGCTAAGTCCAAAGCTAGTAAAAGTTCTGAATTCCACAATTTCTTTTTAATTTTGCATATCATTCAAGGGAAGGAATTCCACTTCGGGTGATTTAATTGCGAGTCTTCCAGGGGCTCAAAATTCTGATGCTTTGTGGCCACCTGGCAGTAAATTCAGAGTGATTAAAAAATGGGGGGCCTGGTTTTTGTGATAGTTTATTTAGATTGCTTCAACGACAGGAAAATGTAAGCAATTATCTTCAAGACTAGCAGTTGCCATTGTTTTCAGGCTAGTGTTGTCCAGTCCCATTAGCATTTGATGATTACGGCGCAGGTATAACTATAATTGCATTGTTTCAACCACATGCGCTGCTTTTAATATAAAAGATCATTCATTGCCACGTAATGCAAGTAAATGTTTTTCATACCATTATATTTACTTAATAAACAACTGTTGCCAATCTGTAACCAAGAAGGTAACAATACTGCTGCAGCAGTGCTGTTTTCCATCCTAACATTTTTGCCTGCAAAAGTTTAAAGTACTTGTGAAATCGAGTGTTAAGGATATATTTTCAATGAATGCATCTATTAGTCATATTTTGCCTCCTGTTCAGAAATGATCGCCCCTATGTTCCCAATAAAACTACATGATAGCTAGTAATAATTTACTGAATGAACAGCACTGCAGTAGACTCCAGTCGATCTATAAGCAATGGTGAAAGGGCATCTTAAAGGTCAATATGCACTATTCAGGATACTTATTTAATTATTCAGAGGCAGAACTCATCATGAATTATCATCATGATTTTGAATTTTTGGTAGAGTTAGCAGAATGGAGGTTCCATAGCTTCATACTTTTAGGGGGTTTTACATTGGTTCTGTTGCAATACGTGTGAAGAACGTTAAACATCAGTGCAAAGTGTATATGAGGTTTGCAGATAAAACTTGCTATACATCATAAAATAATTGCAGTTGGATAGGGTGAATTATTTTAATGAAAATGAACTCTCTTCATCTTGTTGTGGTTCTGTTCACCAAGCTGGGTATTTGTGTTGCGGACATTTCGTCCCCTGTGTAGGTGACATCCTCAGTGCTTGGGAGCCTCCTGTGATGCGCTTCTGTGATGTTTCCTCAGGCATTTAAATGCCAGAGGAAACATCGCAGAAGCGCTTCACAGGAGACTTCCAAGCACTGAGGATGTCACCTAGACAGGGGGCGAAACATCTGCAACACAAATTCCCAGCTCAGCGAACAGAACCACAACAACGAGATCCTGACCTACAAATCTTCTCACAAACTCTCTTCAGCTTGGTCTCATCTGTATGCCCTTGACATAGACTTCTCTACAAGTAGAAATTTCCTCTCAGCATCCAAGTTCTCTTATGATTTTGTATGCAACATTTTATTCTTCTAAACTCCAATTAGTATGGGCCAATCCTGATTTTTCTCTCATTTATTTTCCGGAATCAGTAGAGTGAACCTTCTCTGAAATGCTTACAATAGGTATATCCTTAATAAGGATCGCAAAACTGTACACAGTACAAGTGTGGCCACACAAATGTCCTGCAGTGCTATATTATATTGTCAGCATAGCACTGAACTTGAGTCAAAACCTGAGTTTTAGTGATTTGCATGACCTGTTTAACTTCCCCATAGTGTTTGCCAGGTTTCTCTAAACTATGCTTACAAAACCATGTGCTTGAAAGTTACAGGAGCAATAGAATCATAGTTATATAACTTCAGTCCAACTCATCTGCACCAACCAGCTTTCCTAAACTGATCTCTTCCCATTTGCCAGCATTGGGTCCATATCTCTCTAATGTTTCTTATTCATGTACCTATCCAGAAGCCATTTAATGTTGTAATTGTACCCACCTCCACCACTACCTGAGCTCATTACCTAAATGCACCATTGTGAATCTACATAATTTCACCCCAGGTGAATAAATTGGTTTCCAGTTAAAATTGTCTTGACTCATCTAAATATTCAGTAATTAGACATCTCTGTGACAGATGAATTTCTTTTTACTTGACAAACATTCATTACAGATTGAACACTCAGTTACTAGTGCAATACCTCTTAATGTATGGTCACTTTGACTTGTTCTTGTACCCATTAACTTCAAAATATTTTGCCCTGTGAATTGCCAGAAATGCTAACAGATCATCGTGCCTGTTGACTGGTTCAAAGATGTTGAATATCACATCGTTAGAGCAGCACTATACTCATGATTTATTAGGTTTAATTTTTGTTGCAGGTTTTTTGAATCATAGACATGAGTTTCATTAAACTGCTGCATTTGGAAAAGGTTAGGAGTGAAATGCTATTTTGAAAAGCTAAGAGCAAAATGGCACAAATCTTTGTAATTTTTGAGTATTTCTGTAATTTAAGCAAAAAATGAAACATCTTAATTAGAGTATAAGTGTGTGACACAAAACTGAGAATTATTCATTCAATTTTAATGGTAATTTGCTGCTGAGTCTTATTCTGGACATGTACCTAGCAGTTTCAAATCAAATTATATAAATCAGAAAGACGTGTTACAGTGGAAACTTTTAAGGCATTGTTTCGGTATATTCTGTTTCTCATATTTGTCATTCTTCAACAACATTACCCGGTCAATGATACATTCAAAGCAATTTGGTTTCTTTGGAAGCATTTCCTTTTTTGTTTGGTAAGATCTGCTCAGATGACCAACAAAAACTTTGGAGGGGTATGCCATTCATCAGCAATATAGCATGACATTTCTGTCCTGACTTGCTGCAATGTTCCAGTGAAACATAGTGCAAGTTGAAGGAACTAGCCTTCATAATTGAATTTGATAACTTTAAAAAAAAACTGACTGCATGTGGTCAGTTCTCAATTTTTCCTGCATCCTTCCCCAAACTCAGCCTGGTTTTGTTGGTGGTGTTTTCTTTGATCGTGTAAGAAAGTACCCAATCTCTCCCTTTCACATCTTAATTTGCACTCTTTTTACATTAGGTTAGATTACTTAGATTAGATTAGATTACTTAGAGTTTACATCTCTTTTTTTTCACCCCCATTTTGCAACCCTGTTATGCATTGCCCTCCAGCTCTGCAACATCTGTCACCTTTTCCTCCACCTCTGTGAGAAGTATTTTCCAACATTTTAAATTCTGATTAATCATCATACTCCATTTCAAATTTTAACTGTTTCTCTCTCCATAGATGCTTCCAGACCTCCTAAGAATTTCTAGTATTCTGTTTGTTTCAGATTTCTCATCTCTACTGTATTTTGCATTTTCAAAAGGCTACATGCCTGTCTTCAGTGTGGCATTCCTTCAGATTCATGGGCTGTGTTCAAAGGCAGCCCCACAGCTCTAATCTAACTATACAGGAATTGAGCAAAGTGTAATGCTAATTTGTGTTCATTCCAATTTCATGGGACTTGGGGCTTAATATATTAGCACTGTTGACACGTCATTAGCTGTTCAATTTAGAAATGGAAATGAAACTGATATTGTGAATTATCTTAATGAGATTTAAAAAGATCAGTATTGAGACTGTGAAACAAGTCTCTGTGAAATAAAAAAAAATTAATCTGGTTCTTTAAGTACATTGTTTAGTGTCACCTATGGCTACGTTCATAACACATTTGAATCAGAAGATTGTATGTTTGTGCACCAGTTGGAGACAAACAAATTCTCCAAAACCTTAGACGCTGCCATCTTCTAGGTGAAACATTAAACTGAGGTTATTCCTGCCCCTTGCATGTGTGAAACATCCTAAAAAACTTTTTTGAAGAAAATGAATTCTTTTTGACAATAGACAATAGGTGCAGGAGTAGGCCATTCGGCCTTCAAACCAGCACCACCATTTATTATGATCATGGCTGATCATCCACAATCAGTATCCTGTTCCTGCTTTATCCCCATAACCCTTGATTCCACTATCTCTAAGATCTCTATCCATCTCTTTCTTGAAAGTATCCAGCGACTTGGCCTCCACTGCCTTCTGGGGCAGAGCATTCCATATATCCACCACTCTTGAGAAGAAACCTCTTCACTCACTCTGTTCGAAATGGCCTACCCCTTATTTTTAAACTGTGTCCTCTAGTTCTGGATTCACCCATCAGCAGAAACATGCTTCCTGCCTACAGAGTATCCAATCTTTTAATAATCTCATGTTGCAATCAGATTCCCTCGCATCCTTCTAAATGCAAGTGTATACAAGCCCAGTCGCTTCAATCTTTCAACATATGATAGCCCCGCCATTCTGGGAAGTGACCTCATCAACCTGCTCTGCACGCCCTCAATAGCTAGAATGTTCTTCCTGAAATTTGGAGACCAAAACTGCATACAATACTCCAGGTGCAGTCTCACTAGGGCCCTGTACAGCTGCAGAAGGACCTCTTTGCTCCTATAATCAAGTCCTCTTGTTATGAAGGCCAGCATACCTTTAGCTTTCTTCACTGCCTGTTGCACCTGCATGCTGGCTTTCACTGACCGATGTACAAAAACATCTAGATCTTGTTGTACTTCCCTTTTATCTAACTTGACTCCATTTAGATAGTTCCTGTTCCTTCCTGTTCTTGCCACCAAAATGGATAACCACGCATTTATCCACCTGAAACTGCATCTGCCATGCATCCGTCCACTCACCTAGCATGTCCAAGTCACCCTTATTCACATTTTGTTGACCTGTTAAATATTTATCCTCTGTTCAATATTGTGAACATCGGATTGGTATCTTTGTGGATGATGAAAGGTGCTGTAGAAATCCAAGCCTGACTTATGTTCTTAATATATGGCTGTCCATGAATTTCCTCAAATTGTAATAGTTACTGTGTTTTATTAGCTGTGACAATTTTTGAGACAACCTGATAATGTACTGTTAAAATAGAGGTACAGTTTTTGTCTTTAAATTTACAGTTATGTTAACTTGTTTTTAAAACCATGGAATTCTTTAACTTGAACCCTACTTAGGTCAAATAAAATGCTAATTGGGATGACTAGACTCTTGGATTACGTGGGAATTCACCTACACCAATGCGATCCTCAGCAACCACAAACTCTAATGAAATCCGTTCAGGAATTGACATTTGGAGTTGATGAGCTGTAGTCTGTGCTTTGAACAATGTGAGGCACTGGGGATGTTACTGTTTTGTCGTTCATTTGGAGATAACTGTTTAGTTTTCCAATGTAATACTGCTAGAATCCATGGAACTTTGTCCAACAATGAGAAATGCTCGGTTTGAAGGTGAGCCTTGGGATTCTTAATTTCTTAAATGTTTGCTAGGGTGGAGACAACGCTGTCTTGGTGAGATTTGAGGCCTCTGCCTCCTTTTCTCCAAACTTAAGAATTTTGGAAACTCCCTTTGAAGTAGATTTGCTTGTTTTGTATCTACACAACATTAACCTTCTCAATTAATCTCTTGATTCTCACTGACAATGATTTGTATTTCCTTTTTCCTGAGCTTTACCATGATAATTGTGAGATGAGAGAATTTTGGTATATGGGGACTTTCAGAAAGATGTTGACAAGGTATTACTTAAAAGGCCACCAGGAAAGACTCCATGGACAGGGAACTGGAGGAAAGATAAGAAATCAGAAGGATTTTTAAAAGAAGTTGGAAGAAAAGAAATCAGCAATTCAAAAATTGGTCTAGATTAGAGTCCAGATTCCTGCTGGAAAAGCACAGCAGGTCAGGCAGCACCGACCCTCCGAAGAGCAACCCATCCTGACTAATGCACCTAACACTGGGCAATTTAGCACAGCTAATTCACCTAACCTGCACATCTTTGGACTGTGGGAGGAAAACAGTGGAAACCCACGCAGACACAGGGAATGTACAAACTCCACACAGATCGTCACCTGAGGTGGGAATTGAACCCAGGTCTCAGGCGCTGTGAGGCAGCTGTGCTAGCCATTTGTGCCACCAAGTCACTGTTGGAACCCTTTGGGCGTTTGAATTGAATTATCTTTATTGTCACATGTTCTTACATGAGTACAGTGAAAAGTTTGCAAGTTATCACCTACGATGCCAGCTGAGGTACGAAAAGTCTTGATTACAAATTCTTAGGAAAAAAAATTAGCAAAATAAATAAAAAGCCCAACATTACAAGCCATCAAAAGTGCAAAGTCATAGTAATTAATTAGAAACATACTGAAATTTAAGTTCAGAATAACATTCCTTCCACATTAATAAAGAAATAAAAATGACTACATTAAAAAAAATGTCATTTTCCTTTAATTTTTTTTCTGGCTGTTCTTCCAATTGAGGATTTTTGAAACCTCATCTGCACAGGAATTCTTAGAAGGAGTAGTGCAGAGAATCTATACAGAAGCGATACCCCCTTTTTTATTTCTCCAACTGCCATATTCTTGTAACCATCGGTGTCCCAGAATTGTGTGATGCTATGTGTGAGTGAACGGGTGGGTGTGTGTGTGCGCGCGCGTGAGAGTGAGTGAGTGAGTGAGATGGGCGTGGACAGAGAAATTGTATGCATGTTGGAGAGGAGGGGGTTTAATGGTAATGGAGTAGGTTAGTTGGATGGTCAGGTCAATGACACGAGATGGAGGCTCCTGATAGACATTTTTCTGATTTGGGCACAAATTGGAAAATCTGGGCCAATAAATTGGAATACAGCAACAGTAACTGTTATTTTACTTTGATGCATTCTGTGAGATTACGTTTGGGCTTTATACATTGTGCTGCGTTGTGCAACTTGAATGAAAAATGTTGAATATGAATGCCCTCTAGTGGCCAATTCTGCTCCAGTATTATCCATTTAATACAAATGCAGCACTTGCAACTGCGACCTAAAAATGTGATGGCATCGTTGTTTGAAATCGTATTGATGTCAACCCTCATTCACCAAATAAATTTGGTTGTGATGTGGGGAAAATCACCAGTCTCTGGATCAGAATCTGGATTCAGCGACAGAGTTTATTGTACAAAGAAAGCGAAGCTCTGGAGAGAGAGACACATCCGGCAGCACGGCTGTCAGCTGCGAGCCTTCTCTCAACCTCTGAGCATGTGTCACGATATTATACATTCTATGGTATAATGGCCCAGATATTGAATCTTTGTTTATGTAGCATGGTTTGTTTACAGAAAACATTAGAGTCATTGTCAGTTTTAGAGGAATGTTACAGAGTCATTGTCAGTTTCAGCAGCTACGCAGAAGTCTATTGCTGCAGTAAGTGGTCGTGATCGTTCTTCCTGAAAGAAAGATAATTTTCCATTGCTGTAAATCCAAGGTCTTAACACCTGTATACAGGCAGTCTCAGGTAGTTAACATTTCTATTGAAGGTGGTGGCTGGGCTCAGACACTTTGGTGGGCAACAGATGTTACTGATGTGTATTCTCTCTCCCACCCACCTTAAACTAATTATGTTCTGTGCCTATTGTGCTGATATTCTGTTTGGCTGAAGCAGTATCTGTGTGTATTTCACTGTACTTCTCCATGTAATGGCTCAGCAGCCATCTTGGGTGCGAAGTGACCAAGTTATGGCTCAGCAGTCATCTTGTGTCTGTGCATCCTACGTAAGCATGCCCTGTGTCAACTTCCACTTCAGTTGAAACTGGCACAAACTTTTGGTTTTGGAGGTATCTGTCAAAGACCAGCATTAAATATTAAGTAGTACAGGCACGAGATGCGCCTTTGTCTTGAAAATTAATTAGAAAATTTTGAAGATTCATATTTTGCCTTGGCTACTTTGGTACACGTGGCTTAATGTTGAGTACATCATACTATATCCAAGTACATAATTTCTCAAGTGCCCATTTAGTTTTATTGAGCAAAGTTGATTAGACTATGAATCCAAGTGCATGAAAATTTTTTACTTGGCACCCCTTTCCATGTCTCAATTTTGAATTGCTCTCATACCATACAAATTGCTGCATATGCTGTTTATAATAGGAATTATTATAAGTAGCAGCTTCTTAGACTGTCACTTGGCCTTCCAACTGTTAGGTCATGTAACAGCAAAAGGCCCTTGGGACCACTGCCATCTTCTTTCACAATCTGTTTTGAATTCTGTTCGGGAAATATATTTAAATTGATTTATTTGGGAAAGAAATCAGCTACCACATAGCTTTCCTCTTGCTGTTGTTCTGTTTGCAGCACCCCGTTGATGCATTGTTTCCTTTGCATTGTCTAATCAGCTTTGCTCAATTTCTCAAATGCCCATTTAGTTTTATTATGTACTTGGATATAGTATGATGTACTCAACATTAAGCCACGTGTACCAAAGTAGCCAAGGCAAAATATGAATCTTCAAAATGTTCTAATTAATTTTCAAGACAAAGGCGAATCTCGTGCCTGTACTACTTAATATTTAATGCCGGTCTTTGACAGATATCTCCAAAACCAAAAGTTTGCGGCAGTTTCAATTGAAGATGATTACTGCCATCCACAAATCAGAGCTCAACTAGCAACAGAAAGCATGTGTTCTCTAAACAAAGAATCCTCGGCATAGAAATAATTTGATCATCTTGAATTAGAAAAACTGTGTTTTGGTTTTCTTGCTGTGTCAAGCTGAAGTGTAAACCTCGAGTAAAATGGATATCCAAAGATTTGAAAGGGTTGAAATGGAGAAGAAAAGGTGACAAAATTTGATTGACAGTATTCCAAAGAACGAAAGTTTGGTGAAGGAGGTGGCAGAAGGAAGGTTAGACAGATGTAGACCAACAGTAAGAAACAGAATGACAATGTTAGACTACTTGAAATTGAAAGTGGGGGATTCCTTTCAAACAACTGAAGAGGAAAGCAGTTGACTGTGAGGTGGCGAAAATGAGTTGAGGACCTACCCTTGGGCACTCAACTGCCACGTGGCTGTAATTTGTCAGGTAGATTTTCTTCAAAAAGCTGTGATCTGAGGTGTACTGAATGGTTGAGAAATCTACCTGGCATCCCCTGTCTACTGCTTTCCAGTTTAGAGCTCAACATCCATCCTGCTGTCTCTGGCTCTGCTTTATTTTTCAACCATCTGGCTCAACCTTTGATATTAACCTTGCTCCCTTCCCCCTACCTGCACATTATTGTAGTTGTACCAATCAACAAGTCCTTAGAGCTAGTTGATGCTTTCAAGATAACTAGTGCAATACTATAGGATATCTGAAAGCAATGTCGTAAAAATGTGTATAATCTGTCTGTTGAACTTCTTGAGCCAATTCTGAATCTCTAGCTGATCTATAATTCTGTATCTTGTCATTGGAGAATGAAGTTTTTCTGCAAAGAGACGTTACAACTTGGCATTTTGGCAAGTAGTTAAATTTGGTCACTTAAAAGCTGTGTCTTTTTATTTTTCTGTATTTGTCAGTGCACTCAAATGGGAAATGAAACATTGCAAAAAAAAACTGAGGATTGTTGAAGGATTGCAGGACCTTTTTTAAAAGCCAGTGGCTTGATACTCATTCTAAATGCTATTCACACAGCTGTTTGTTCAAGTAGTAGTGGAAACAAGATGAGCTGAAGCTAAGGAGTGTCTATAAATGCAGCTTTGGCTGGGAACAAGTAGCTGTCTGTTCAGTGGATGAGTAAACAGGCATCGACAACAAAGGCATTCTATCTGCCAGCAACAATGTGATTCGTTCCCAGGTAGCTGAAGAGCTTAGGATCATGATTGTTTTAAGGGAAATCATTATACCTCTCAGGGAAGAGAAGTTAATAATATTCTGTCTCGAGCCTGAAGGTAGTTTTTTTTCCCCCTCTGTGGTTGCTGTCAGCCCTGTCTCTTTAACCAGTAAGCCAGAAACTTTATAAGTCTGAATCAGCCATCCTGCACCTTTGTACAAGCAGGTGAAAGTATCTGGAGGAGAATCAAGGACCATTTGGCCTGACATATTAACACTTAAATGGATCCTGTGTCTTCCCAGTCTTTTCTTCTGCCCATGTTTATTTTCCCATCAATGTCTGTCTCTGTGTATATAGAAGGGAAGTTTATAAAGGGGTTACTTGTTTTTAATGAGTAGAGGTTTATCGTTACTCAGTTTATCATTGTTCACCTGTAGCTAGGGTCTATACATTTGCAAAATATATTCATTCTTATTAAGTACAGAAACCTGGACAATGTTTTCTGTCAATCTGGATCTAAAAGACAAGTCAAGTGGAAAATTTCATGTTCTTTAAAAATCTTCAATCTAGCACCTACTCCTCCTTAACATTGCCATGACTTCATTGACACATCCCTCCTACTCTTACCATCATCCATTTCCTTCTCCTTTGTCTTCAATCCACTCACATTTTCCAGTATAATGGAAACTGGCTTTTTAACACATCCTTATGTATTCTTTAAAGGGCGAAAGATAAAATGTATTTGTAGTTTGGCACATATTCTGCAGAAAGATGGCTTGCTGTTGAGCAGGAGTCATTAGCCCCTAATTATTTTTGTTGTCATGTAATCACTGTCCAGTTTGTTTTGAGTTACCTTTTCCCTGCCACTTTGGAAGGGTGTTCCCTTTGCATCTTGGGTGCAATCTGAGAGGCTCTATCTCCAGTCAGCCCCTTGAAGTATATCTGCAGCCATTTTTGGAGTTGATCAGTCCAGAAATCAAGGGTTACACCTTCTTTTTAAAATCAAAGCACATTTTCTGAACTGTAGTCATAAGAAACTGAAATGGTAGGTTGGCATGTGGCATCTCCAATATTGTGGATTCAAGTGTTGGCCAAGCTTTTGTGCATAAAGTCCATTGTGGGCTCAGATTCGTGACCATCTGATTCAGGGACAAATACCATTACTGCACCAAAGTTGGCCATTAAAATTAATACTCAAGCTTGTAAAAAAGAAAATGGCCAGAAATAGACTGTTAAGCCCCGTTGAACCTGCTCCACCCTTCATTAGGCTCATGGCTGATGTGACATTCCTCATGTCCACTGTAACCCTTGATTTCTAGACTGATCAACTCCTCTCCCACTGCTCTCTGTGTTAAGAAGTTCCAAAGACACTCAACCTTTTGAGAGAAGAAATTCCTTCTCATGTAAATCTTAAATCAAGATAATGCCCTGTGATCCTAGACTCTCCCATGTGGGGGAAAAAAACCCTCAGCATTTACCCTGTCAAGCCGCTTAAGAACTCTATATGTTTCAATGAGATCATCTCTCATTCTTCTAAACTCCAAGCGAGTAGAGTCCCAATCAGTTTAGCGTTTGCTCCTAAGACAATCCCTCCATCCCGAGGGTCATTCTAGTGTATCTTCTCAGAACTGCCTCCAATGAAATAATATCCTTCCTTCAATAAGGGCACCAAACTGCTCTCAGTACTCCAGATGTGGTCTCACCAGCACCTTATACTTTTGCAATAAGGCTTCCCTACTCTTATACTTCACTCCCCTTAAAATAAAGGCGAACATTCCATGAGTTTTCCTGATTACCTGCTGCAGCTGTGTGCTAGCTTTGTCCTTCATACAGAAGTATCCCCAAGTCCCTTTGTGTTGCTACAGTCTATTGTTTCTCTCCAACAAAATCAAATTTTTTTCTTCCAAAATGAACGACTTTATATTTTGCCACATTATACTCCATTTACAACATTTTGCCCACACGTGTAAACCTATCAATATCTCTCTGTAAACTGTCTTTTTCTCTCAATCTGCTCTTCCACCTATCTTTGTGTCGTCTGCAAATTTGACTACAGTAATTTGCTTCCTCCCTCCAAGTCATTAAGATGTATTGTGAACAGTTGAGGTCCCAACACTGATCCCTGTGGAATTCCACTGGTCACAGTTCGTCACCACTCACTACTTTCTGCCCATTAACCACTTCTCTATCCATGTCTATATGCTACCTCCAACACCATGGACTCCTTTCTTATGAATTAATCTTTTGTGAAGTATCTTGTTGAATGCATTTTGGAAGTCTAAATACATTACATCTACTGGTTCTCCTCTGTCCATTCTGGTTGAGAATTCCCTGAAAACTCCAATATATTAATCAAACACGATTTCCCTGTCTTGAAGCCATGCTGACTCGGCTTGTTTAGATTATGATTTTACAAATGTTCTATTACTGACTAAATAATTGATTCAGAGACTTTTCCAACAATAAAAATAAGGTTAGTCAACCAATAGTTTCCACATTTGTCACCTTCCCTGCTTGAATAGGGCAGTTTCCATCCCACGTTCCTTCCTATTGAACTGAATATTAATTGGCTTGTGGAAATCTATTCACGGACGATATTTTAAATTTGGAGATGTGGTCAGCTGTCATAGTCTCTTTAGACAGAAGAATTTTCCTAATTTGAAAGAATACTTGCTTATGGTGCTTTTATCAATGGTACCATATGCAATTGCATAATAAAACAAATCCCTTTATTGAGAAATAGATCTGTTATTGCTGCTAAGTGGAAATATATTAAAAACTGTAAATCAAATACAAGATGACCCCAAAATGAAGACATTACAGAAGAGTCCATACTTTGTAACTTTTATTTTAACAAGGATCAGAACTGTATAATTAAGCAGGAATTAATGGGAAATAAGGTAAAATGGTAAATTTTGCTTTAAATAGTTGATGTTACAAAGTTATGTTTTGCACAACCACTAACCTCCTAATCAGTTCCATGTAAATGTAACACTGTCACTACATGGTTCCACAGGATGGCATTCTTTATTTGCACATGCCGTGGTTCCACAGGATGGCATTCTATTTGACACTAACTTTTATCTCTATATTCGTGACTATATTTATTATTAACAAGATGTAATTCCACAAATTGTTTCTCCCTCTGGTCACTGCAATCCTGATGTACTTTTTCAGTTCTTTTGTGACAACTAACCAATAATAGTCTGGTGCACAGTTTGATCACTTCTGAGAAAGCGCACAACACTTCATTATCTCTGAGAAATTCACAAAGCTTTCCAGGTATTAGAACTTCCATAATCAGTTTGCATTTTGTCTTTGTATTTCTTTTCTGCCGAAATGAAAATCTGATATATATTCCAGAGATTTGTTGTTTTTCCTCAAAAGAATAGTCTGAGCTTTTTGTATCTGTTTTCATTTTCCTTGTGTCTGCATATGGGTCTTCACTCTTCAGCTCCTGCACTTGTAGCTGTCCTTTATGTTTGGCCACACACCATCTGCATTCTTCTTGTGAGTACAAGTTCAAAATTCAGTGTCAGCAAGTCTCATGGACCAGTTATCACCTTGTTATCCAAAAAAGTTATAGTTGATCCTGTCACATTAATGCAAGCCCTTAATGTCAAAATTTTGGACATTCTTCAAACAGGTACAGATACTGCAGATATTTTAAAGAAATTGCATGTTCTCCTTGCTGTGCTGTGTTCAGGTCAATAGTTGTCACATTATCTACAGTGGCTGTTAAATTAATAATTGCTCACAAAAGAAAAATGCTAAAACATGCACATCCTCTGTGCCAACTTGTAACTACTTGATCCACTTGTTCCTTTCATTATCGATCACAATTAGAGTACTGTGTTAGATACTGGTTTGCTGAAATTTTTAAAGAATGTAGGACACTGCAGAGGGTGCAGGGAAGGTTTACAATGATGATGCTCAATATGCATAGGTATACAATACATATCAGAAAGAATTAACTAACCTGATTTTCATTTCTCAAAAAAGGAGGCTCAGCAGTGCCCCTAAAAACTATGAAAGGCTTTGATTAGTGATTACAGAGTGAATATTTCTTTTGTGGGGAAAATTTATAATTAGAGACCATCAAACTAATATAATTACTGGAAAAAAATGCAGAAGGTAGTTTTGTTCCAAGAATAATAAGAGTGTTACTTGCGACCATAGGGAATGGTTGAAGTAAATAGTGTGCTTTTAAACATTGCTAAAAAGAGACATAAAATGAAGCTTTTTGACTTCCACACTCATTAGGACTGAAGTGGAAGAAAACCAACTGTAGAAAGGACCAACTGTGAAAAATTTATCCAACATGGCGGTAGAGTGGTGATTGATTGAAAAATGGTTGTCATGATGAAGTACTAACTGTCAATCTAAGTTCACTTACTAAATTCAAATGTGGCAAATTGAGTGACTGGTCAGGACATTGCCATGGAGATGCAGCGTGCTTGACTATCTCATAGCTTGCTCGTCATAGACATTATAATTTTTCATATGGGCATGTTACTTCAGCCTCCAAATTATAGGCCCCCAAGTATGCATAAATGTCACCTCCAGTGCATGTAAATGAATCACACTGCAAGCCTAACTGAAAATAAGTTAGTTCCATGTGTATTTCTGATATTCTAATATTGTCCTGTCGCAGAATCATGTCATATTGGACACACTTCTCTGAAGTTTGCAAGCATAGGCTGCTACGTCATGTTCGGCATCCTGCCTGCTGAGGGCAGTCAAAGGGATATGTTGTTTGATATGGTTTCTTTATAGCTTGAATTACATTGGCTTATATTGTTTGCATTACATCAACACAAACTCAAATGTCACATTACCCATGTTTGGTAGGCAACAGATCTTTTCGACTTGTTGGAAGCATTCTGTTAGTGCGAATACTACTTGTTTACTGCAAAGTAGCAGCGCAAAATGTCTAGCATCACCTGTTACAAACATAATTCAGATACTTCAAAAGTTTTGGCAGTGCACTGAAGACAACTTCACACCCGGGAATCTGACAGGCAATACCTTTTGAAGCCTTTTATTAATTTGTTGGCAGTAAATAGCAGTGTCAGGTTTTGTCAAGTGAAGACATGCTATTGCTGGTCCTTCATAGGAATAGATTAAGATGTCTTGTTGCAGTTGTGTAAGGGTCTTGCTGATTTATCACCTGGACTGTTGTGTACAGTTTTTGTCTTTTCAAAGGAATGATATACCTGCTATTGAGCGCCAATGGAGGTTTACCAGATCAGTCACTGGGATGGCATGATTATTTTATGAAAAAAAGATTGAGGAAATTGGGTCTAGGCTTACAGTTTACAAGACTTGGAGGTGACCTTTGAGAGGGTGATTTTCAATGTGATGTTTCTTGTGGCTGGTGGCTCTTAAATCATAATGTAGAGGTGCCAGTGTTAGACTCGGTTGGACAAAGTCTGAAGTCAGAAGACAGTAGGTTACAGTCCTAGTGATTTCAAATAAACCTGTTGAACTAAACTTGGTGTTGTGACTTCTGATCCTTCAAGTAACATAATCTGAAACAAAAACAGAAATTGCTGGAAAAGCTCAGCATCTTTGGAGAGAAATCAGAGTTAATGTTTCAGGTCCAGTAAGCCTTCCTGAAAACTGGTAGCTAGGAAAAAGTTTTTTATATGCAGAAGGTAGAGTGGGGGAGAGGTTGAGAAATAAACAATAGTTGGAGACAGAGGACAAATAGAAAGATAAACATTTGGACAGACAATGGAGTGGTTAAAGGTCAGTCTGAGAATGAATAGCTACTCATGAGGACTATTCGTGGCGATCAGTGGGGTTGTATGAATAACAGACAATGTGATAACAAGGCCTGGTGTGTGGGGGTTGCAGTAAAGACATGGGAAAAGATGCCTCAAGCCCTAAAATTGCTGAACTCAATGTTGAGTCCAGAAGGCTGTAGAGTTCCCAAGTGGAAAATAAGGTGCTGTTCTTCTAGCTTGCGTTGAGCAGCAAGTGTGAGACGGATAGTGTATTGAAGTGACAAATGACTGGAAGTTCAGTTTCCCTCGTGAAGAGGAGATCACATTGTGAGCAGCAAATGCAGTAGACTAGATTGTGAGAAGTGCAGATAAGGCACTATTTCATCTGGAAGATGTGTTTGGGCACTTGGAAACTGAAGCAGGAAGAAGTAAACGGACAAGTATTACACCTTGTGTGATTGTAGCAGAGGGTGCTCTGAGGCTGTAGGAGGTTATTGAGAGTAAAGGAAGAGTGGACTGTGATGTGTTAGAGGGAATGGTTCATTTGGAAAGCTGACAGGGAGGGGAGGGGAATAAGTGACTTGTAGCGACATCCCACTGGAAGTGGCAGCTCATGATCTTCAGGGTGTGGTTTCTGGTAGAATGATAGGTGAGGACAAGGGGGACCCTACAGTTGTTGTGGGAGGGAAGAGACTGGATAAGGGCTGAAGTGTGTGAGATGGGTCAGACCCGGCTGAGGGCCCTGTCAACTACAGTGCTGGTGAATCCGTGTTGAGGAACATGAATGTTTTGGCGATCCTCTCCTCAAAATTGACATCATGAGAACAAATGCAATGGAGACTGAGCAACTGAGAGAATTGAATAGAGTCTTCACAGGAAGCAGGCTGTGAAGGTGAAAAGCGAAGGTAACTCTGGGAGTCGGTTAATTTGTAGTGGATTTTGGTGGCCACCTATCCCCAGAAATGGAAACAGGTGTCAAGTAAGGAATGGGCAGAATCAGTAATGGATCAGTTTCAGGCGAGGGCAGGATGGAAATTAGAAGTGAAATTGAGAAACTTCTAAACTGAAATATCGGCAAACAGGACTGCCCAGGCAGACCTATTGTTTCTGCCTGCTCCTGTTCCACAGAATTCATCAGTGACGTGGTGGAATCGTTGTAAAGGTGGCATACAGAGGAAACGGGTGAAATCTTTTAAAAATCACTTTTGCTCATCCTCTGTTATATGTACTTAAAGCGTCTAGCAACATGTTGGGAGGATAAAAGGCAATCTTACACTTTTATAACAACAATGATGACCATTGAACCAAAGTAGTCTGAAGCCACTGAAATACCTATATAATGTTGAAACACATTAACCAATGCAACTATATTATCCAGAGGTCTCCAACATTTTTAAGCTTTTTGAATTTAACTAACACCCAGGATCTGCCCTGAAGAAAATACAGAATAAGTGTTTTATTTTTCATTTTATGCTTTGTTTTAGATTTGTATATCTCAATCGTATTGTCCTCTGCTCACCTGGTCACAATGTGAGACTTGTGATTTCTGCCAGTGTCTTGAAATTTTGGTTGTAGTCTGAAGCTGTTAGTTACGTCTGAACTACCAAATTTGTATCTGTGAAAAAGGTACAACAGTTGGACTTCATTGGGTGAACACTGTCTTGCAAAAGTATGTGGACTCAAAGTAAGCTTTAACTTTGAAAGCATAGGATGACAGGTATTTTTCTTTTATTCCTGATGAAGGGCTTTTGCCCAAAACATCAATTTTCCTGCTCCCTGGATGCTGCCTGACCTGCTGTGCTTTTCCAGCACTACTCTAATCTTGACTCTAATCTCCAGCATCTGCAGTACCCACTTATGCTTAGGTATTTTTCTTTGTAGGTCTTGACAAATTCCTGTCCCTTGATCTGACTTTGAGCTCAATCTTATTTTGCACAGGAATCATCTCCATTTTATATCCACTACTTTTTAAATCAAACAGTGATGCATTTTGACAGCCAACCCACCAATGTCCACTTGACGGAATAGATTTGAGATAAATGTGAAAATATATTATATCACTTCTAATTCTTGAATAATTGAATTTTTATTTTAAGGTCTTCAAGTGTGCACAGGTGTTTTCTGGGTGAAACCTTTTCAAGTTTTGCCTTTGACTTTTTTCCTATTAACTTTTCTAGACTTGGGGAGTGTTAGCATTTTACTTTTTCCATTGGGAGACC
Source organism: Hemiscyllium ocellatum (assembly GCF_020745735.1). Taxonomy (NCBI): domain Eukaryota; kingdom Metazoa; phylum Chordata; class Chondrichthyes; order Orectolobiformes; family Hemiscylliidae; genus Hemiscyllium; species Hemiscyllium ocellatum. The sequence continues at coordinate 78,277,578 of NC_083411.1, read as the reverse complement.
TGTCGACCCAGTTTCAGTTTGAATGAATGTACAAAGTCTCTGCGCTTTCCAAGTACTATACAGTTCAGTTTTGACGTTGTCTGCTATGAACCCAAAGCCAAACAACCATGCATTGACAGCTCACTGCACCGTTCCTTCTTCCATTTAAGAAGAATGGCCATTTGAGGCAACAGATGTAAAAACCTTTACAGGACCTTCCTTGACTTAACCATTGCATATCAGCATGGAGGATTACTGTAGTGCAGGCAAAGTCGGGTTTGTCTAGTAAGGATCAAAGGAAATGCTGAAGGACTCCTGCTCAAATTAAATTTACAATCTTACCTTGCATTACATGAGAACAGTCCGTGACTTTAGTTGTTAATGCTTGCTGCTGGGTTATACTGTGTTTTTGATGAAAGAGGCGAAATCAGGATCATTTGTACAAAATGTACTAAAAGTTTGCATTGGCACCAAGCATGGCTGCTGTACCATCAGCTGTGATGGAAATCAGTTTCGTACTTGAAATGTTTTTTTTCAAGCTTGAATTTGCAGTATGTCATTATTTGTACTGTCTTTGAGAGATAAAAGATGAGATTTTCTTTCGTTGTTTTTGTGCATACCGTCTTTAAGGACATAACAATCGACTGGGCTACATTGGCTATGTTGATGGACTCATTATGGTGCATTGAAAACTATTCAGTCCTTCAGGTTCTGCTTTAGTTGTTGAAAGATATCTTTGGCCAAAGTTTTCATTCGCCTGTTATGGTTCTGTTCGCCGAGCTGGGAATTTGTGTTGCAGATGTTTCGTCCCCTGTCTAGGTTTCATCCTCAGTGCTTGGGAGCCTCCTGTGAAGCGCTTCTGTGACCTTTCCTCCGGCATTTGTAGTGGTTTGAATCTGCCGTTTCCGGTTGTCAATTCCAGCTGTCCATTGCAGTGGTCGGTATATTGGGTCCAGATCGATGTGCTTATTGATTTGAATCTGTGGATGAGTGCCATGCCTCTCGGAATTCCCTGGCTGATCTCTGTTTGGCTTGTCCTATAATAGTAGTGTTGTCCCAGTCAAACTCATGTTGCTTGTCATCTGTGTGTGTGGCTGGTTGTGTCGTTTCGTGGCTAGTTGGTGTTCATGGATGCGAATCGTTGGCTGTCTTCCTGTTTGTCCTATGTAGTATTTTGTGTAGTCCTTGCATGGGATTTTGTACACTACATTGGTTTTGCTCATGCTGGGTATTGGGTCCTTCGTTCTGGTGTGTTGTTGTCTGAGAGTGGCTGTTGGTTTGTGTGCTGTTATGAGTCCTAGTGGTCGCAGTAGTCTGGCTGTCAATTCGGAAATGCTCCTAATGTATGATAGTGTGGCTAGTCCTTGTTCTGTTGTCTTTCCCTTAGGCATCTTTTGGTGAAATTGCGCGGGTATCCGTTTTTGGCGAATACATTGTAAAGGTGTTCTTCCTCTTTTTGCAGATCTGTATACTGCAGTGTGTTGTGGCCCTTTTGAATAGTGCCCTGATGCAACTTTGTTTGCGTGTGTTGGGGTGGTTGCTTTCGTAGTTCAGGACTTGGTCTGTGTGTGTGGCTTTCCTGTATACCTTTGTAGTAAATTCTCCATTAGGTGTTCTCTGTACCAACGCGTCTAGGAATGGGAGTTGGTTGTCCTTTTCTTCCTCTCTCGTGAATCGGATTCCTGAGAGTGTGGCGTTAATGATCCGGTGTGTGTTTTCTATTTCTGTGTTTTTAATGATTACAAAGGTGTCATCCACATATCTGATCCAGAGTTTGGGTTGAATTTGCGGTAAGACTGTTTGTTCTAATCTTTGCATTACCGCTTCTGCTATGAAACCAGAGATGGGTGAGCCCATAGGTGTGCCGTTGACTTGTTCATATATTTGGTTGTTGAATGTGAAGTGTGTTGTGAGGCACAGGTCCAGTAGTTTGAGTATGCCGTCTTTGTTGATAGGTTCAACATCCTATAACAGGTTGGCTATTGTTTCTCTGGCTAGGGTTTTGTCGATAGAGGTGAACAGTGCCGTTACATCGAATGAGACCATGGTTTCTTCCTTGTCTATGTGTATATTTCTGATGATGTCCAAGAATTCCTGTGTTGATTGTATAGAGTGTCTGGATGCGCTGGTCAGATGTTTCAGTTTCTGCTGTAGTTCTTTAGCCAGTTTGTGTGATGGTGTCCCTGGTAGTGATACTATGGGTCTGAGTGGCATGTCTGGTTTGTGCACTTTAGGTGGTCCATAGTATCTGGGGGTGTTGTTGCTTTCAGGTTTCATTCTTTGTGGTCAAACCTGGTTATTTGTCCATTTTTTTGTAGGTTCCTTGGTGTGTTGTTTATCCTATTGGTGAGCTGTGGTGTGGGGTCAAACTCCCTCTTTTGGTAGGTGTTGTCGTCTGCAAGTAGTTGCACTTTTTGGGTGTAGTCTGCTTTGTCCAGGATGACCGTCATTCTGCCTTTGTCTGCTGGTAGTATGATTATGTTCTTATCGTTTCTTCGTGATTTTAGCCTTGCTGCTAAGTGACATGGTTGTGTTTGCCGTTATACTACTATCTTAAAGTCTATGAATGAAAAGTCATCTTGTCATCTGTGGATGATTTCTTGCATTTTGAAGGAAGTTGAAGAATTGAAGTGATGGTTCAGTGCTTAGCTTTTGTTGATTTATCATCAAATGACTGAGCTTTCAAAACAGCCTTCAGTTTGTCAACTTTGTTCAAAGCATGCTGTTCAAGGGAAATACTAGTCTTGATTTTCTCAAACATGCGACTCAAGTCTCAAACTTAAAATAAGTGATATTAAAATGTCTTTATATCACACTAAAGTAAGTTTTGGTCCCTTAGAGAATGAAACTGGGAAATGGCAGACTTTGAACAGTAGTTTGTATGACAAATACTTGTGTTCAAAGTAGAAGACATAGCATCCCAAGTGTTGGAGGAAGTGAAGAGGCAAAAAAGGAGATAGGAACTTAAAACAATCATAAATACTAGAGGAAAAGTACTAAGAATGCAACTAAAGCTGAAGACTCAAGACTGCTGGACCTGTTGGTCCACATCTTGGGTTCTCAAAAGATGTATTTATGTACTGTTTGTTATCTTTTACATTCCTAAAGGCCCACGGATTGGAAAATAGTGAATGCAGCACCATTATTAAAGAAAGGAGGGGAAAAAAAAGCGGGAAACTCTGAGCCAGTTAGTCTAATGTTTGCCACTGTGGAAAATCTTGAATTTATTGTTATGTCGGTAATAGTGGGAAATTTGGAAAATCATAAAATCATTGTTGTTTTCTGCAAGGGAAAATAGTGTTAGCCAAACTTTCTTGAAGATGTAGCAAACATGATGTATAAAGGGGAACAGTAGATGTAGTATATTTTTGTCTCTAAAAGGCGTTCAATAAGATGCTGCACAAAAGGTTTCTACGCACACAAAAGCTGAAATTGTTGGAGGTTGATAGATTAACATGGATAGAGATATAGCTAACAGGAAACAAAGTCAGGGTAGTTTAGGCTGGAAAACTGTAATGAGTGGAGTTCCACAGGCCTTTATTATTTTTGAATTATTAATGACTTTGTAAAGGCTATTTGTAGTGTGATCATACTTGCTGCTGATGTGTAGATAGAGAAGCAAACTGTGAGGATGATTCAAAGAGTTGGCAAAGCTAGATAGGTGGTGTTAGACATGAATTGGCTGATGAGATATAATGTGGAAAAATGAGAGGTTCACTTTTTCAAAAGAACAGAACAACATTGAAATGAAAGAGAACCTGCAAAAGGTGCAGAAGGATCTGGGATTCCATGCGCTTCAATCACAAAAAAATTAGCATGCAGGTATGACAAACAAATAAAAAGGAATAGTCTTGTGTATTGCAAATGAGAAGTTCTTACTGCAATAGCTTAGGGCATTGTTGAAACAACATCTGGAATATTCTATTCAGTTTTGATCATTTTATTTAATATTGGAAGAAGTTCAGAAGAAAGTTCATTCAGCTAATTCATGCAATGAAGCAATTGTCATATGAAGAATGATTGAGCATTTACTCATTGAGAGTTTAGAAGCATGAGGGATGATCCTATTGACAGAAGTATAATTCTGTGGAGGTTTGACAGGATTCGAGGAAGTTCCTTTTACAGGGAGTCTGGAATAGTACAGAACAGAAGAGGCCCTTCAGCTCATTGTGTCATTACTTTCAAAAACTTATTATTATTTACACAGTCACACTTTTCTGCACTGGGCCCACAGCTTTGAATGTTATGACACTCGAGTGCTCATTCAAGTGTTTATTGTGAGGCAACTACCCTCCCAATGCATTCCAGCCCCCCCGCCACCAAACATTCCTGGTGAAAGAAATTTTCCTTAAATCTCTGCGAAGCCTCCTGCCTTTCACTTTAAAATTATGCCCCCTTGTTATTTGCCCTTTGACTAAGACCAACAGCTGTTTTCTATTCACCCTGTCCATGCCCCTCATAATCTTACATTCCTATGTCATGTCCCCTTTTAACTTTCTCTGCTTGACTATACCTGAAATGTACGCTTCATAAGCTTATAACCTCAAGTAACCCTGAAGTATTGAGAAATTCTCATTACAGCAGTTGCTCTTTAGATTCTTTAATGGTTCTATCAACACAGACTACGCATAAAATTAATAAAACGTGTTTTGAAATACATACATTTCTTGAATTGCTTTTCCTTGGACTGATGGGTTGGAATTTTCCTTTGACACACAGACAGTTGGGAAGGATTGTGCGCAGATAGAATGACATTACACTAGGAGACAGTAAGGTCTGCAGATGCTGGAGGTCAGAGTTGAGAGTGTGTTGCTGGAAAAGCACAGCAAGTCAGGCGGCATCTGAAGAGCACGAAAATCGATGTTTCAGGCCGGAGACCTTCAGGATTCCTGATGAAATGCTCCAGCCCAAAATGTTGATTTTTTTCCTGCTCCCCAGATGCTGCCTGACCTGCTGTGCTTTTCCAGCAATGCACTCTCAATTGAGATTACACTATTGAAATTATTAGAGGTGTATTACATTCCTCGAGCAGTTCAGGCTTAACCAAGTGGGTTCGGGGTCATTTGACTAACTAGATGTGGTAAAGCAGAGCAATTTTCTCATGTTTAATGAGATTTTGGCCACTATTTAAATATGTGTATGCATAATTCAAATTTTAAATAATTACTGACAGCGTTTGCCATGGCACAGGTCACTGATCTCAATCATCTTCTCAAGTTCTAAGTTTGCTCACTGAGCTGGAAAATTTGACCTCAGATGTTTTGTCACCATGCTAGAAAACATAGTCAGTGAACCTCCTTTGAAGCCCTGGTGCTCTGTCCTACATTCTATCTGTGTTTTGGTCTGTTGTGGTTGGCGATATCACTTCTGGTCCTTTTTCTGAGAGGTTGGTAAATGGGGTCCAAATCGACGTGTTTGTTAATGGAGTTCCGGTTTGAATGCCAGGCCTCTAGGAATTCTCCTCTGTGTCTTTGTTTAGCCTGTCCCAGGATGGATGCATTATCCCAGTTGAACTAACGTCCCTCGTCGTCTATGTGTAAGGATACTCGTGATAGTTGGTCGTATCGTTTGGTGGCCAGTTGGTGCTCATGTATCCTGGTGGCTAGTTTCCTACGAGTCTGTCCAATGTAATGTTTGTTGCAGTCCTGCAGGCAGCCTGCAGAGTATCCTTACACACAGACGATGAGGGACACCAACTCGACTGGGACAGGCTAATCAAAAACATACACCGGAATTCCTAGAGGCCTGGTGGTCAACCTGGAATTCCATCAACAAACACATCCATTTACCAACCTCTTAGAAAAAGAACTGGAAGTGATATCACCGACCTTAAGAAGCCAAGACACAAAAATAGAAAGCAGGACAGAACACCAGCGCTTTAACTGAGGCTCACTGATATTGTTACTTCGCATGGTGATGAAACGTCTGAGAACAAGTCTTCCAGCTCAGTAAGCAAACTTGCAAGCTGAACCACAACTTGAGCTACAAAGCTTCACAAAAATCACATTTCTCACAAGTTTGATGAAAGCATTCTCACTGTATTCAACACTGTACTGAACAACCCTCTGGCATATTTGTGCTCCTCCAATTCTGTACTTTGTAGCTTCCATAGTTTTAATTGCTTCACCATTATTGTTGATTTTAGCTTAGTTGTCCCTGAGCTGTGGAATTTGCTCCCTATACTACTTTGATTTGTTTAGGATCTCCTTAAAACCTGCCTTTGATCAAACTATTTGTCATCTGCCCTCATATCTTCTGTCAATCATGTAGTTTTTGGTTAGTGTGAAGTACTTGGGAATGTTGTATTATGAGCTATACAAATACAAATTTGTTGAAGTTTTTATTTAAAAATAGCATGACACTCAGAAGCTTTAAATTAAATAAATGAGCTATATCGAAAAAAAAACTCTGTTGGCTTTCCAATAAAATTGCTTAGATAAATGCATGCTTTCTGATGGTCTGTTCATAAACCTTTCAGGCTGAACCACAAGAAGCTGTCAAGTCCAACATTTGTGGTTTAAATGACACTTCTCCAAAAGAAACCCTCAGGCTGTGGTATTTCAATTCGAAGTAGCAAGTCCATTATTTCCTGTTCTTTTCGTTGCGGTTCATGTGTCAAATTGTTTAAGTCTCTGATGCATTATTCTTGAAGCTGAAATGCAAATGTTGAACCAAGAAAAACAGAAGCTTTTACGATGCCAGGTTTATCATGCATTTGGTACAGTTAATTTTTCTGGACTCTGAGAATGTTCCAGTAACACATTTTCATGGTTAAATGTACGTTTATAATTTGTCCATGATTTGTTTTCTAAGAAACACTTGCCCTTGCTTTTTAAAGCTAACAGTTATACTTAGTGAATATCAATTACTTAATATTTTCCGTCAATTGTTTGACCACAGGAAGACATGAATCTGAATGAGGACCGTAAAGTTCCACTCCGAGGAAAGGATCTGATGACAAAGAGAGAAATGGTGGTTCACTACATCTCTGCAACTGCCAAATCTGTAAGGTTTATTTTTGAGTAAATAACTATTTTAAGATAGCACAGTATATGCAAGTCCTTCGATCGTCAGATGTGATCAGCTTGGAGTGATCTGCTTTTGGCTTTGGCTAAACTGTAATCTATAATTGCTGCCTGAATGTTTCCTCCTTCATTGCTTAAAGCTGCACTACTTAATGTGGTTTTAAAATGCCTTCCTCCTATGGATAAATTGTTTGTGGGTTTGGCACACATCACACAAAATGCTCTAATCTGAAACATGATGCTTTTATTGCTATAAACTATTCGTGTCTTCTGTATCTACTGCCCAAGGGTAATTCATGTGATTTTTAAATCTTGGGTGGTATGTTTTGTCCAGAGGAATGGAGGCCAATTTTAGTTGTTCACAGTTTAACATATTCAATATGTAATTGCACTTCATTATTAATTTTAATAATTTTAAAAGTTCTAGAACAGATGAATATTCCACAATGACTTGTTTTGGTTTACCAATATTGAGGAAATTGAATGGGAGTTTATCACCCCATTGAATGTATTTGCTCATCATGTATGATTGAGTTGATTGTTTAAACCTGCAGTATAATTTTAGGTTGAATTGAGGAATATGAAATTTGTGAATATAATGTTGTCTAAAGTTTACCACTTTCTTGAAAACAAAATTGAATAGTATCAATTTTGCTCACAATCTTCAAACAAACATTTTTGAAACAAGCAGAGCTCCAGTTCAAGCCATTTCTCTGAGCATGAAGTATAATAGTTACAACCAGAAGAAACCTCATACTTTTTTTTAGTATCTGACGGCAGAAATATATCTCCAGTGAAAACAAAAAAATGTTGTCAACAAGACCATTTATCCCATTCATGAGGTTTCAGTTTGTATTTTCTGATTTTATTTTCCTGTCATTTATTTTTGTGGAGCTGTGTACCTGGATATGTCTTGGTAGATGGTTTTTGATGCAGTAATTATTTGATTAATTTTTTCTCAGTAAAAAATTCAAAATATGGGTGGAATTGCAAAGCACCCAAGGATGATGTAATGAATTGAATTTCTTTTTTTTAATCTTCTGTAGTATGTGCTTCATTATTTAATTAGCTATGTTTAAACACTAATTTTCTTTCTTTTAGTAAGCACTCATTTGTTCTAAAATTATTCTAATGTTAGCAACGTTAACAATTTATAAATTGAGATACTTTTTTGAAGTATTAAACCTTTGGGAATTTTTTGATTTTGAGCATTGTTCTTCAAACTTTGCTTAAAGTGCTAATACTTGTAACTGATGCACAGGATTTGCCCAGATTTAGCAGATGAAGGAAATGATATATAACAGCATATTTCCTGGGTGAAGCACAGCAGCAAAAAGTACACAACAAAAATCCAAAAACTAAGACAGCCTGTGAGCTGAAAGCTATTGCAGTCAGACAAATTATCAACTAGTACCTTAGATATAGAATAAATGTTTTGAAAGCTTTGTTTCTGTTGAAACTGCTGCTTCAGCTGCTCTTTTGGTATCACTTTTGATCTTCTCTCAGCTGGCTATCTCCTCAATTTAAAATTGATGCCACTGTCTGAAATGCTGCCCAGCATTACTTCCCTGTGGTGACCTGTCAATCACGGGACAGGAATGCCTGTTAATTGCCATACAGTTTGTCCGATTAACTATTTGCCTTTGTCAAGCAAACGTTTCTGAAATATCCTTTTGTGATATCTTTGTGACTAAACCTGTTTGTGCAGAGGCGAATTGTTAGCTGCTTGTTTCCAAAAGATTGCAGGCCCTTGCATATAGCTGCTGTTAGAATGTTCATTCTTTGGAATGGTTAGTGACTGTGTTTGTCTAAGAAAAGAAAGTCTAAGCTGTTTGTGCATTTTACACTGGTGCTATACAAGCAAGTCAGGATATTTCCAGATGATGATCAGTTCAATATTACGAGTTTGACTTCCTTTTAAAAATATTTGCAATTTAAAAATTAATTGCCTTTGAGTTGACAGTATCTTCTGAGGCTTTATTAATTAAAATATCGCAGTACGTAATCGAGAAATGTGCTGACATTTTAGTTAGATTGAAAAGCTTTGAACTAAAAAATAAACAGACTTTTTTTTAAGCATTTGGATATCTAACCAGGCAAACAATGCACTGTGACAGTCTACAAGGTGATCAGTGCTTTCCTGAAAGGCATTGTCATGATTCCAAAATCTTGGATTTGATACATGGAAAATCAGAGCAGTGAAATGAAGTAAATTGTACAACTACAGTTCCATTCATAGTTGTGAAATGTGAACATTAATACCAAATTAAAATATATATTGACATAAGGTGAAAACATTCAAACTGACCATTGTAACCTATTAGATCAGAATTTGCTTTGGGTGTCCAAACCAAAGCATATGATACATTTAGCAATACAATTCTACACGTGACTTTATTTTTGGTTTGAGTAGAAACATAAAAGAGTCGTGAATGATTTGGTAATCAGGTTTGTTTTGTTAACTTCAATGCATATGTTCCTCTTCAGTTATTAAATAAACTTGAGAACTTTCTTGAATATGAGGCATTTTCTTTTCATTGGTGATATAAAAATCCAGCTGCACTTAATTTCCTTTTGTAATCCTTAGAAATCTCGATAGTTAATTAACTGACCTCTTCACAATCTTGCTAAGATATGAATGTCTGAAGGCTTCCATGTTTGTACAATGTTTATACTGAATATTTTCCTCCTCTTTCTTTGCTTACTTGTTTCAGTTTTTCCTTTGTTTTGGGGCAAATAGCTGTCTTGGTTGCTAAAGTATGCTGAATGTTCCCTGGGTGAGCTTCAAACCAACTTGTATTTAGATTAACTTTATGCTGCTACCTTGTGCACTCTTTGAAATGCTTTTGTATGGCATTGGCACATGCTTAGGTTTTCAAAAATCCTGGTTTCATCGATTCCCATTGAACTTTAACAAACATTTCTTTCATGTTCGTGGGATAAGGTACTTTTTTCATCATCCTTTGTTATTTCATCATCCTTTGTTACATTTTTATTTCCCTTTGGAATTTAAGCTTTCTACTTTGCTAGAGTTTGTAATAGATATAAATCTTTTGAATTTTGAAATTTAAAATGCAACTAGATTTGGCCCAAAATACACTCATGCAGAAAGTTTAATAATGTTAATCTGCTGGTCTTTGGACTGGATGTATCTTCAATGCTGATTATTTAAACTCAATTACATTCCTTCCGCTGGCATAAATAATTGGATAAATATACTTGGAATCTCCAGGAGTACGGAGTGGTGGTAAAGTGATTCTTTGTTCTCATTTGATTAAAACATGTTATTTTTGCTTCCTCAACACTAAGTTACAACATGGAGCTAAAATTGAATTCGGTGGGATTAGTTGTGCAGTTGTAAACTATAATAACCTGTTTCTGCAGTATTCAATAGTGTAGGACAGTGTATTGTAACACAGAACTGGTGATCATCCCTCTGTTGGCATTACTGTGATGCATCTTTAAATGGATCTTTAACCCGTTTAGTCAGAAAAAAGATAAACTTTGAACTTAAATTCAAGAGTTTAGTTGCAAAGACTGGGGGACCATAACACTTATCAGATTTAAAACCCGACTTCACTGAAGAATGTTGTTCTGATTTTCATTTTGCTTAAGGTGTAGAATAAGGTACCCAATTACTCAGAAATCATTGGCTAAATTATGTAATTGTGGTCGTATAATCAAAATTGCTTTATCCAAAATTTTGAATTGACCATGTAAAAAGCACAGACAGCTAAATTAGAACCTAATGTTGAAATATTTACATTATCACATAACTTGAAATGTGACTTTACATTAAGAGAATATACTATGTTAGTTTGAAATGAAAATACAGTTTAATAGAATGAAGTGTACAAATGTGTGCACTGAGGAAGCAATACGTTTTGAGTTGCTATGTAAAGCAGACCTGTGTTGCCACTCTGTCACTTGTTTAATATGGTTTAGCAGGTTTTGCAGTAAAAGGTCACCAAGATGTCAGCATTCGGCATTTTGAGATATATGGATCATTGTGTTTGTTTTTTGGGAGTAGAGCTGGTTATAGAATCTCAAGAAATTGTGCTGTTCATTGTATTGTGCCCACATAACAATAATATAATGCACTTGATTGTAAGGTTTGGTTTTCATTCATCTTTAGGTGGAGTTTTACTTCAGTCTTGCAACCTTTTGGCTTGCTGCCTTAATAAATTGTGAAAGTACTATATTGGCAGCACAGTGCTTACTGTGTTACACCACCAGTTATCTCTCTCTGCAATGAGAGAACAGCGCAATGGTCCTCTAGAGTTTTGGCAACTTACCTTTATGATTTAATGAAAACAAAATAAATCACAATTATCAAATTTACTGAGTGATTCCAGCGAGAAAATCTGTAGACAAGGATTCACATTTTTTTAATCACCTTTTGCACTTTAACAATAAACACATTTAAGAAAGATTTCCCAGGTAGATTGCAGTAAATAACAGGTATAACAAGAATAGATTGCATGTGTAGTTGACATACATGGCAGTGACTTCAGCTAAAAACCACCTTCAGTTCTCTGAAATTCTAGTCCTTGCTGTTAGGTTCCCTAATTAACATAATTCTTTTGGAGTGTTCTTTTATTTTTAAGATCTGCTTCATCAAATTATGTTTACAATACCTGTTTAACTTGGTTGCTCCCCCAATGCCCACCTCCCAGAATTGCCTCCGCTTTGCCCTTGCTTGCTTTCTTATGGCTTGGCTTTGTTTTGCTTCCGTTTTGCATTGCCTCCCTTCATCCTAACTTGCCTCTCCTGTCTGATCTTACCTCCCTCTGTCCTTACTTTAGGCTGCTCCCTTTGCCAATGAAGCCATTTCCTTCTCCTGGCTATGGTTTCAAATTCCTACTAGATTGCTCCATCTCGTAGCAGGTGTTGGTCACTGCAGGGACTCTACAGCTCTCTACACTGACTGTTGCCTGTCAGTGCATGGAGTTTGGTTAATCTAAGAATGCAGGTGAGTGCACTTTGGGGAAAAAAAAATTGAAGTACTATTTAAATACTTGAAAATGTCTGAAGAAACCAAACTCTGCTTTTAGTCTTGATTTTTATCAGAACCTCTGATTCCCTGGTAAAGTCGGAATTTCAGGAATGTTACAGCAGCTTTCAGTGAAGACTTAGTGTAACCATGGATCAACTTTGGACCAACCTGAGTTCTGTGATAATGGTCTTCATTAGAATCTCTGAGGAGATTCCTCAGAACCTCCTTGGCTTTACACTCATCAGTCTTGATCCCATGGTTTTACGAGAAACAATTTCGCTTGAAGCCTCAACGCTGGGTGCACTGTATGGCTGGCTTTGGACAACCACTTCATTTATTGTGAAGCTGTAACAGTAACTTTATTTTTTCCTTATCTTTGCTCTTAAATCCAGCCTTCCTGTTTATTTCTAAACAAGTGTGCTGCAAACTTACCTGCCTCTAGCAGAATTTTGTCACATTGCCTGTTATTTTTTAATTGGTGGAGTCACCAATTAGATTGCTGGCTCCATATTAGATTCTCCACCCTGGATCGTGTGATTGCTGCTCCCACAATACATTGAACTGCCTCCAATGAATGCATGTCTTCTGTCTTGGGAGACCAGAACTGTGTGTAATACTCGTGGTCCCGACACAGTTGTATCAAGATTTCACTCCTTTAATAATAAAGCCCAGTGTTCCGTTTGTCATCTTAATTGCTTGCTCCATACCAACGTTTTTGTGATTTGTAATATGAGGGCAACCAGATCATTCTCTATCACAGGACTCTTTAGTCTTTCTCGTTTGAATAATGTTCTGCTTTTCTACCACAGTGCAAGGTCTCTCACTTTTCTGTATTATACTCAATTTACCAAATTCTTACCCACTCATTTTATCAATATTTGTTATTAGATTCTTGTTCTTCTTACAAGTTGCTTTCCTAACTATCTTTGTATTGTCAACAAATTTATCTGCTGTTCACTGCTTTGATATTCAAGTCATCCATGAAAGAACATCATTTTCAAAAATCAAAGAATCAAGTGACAAAAATCAGTGTGGAACTAGTCTATTCGACCCATCGAGTCCATACCGATCTTCCAAAGAGCATTGCACCCAGACATACCCCCATCTACTCTCTCCTTATAACCCTGCATTTCCCATGGCTAATCAGTGAGCCTGGACATCACAGACAATTTAGCATGGCCAATCCACCTAACCTGCATATCTTTGGACTGTGGGAGGAAACCAGAGCACCCAGAGGAAACCCCATGCTGTCACAGGAAGAATGTGCAAACTCCACACAGGCAATTGCCGGAGGGTGGAATTTAGCTCGGGTCCCTGCTGCTATGAGGTAGCAGTGCTAACCACTGAAATTTGCTGCTCCACTACTACCCTTTTCAAAATAACCTGCTTCTTTCTTCATGATAGATTATAATATTTCCCGATGTTGTTAAGCTACCTCGACTACAATTTGCTGGTTTCTATTCCCTCTTCCATCCTAAAATAGGGGCATTGCATTTGTAGTTTGTATAATTGACTGGAACCTTTCAAGAATCTAAGAAAATTTGAAAGACCATACAATTGCACCACCATCTTTGTAGCTACCGCCTTCAAGACCCTAGGCTGCAGGTCCTCCTTTATTCCCATTTTTTGCCTATATCTTTGTCCCCACTGATACTGATTACTTAAGAACTTAAAACATTGTCCTAAGAAAATGTGTTGAATACACTCAAACTCATTTTAAAGGTTACGTTTGCCAGGTTAGTTTGTCCAAACCATAATACGATTAAAATCACCCATAGTACTCACAGTCTGTTTGTTTTCCAGGATCCAACTATCTATCGATTAAAACACTGTCCTATTGTGTAACTACTGTCAGGATCCAACTGTGTTATTGCTGTTAATATTTTATACTTTCAGAACCTACTATTGAATGAATTCAAACAAAAGGAGACCTGGAAATTGTACCCAACAGTAACTTAGCACCCTAGCTATTTCTTACTTTTTAGTTAGCTCATAGGATATGAGCATCAATTATTGTGCATCCCTGATACCACTGGAAAAGTGATGGTGAGCTGTGTTGAACTGCTGGAGTTCTTGTGATTTAGGGACCTCTGCATTTTTAACTCGTGCCTTGCAGATACTGGGTAGGCATTTGGAAGACATGAGGTGAATAACTTGCTCTAGATTTCCCAGTTTCTAATCTGCTTCACCCAAATTACTTCCACATTTTGATCTTTTTGAGATGGAACCATTCCTCACTATTGACCTTAATTTTTTTTATAACAGATCTACCTGACTGCATTTTGCCTTTGTGCTCTCTTTCTAGAATGTTAAATATCCTTGAATGGTCAGTTCTCAAACTTGTCAAGCTGTAACAACATCTCTGTAATAGTTAGTTTATACCTGTTGATTTCTGATTGTGACATTGATTCAAGTGTACTGCATGTGTATTCTGATGAAGAGCCATTAGCTCTATGCTTGTAGCAAATTTCCATCTTCTGACCCTGTTTAGTTGTGCAAACATATTGTTGTCCTGACTAATTAGAATTTTTAAAACTTAGAATCTATCTCCATCTGAGGGACTTGTACCTCTATTTCTTTGGGATAAATATTGCAAGTCTGAATTATTTGAAAATTAATGCATTGCAGCGAATAAAACATGGCTTTGATATTAACATTGTTGGATATCAGATCAGGTTTACTCAACATTTTTGGACAGCAAGTACTCTTCCATCTAATTCAGGCATTTTTTGACTTGCTATCACACTTCAAATTTTCATAAAGTATCTTTGAAACCAATAAAAAGTTAGTTACAGCCAGCATCTCTCAGCAGACCTAGACTGAGAATGAAAAGCAGCAAAGATAAACAAGGAAATTTGACCTTGTAAAATAAATCTACATTAAAGCAATTGCAAAATAAAATATTACAGTGACAGTGGCTGTAGTTGAACAGCAATCATACGAGAAATTACATGGATAATTAGCAACAGAAAAGCAAAAATTAATACAATTTTGAAATATCAGGACAGAGAAATTGGAGGTAATTGCAGTTTGGGAAATGCTTCATATTTATTGTCATTTGACACATCGATCTTTTATGGTGGTACAAATGGTGTGTGCTAGGTTTGAGGTGCAGTACTTAATTTTGGAACTAGTAGACACAAATTGAAGCAAGATTTGTAAGTTGTGAAATAAATATGTAATACCTTTATATGATTCAATATGAAGGTTCTGCCAACTCTCATGGAAAATGATATGTTTGCATCCAGAATTCTATTTAAGTGATAGAAGCACCTGGCATATGAAAGTTATACAACATTCAAAACACATTTTTGATATTTTGACTTGATGAAATTCATGGTTGTATTTTGGAGTTGGTAACTTTAAACAATTATCAACTGACCAGTGTATTTTTGAAAATTGGTAACATCTTACTGTGAAACCTGCTGAAATGCTTCATCAGATCTTTTGTAAAAATAATTGGTTTTGTATGGTAATCTACACTGCTCAAAGCTATAAATGTATTACTAATACTGTAACTAAACTACATTATGATTAATCAGTGTAAAGCTGAGCTCACTAATAATGCTGTTTTGATTTTTTGTTTTGTCTCTCCAACTACTACTAATTTGCACTACACTAACCACTGCATTCAGATAACTGGAAGCAAAGTTTCGGTGAGTAATACTGCTTAGTTTTGTCTATTCTTACAACAGTAATTTTTAATCTCAATTTACCCAAACACGTGCTTTCAAGTGAGTAGTCAGAGTTTTTGATGAGGAAAAGTAATAGTACTGTATAAGATATTTTCATTAGAAGGCAAGGTGCTGTGCATCAATTCAAGCTAATAGATGTTGTTGAATAACCTTGTTCTACATGTATTTTACAGATGAAAATGAACCCAAAATGCAAAATTATCATTTGTTTACAGTGGCACCGTCTCAATATTTATAACTGATGATTTGAATGATTGATGAGATTAAGACCTGTTACAACAATTATGTTTTGAGGATTTTATTTTAAACTACTGATTTCAGTATCTTTTAGTTTTAATAACTCTCATCTTTGAAAGAAACTTAATACGTTTTCACTCATTCACTCATTTAGTCAGCTTTCTTATGGTAAGATACTTGTGTGATTTTACCAAATTCTACTTAGACTAATGAGTAAAGAGGGATATCAAATAATCATCTGGAATACTTTTAGAAGTTTGAACTTTGGCAAGCACTTGAAATTTGCTCTGTTATGTATAAAACAAAGTCCATGCTGTGATCTACGTTGTTTCATTGTTTATGATTGACAGATTGTCCCTCTTGACTTCCGTATTTGACGTTACATTGCATGTTTTTTGGGAATTAGAATTTGCCCTTCTAAGAGTCTGGCTTGTTTGTAGTGTGTAAATTGTGTAAAGGAGTAGGTCATTCAGCCCATCTGGTCTGGTCTGCCTTTCAGTTAGATCATGGCTGATTGCCTACCCTAGTCTTACTTTTCTACATTTATGTACATATCCCTTGATGTCATTGGTCTGCAAAATCAATTAATTTCTGCCTTGAACTTTCTCAAGTAACTTGAACCGGTTTATCAAAGATTATTTCTTTCATAAATCATGTTAACTCTGACTAATTTTATTATTTTTTTCCTAAGTGTCCTATTATCACATCTTTGATGAAAAAGCTTTATAATCACAACATCCTTTACAATCTTGATCACAAGGTGTTAAGTTGGGATGCTCAGTAATGACTGCAGAGAGTTTTGTACCATTTGCCATGATTCAAACGCTGAAGCAGTCCTTGCCTAAATACAGCAAGATTGAATGGCACAAGATGATATTCAGACTTGGGCTGACCATTGGAAAGTAACATTTGCAATACACAACTGTTAGGCAATGAATATCTAAAACAGGAGAGATTCTAACCATCTTGGTATTCAAAACCATCATTGCAGCCCCCACTGTCAACATCTGGAGGTTGCTGTTGACCCAAAACTGAACAGGGCAAGATCCTTATAAATACAATGCTACAAGAGCAGGTCAGAGGCTAGGAATTCTGCAGAGGGCAAGGTACAAGTCAAACGTGCAATGGAATACTCCCCACTTGTATGGATGAGTGCAGCTTCAACAGCACTCAAGAAGCTTGATGCCATCCAGGCCAATGCAGCCTGTCAGGTTGGCAGCACTTCGACAAACATTCACTCACTTCATGATTGATGCTCAGTAGAAGGACTGTGTACCACCTGTAAGATGCACTGCAGGCATTCACCAAGGCTTCCTACATTGCACACCTTCGAAACCTGCAGCCACTACCATTTAAATGGGCAAGGGCAGCAGATACGTTGGAAAACCACTTTTCTAGTTACTCTCCAAACCACTCACCATCCTGACTTGGAAATATTTTGTCATTCCTTAGTGTCACTGTATCACAGTACTGTACTTCTGTAGCTCGGAGTGTTGTGGGTACACATGCACCTGATGAATTGCAACACTTTAAAAGGGAAGCTTACTTCCATCTTCTTTAGTGATAGGCAAATGTTGGTGCTGCTAGAAATGCTCACATCTTCTGAATAAGTTTTTTAAAAAACCCAACTTTTCCCAACTACATACATTAAGCTAACAGGTTTGTAATTCTCCATTTCCCTTCTTCCTTTGTTAAATGTTGCAGTGGTTTTTATCCATTCTGTTGGAATGATACAGTTTTTAAAAGAAAATCACCAGCGTGTCTCCATGCTGTCCTCTTTCGATATGCTGCCATGTAACTGAAATGGTCCTGAGTTAGTTAGCCTTTAAAGCACTCATCTCAAACTAATACAAATTTATTTTAGAGGATAATTTTCACAGGTTCCTTGGTTGCTGAGTAAGTATGGGAGATGCTCTAAATCTTCCTCCACTCCAATGTACTTTTCTTACTTCTGTGCCATTTTCCTGTCTTCCATTGTATATTTTCTGGTCTGTACCTGTAATCAGCCTTCATTGGTCCTATCTGATCTTGTCTTTTTCATGTGCTGAAAATAATATTTTACAGTCTGCTTTACATTTCTCTCTGTCTTGCATTCTTATTGTTTCTTTTCCAGTTTCTTGGTTTTTCTTTGCTAGATTTTGATTTGCTTCCAGTCCTCACTTTTTGATGTCACTCCCTTTAACCTAATATTATTTTTAACTTTCGTTAGCCATGGTCGATTCATATTTGTGTCTATATTTTGTTGGCAATGTAATAGTAGCTATTGTTGTTTATCATCAGTCTTCCAGTGTACTTTTCTCGGACATCATGACCAACTTGGCTCTTGTAACTCCATAGTTTCCTTTCTTAAGGTTTAAGATCTGAGCTTCAGAATTAGAAGTTATGATGTAGTCTTTTCGACTTAGTTAATACTAAATCTATGATAATCCAATCCTTAGTTGGTTCTTCATTGTAATACTCAAGGAATTTGTTTCCTTCATGCTCTAGGAAATTGCCTTTCATCACATTTCTACTGACATTGTTAACCCACTCTGTATGTAAATTTAAACTAACTTTTATTGCTCTATTATCCACGGTCTATGCATCTCTAATTTCCTGATTATACCAGGCCTAACATTACCACTATTGTTTGATTGTGTATAAATCACTTTCTCCAATGTTTGAAGTCTCTTGGCTCCATCCAAACTGATTCTACATCCAAACTGATTCTACATCCTGATCCTTTGATCTTAGATCCCCTGTCACTTATATACCAAGATTGATGGAGTTGCAGATAGTGAGGAGAGTTGTTGAAGGATACAGCAGAATATAGATAAGTTGGAAGCATGGCCACAAAGATGGCAGATGGAGTTTAATCTGGATATTGAGAGGTGATGCATTTTAGAAGGTCATGTACCATTGGAAATTATACAGTAAATGGCAGAACTGTTAGGAATATTGATATGCAGACGGGTCTGGGTGTGCAGGTCCAAAATCACTGAAAGTGGCAGCACAAGTAGATAAGGTAGTTAAAAAAAGGTTTATGGCATGTTTGCCTTCATTGGAAGGGGCATTGAGTGTAAGGACAGACGAGAATATGCTGCAGTTTTACAGAATTTTAGTTGGACCACACTTGATATATTGCCTACAGTTCTGGTCACAACACTGCAAGCAGGACTTTGATGCTTTGGCCAGGATACAGAAAAGGTTTACTAGGGTGTTGTGTGGTATGGGGGAATTTTAGCAATTGTGAATGACATGGATAGAGTGGAATATATGAGGCTTTTTCCAAGGGTGGAGGAGCCAGTTACGAAGAGACTCCGGTTTGTGGTGTGAGGGAAGGATGTTTAATTGAGATGTGCGATGCAGGTTTTCCACAGTGTGTGCCTGGAACGCTTTGCCAGAGGAAATGGTGGAAGCAGATGCAATAGCAGCATTCAGGAAGCACCTGCATAAATACATGAACGGGAAAGGAAAAGAGAGATACGGATCCTGGAACTGAAGCCAGTTTTGGTATGGAAGGGCAAAATGTGGCGGCACAAGCTTGGAGGACCAAAGGGCCTGTTGCTGTGCTTTATTGTTCTTTGTTTCTAGTGTCAGTCCTGCAAAGGTGTAGTCCATCCATCTTGTCTAAGTTACGTCTGCCCCAGAATAGGTCCTAATATCTCAAAAATCTGATGCCCTCCTTTCTCCAGCCACTTGTTCAATTCTACATGAAGTATAATTCTGAATTACTGAGTTTGCGGCTGATCATTTTTAATATTCCTAACTCCCTAAAGTTTACTTTCAGAGCCTCATCATCCTCTCTACTTGTCATGTTGTACCTACTGTAGACTGTGAAACATCCATATAATGAATGTCCTGTCCCTGTATCATTAGGTTTTTGACCTTGCCATAAGGGAGGCAGTGAGCCGTTCTGGAGTCATGTTTATAACCACATCAACACCTTTGTTCCTATAATGAATGAATCACCTGTCATTTTGGTCTTCTGATCCTCTGGAGTTGAGCCACTCCTGATATCAGAGTTTTGGCTTTGACTGTGCTTCACTGTGGAACCATTGCTGTCATGAGCACACAAGTGGATAGTCATCCAGTGAGCCTGATTGTCTCAGCGAACAGCTTGTTCTCTTGGATTGTCTGAAGGTCACCCATTCCCTATCTGCCTGTGTTTTCCTACCCTTTAGTGTGACCATCATTCTAAATGTGCTATTCAAATAATTCTATCACCATGTTTCTAGTCAGTGGCTGAGTTTCAAAACCCTAAGCTCAAACTTGTGTAGCTGCTCACACTTGCTACAAAAGTATTTGCCTTGGTACGTGTGGTGGGCCTTTGATTTCTTGACATGACACCGATTGCACATAACATTTGGCCAAGTTTCCTTGCATAACTTGACATTAAAAGCGATTTATTCCAAGTAAAATAGCCAACTAGTCACTCACTAAACACTTCTTCTCTTGCACTGAGCTAAGAACTGAATAATAATAGTGAGAAATTGGGGAAAAAAAAGTACACTTTTGCTGTCTTTGTCGAACTGTCATTCACCAAACTTGTATCTGCTCACTCTGCTTACAGACTGCACTTAGTGTGCATGATTAAATATTTTAAATGTTTTAAGATGTGTGAAACTGGAGAAATATTTTGTACTAAGATGCTGTGTTTGTGATGTTCACTTGAACTTCTCCAACTTTGACACCTGCTGTTGGAATTGAGCACTTCCAGACCAGATATAATGTAGCCTTGAAACAAAATAAAGCCATCTTTGTTATCAAAGATGGTTCATTTGCAGCTTTCAATACAGTTTCCATATGAGTGACCAAGAAAGGCTGTTATTAGCGAAAAGGATCTGCCTTCTGGTGGAGCACTGATGATGATTACTCTGTGATGTGTTCAGATATTACTGTGTTTATACATAATGTGTTAATGTAATGTGTTGTTATTACTGAAAAGTCCAAGCAAATTTCACATTTTTCTGATCAAAGTTAAATGTGTTCCTGTGAAAAACTTGTAAATTTCCCCACCAGTGAAGTCTCCTGTGAGATATTTGTCACTGCTGTGATTCGATGTTAGCCTGTTACAGTCATTCTGTTGCTTACTGTCAACATTGATGTGACTTGGAACAATTCTCTTGAACTATTCAAGGTACTTCCTATGTAGAGTCATAGAATTATGCAGCATGGAAATAGACCTTTCAGTCCAACAGGTACATGCCAAACAGGTATCTTTAATTGATCTGGTCCCATTTGCAACAAGAAACCTTTTTTCTTCATCTACCCATCCAGATGCTTTTTAAATGCTGTAATTGTATCTGCCTCCACCACTTCCTCTGGCAGCTCATTCCATATATGCACCACGCTCTGCACAAAAATATTGTCCCTCAGGTGCCTTTTAAATCTTTTGTCTCTCATCATGAACCTATGCTGTCTAGTTTTGGAATCCCCTACCCTGGGAAGAAGGCCTTATCCATGCCCCTCATGGTTTTATAAACATCAAAAAGATCACCCCTCAGCCTCCAACACTCTGGGGAAAGATAAGCTACAGTCTATTCAGTCTCTCCCTGTAACCTAACCTTCTAATCCTGGCAATATCCTTGCAAATCGTTTCTGAACCCTTTCAAATTTAACAACATTTTTTTCCTTTGGCAGGGCGACCAGAATTGAACGCAATATTCTAAAAGTGGCAGAACCAATATCCTGTACAGCCGCAACACAACATCCCAACTCCTGTGCTCAGCGCACTGATCAGTAAAGGCAAATGTGTCAAATTCAGCCTTCATTACCCTGTCCTCATGTGACTGCACTTTCAAGGATCTAAGAACCCAAGGTCTCTTTGTTCAGCAGAACTCCCCTGGGACCTACTATTAACTGAATAAGTCCTGCCCTGATTAGCCTTACCAAAATGCAGCACCACACATTTATCTAAACTGTTGCTGCCACTCCTCAGCCCATTGTCCCATCTGATCAAGTTGTACTGTCTGCTACACCACCAGTTTTGGTGTCATTTGCAAACTTACTAAACATTCCTCATATGGTCACATTCATGTTAACATTTATGTACATACCAGAACATTGAACCCAGCATTGATCCTAGCAGCACACCACTGGTCACAGGTCTCCAGTCTAAAAAAAAATCCTCCACCACCATCCTCTGTCTCCTATCTTCAAGCCAATTTTGAATCCATTTGGCTAGCTCACCCTGGATTCAATGTGATCTAACCTTGCTAACCAGTCTCAATCAAGTTGGTGAGGCACAATTTCCTATGCACGATCCCAAATCAGTTCTTGCCTTTCTAAATTCACA
The DNA here is from genome assembly GCF_020745735.1 of Hemiscyllium ocellatum. NCBI lineage: Eukaryota > Metazoa > Chordata > Chondrichthyes > Orectolobiformes > Hemiscylliidae > Hemiscyllium > Hemiscyllium ocellatum. The sequence goes on along the minus strand of NC_083411.1, from coordinate 78,255,369 downwards.
TAAATCCTGTCCCTCAGAATCCCCTCCGACAACTTACCCACCATTGACAAATTAGGCTCACTGGTCAATAGTTCCCTGGCTTTTCTTTACCACCTTTCTTAAATAAAAACATGTCATTCGCCAATCTCCAGTGTTCCGGTAACTCCGCAAGGGGCCCAGCAATCAGTTTGCTATTTTCCCACAAAGTTCTGGGATAAACCTGATCTGGTCAGGAGATTTTATCTATCTTTATGCATTGTAAGATGTCCAGCACCATCTCTTCTGTAATGTGGACAATTTTCAAGACATAACTGTTCATTTCTCCAAATTGCCTAGCTTCAATGTCCTTCACTACAGTAAAATACTCGTTTTGTGTGTGTGTGTGTGTGTGTGTGTGTGTGTGTGTGTGTGTGTGTGTTGGTGGTTTCACACACAAATGGCCTTGTTGATCTTTTACTGGCCCTATTCTTTCCCTCATTAATCTTTTGCCTTTAATTTATTTGTAGAATTGTTTTGGATTCTCCTCAACCCTGTTTGTCAAAGTTACCTCATATCCCCGTTGTGCTCCATGATTTCCCTCTTAAGTACATTCCTGCTGCCCTTATACCTGTCCAGGAATTGACCTGATTCCATCTGTTTATACTTGACATACTTTTTCTTGACCAGAGCCTAAATTACTCTTGTTATCCAGTATTCCCTACACCTGCCAACCTTGCCCTTTACACTAATAGAACATACTGTCTCTGAACTCTCAATATCTCTTATTAATGTGTTGCTTGGTTACTCGGTGCCATGAAGTTTTAAGTTCTTGCATTGCACTGCACTTAAGATTATTTCACATACCTTCTGCAAATTGCAAGTTTGAAAATGAGAATATTAAATAACTCTCGTCTAATTTTGTGAATTAGTTACTGGAAATTATTAATTATCTATCGTGTTCTCATAATATTTATTATCTTCATGCCATTCTTTGGTAATGAATTTAGTGTGTGCTAAGAACATGGTGTAAAGCAGGATGACACCCAGTTGACTCCAAATGCCAATATCATCGGAGGCATTGTAAAAGGTGGCTTTTGTTTTATTTTCATTCTGCAGGTATTAATTTTAATTTGAGGCTTAACTAGTTTGAAATAAAACAATTAAGTGCAACCATGCTTATTAGATAATCTCACTTTTTGTGACATGCTCAATTTTAAAAAGACTTCTGGTTTTCCTGAGATGATCGACATATAGCAGCACAGCTCTGTAAAAGTGACACTTCAAATTTGGTTCTGATAGCTTTCTACTCCAATATCTAAACATGGTGAGGCCACTTTTAGAATATTGCACACAATTCTGGGTGCCCTTCTATAGAAAAGATATTGTTAAACTTGAAAAGGTGCAGAAAAAATTTCAAGGATGTTGCTGGAACTGAAGTTTTGAGTTCGAGGGAGATGCTGAATGGGTTGAGGCTTTTTTCTCTGGAGCTTCGGAGACTGAGGGGTGACCTTATCAGAGGTTTATGAAGTCAGGAAGGGAATGGATAGAGTAAATAGATAAGGTCCTTTCCCCAGCGTAGGGGAGTCCAAAATTGGAGAATTTCAATTGAAGGTGAGGGGGGAAAGATTTAAAAGGGACCTGATGGGCAACTTTTTCAAACGGTATGGTATATGTGTGGAATGAGCTGCTAGAGGAAGCGTTGGAGGTGGGTACAATTACAACATTGAAAAGCCATCTGGATGGGTATGTAGATAGGAAGGGCTTAAATGGCGGAGTGGACCCAACGTGCGGAATGGCTTTACTTCCACTGGATATGGATCAAACACTGGCAAATGGGACTAATTCAGGTTGGAATATCTGGTCGGTACAGATGAGTTGGACTGCACGCTCAATTTAACAAGTTATTTTCTGTAGAAGGAAGACTAAAATTGTGTACAGTATTTTAAAAGTGGCCTCACCACTTTTAGAAATCAAAAGTAGAAAGCTATCAGAGCAGGATTTAAAATTGCAGATGACTTTGACTATATTTCAGTCATTACTAAAAGCTGATTTATTAAACAAATTACAGAATTATATGTTTTCAAAGTATATAAACTTGTGATATATATTATATATAAAATTTATGTATATGTCAATATTATCTGGAGCATTTTGTATTGATTTTGATTATCTGTGATTATTTGGTTTTTCTGAGGTAATATCATTGATTTTATTAAAATGAAAATTTTTGGATGCATGCCCTCCATTTACCATTGAAAGACATGTCTGCACTGTGAATGTAGTTTATACATGTATCTGCTCATTGAACTGGAAAATTACTCATTTCATGTTTAGTTGTGAGATTAAGCCTTTAAATGATCAGTGTCTAATTTTGTCACTCGTGACTTCGCAGGGGACAGTGAGTTTTGATGGATGGTTTTAATCAATACCGCGTATATTCATGATGCACTGGACATAAATTTGTAAAATCTTGGTAACATAGTCTTTGCTGAACCATGTGCTAATTAAGTTGCAAAACAACATCAGCATCATTGAGCTTTAGACCTTGCATCATAAGAATCAGAATTGTACACTACAAGAGGGCCTTCAACCCAATAAAATTATACCAAAAATGCACAAAATCTGCACTACTCCTGCTATCCAGCATTTCTTAGAGCCATGGTCCAGTGTAGACAAAAGAGCTGAATTCTCATTGAGGTAAGAGCTATTGTCCTTGTCATTAAGGCATTTGACCAATTGTGGCATTTAGGGAATTGAACAATACTCCTGTTGGTGTGGGGGTCACTGTTGATTACAGAACTCTGTTGTTTGGAGTTCATATAACACTAAGGACAGTCGTTATAGTTGTTGAAGGCCAGTCATTTCGACTCTAGGACATCAATATTGGAGTTCTTTAAGGTCATGTTCTAAGCCCAGGTATCTTCCAGCATTTCCATCACTGATCCATCTACCTTAAGGTCAGAAGTGTGATGTGCATTGATTATTGCATAGGTTTCATACAATTCACAACTCCTGAGGTATTGAAGCAGTCACAGGTAGCATGTCTTGGACAACGTTCAAACTTCGTCTGAAAAGTGATTGATGATATTTGTGTCATGTAAGTGGTATTCCCATTTTTGAATGTCAGTTGTGGCTCCTATAGCCCATTAGTCTCTGAGCCACAAAGTTTTATTTTCAAATTCCACTTCAGAATCAAGGCAGGTATTCTAGTCCAATACAGGAGTGTTGATTTGTTGAGATGCTCTTTTGATGAGACATTAAAGCAATGCTCCACCGGCCTATTCAGGCAGATGCAAAAGATACCATGGTACCATTTCAAAGAAGAGCAGGAATGTTATCCAGGCTGTCCTAGTGAATATTTACCCCACAACCAAAACGTTAAAGTAGATTATTTGGCCATTATCACATTGAGGAAGTTTGCTGTGTGCTATTGCTCCTAATTTTTCAACATTGCAACACATCAAAAAGTATATTTCATTGTAAGACACTGTTTCATGTCTGGTAGTCATGACAGACACTGGATATATTATTTTCTTTTTGAATTCCCACTATTACTAAGTTTTGGTCATGATTGATCAGCACTGCTATTTAAATACTGTAGTTACAAGACCAGCTTAAAAGCTGAGAATTTTGTGGTGTGGTGCTTGTCTTGTGACTCACATAATCTCTCCAAGGCATAACTCAGGCATGTATTGGAATAGTGACCACTTGTCTGGGTGAGGGACCTCCAAGTACAATCAAGAAGCTATATGCCATTGTGGATAAATGGCCCTCTTGATGAAAACCCAATCACCACTTTAAGTATTCACTTCCTCTTAGAGTAATTTATGACAGCAATATGCATATAATTCACTTGATAGATTTTAGCAACTTGCCACAAATTCTTTGAGACCATCTTCCAAACCTGTGACTTCATTCATCTTGGAGTGTAGCAGGTTCTTGTCAACATCAGCACCTGCAGAATACTTTTGGAACAAAAGCCATCTTGACCTGGAATTTTATCACCCCTCTTTCATTGTTGCTGTGTCAAAGTGTTGGAATTACTGCAGTACAAATATAAGTGGGTGTAGCCAAATAAAATGGATCATAACAGTTCAAGAAGGCGACGACTCATGATATTTTCAGGTGTATACGAGAGGACAGCAAATTGCAAGCTGTTTTCATATTCCATAAATAGATAAAGAAAATAATGATACACCAATATGGGCCATTATATGAATGCATCTGTTATTTGAACAGAAAACCTCTGGGTTATTACCTATTTGTTCCCATTTATCAATTCGGCTTGCCATATCCTGAAATCTGGCAAATTTGTCAAAAGGAATTTTCCTTTTGCAAAACCATCTTGACTGCTTCATTTGTGTTTAACTTTTCTAAATGGCCTTTCTTAATAATGGACTCTAGCATTTTTTCCAATAATGGATGTGAGGGTAACTGTCCTATTGTTTCCGGCTGCATGTCTCCTTTTCTTCATGAACAAGTGTTGCACCAGCAGTTTTCCAAATCATTGGACTGCTCCTGAAATCCTGAGAGATCTGGAATGTTTTGTTTAATACTGCCATCATCTTTTCAGACAATTCATTTCAAACCCTTGGACCCAGGCCATCAGGTCCTGTTGGAGTATCTGCCTTCGCTCCCATTAATTTGTCAAAAATTTTGTCCTTCTGCCATAGGAACTTTTGCAAGGCTTCCCATTAAGCACCTTCCTTCTTTGGTGTCATTGGAATGCTTATAATGTTCGTCACTGTGAAGACTGCAAAATCTTGGTTTAAATAATCTGACCTTTTTTGTTCCCTGTTTGCCGGTGTTGGACTGGGTGGACAAAGTTAAAAATCACAACACCAAATTATAATCCAACAGGTTTATTTGGAAGTACAAGCTTTCGGAGTGCTGTTCCTTTGTCAGGTCACGAGCTACTTGATCAAGGAGCAGTGCTCTGAAAGCTTGTACTTCCAAATACACCTGTTGGACTATAACCTGGAGTTGTGATTTTTAGCTTTTGTCAATTCAAAGTTGCATCCTTCAAGGGCCCCAAACTCACTCTAGCGATAGTGTTTAGTATGTGTAGAAGTCTTTACTGTTTCTTTAAATTATTTATTGCCAGTTTACTTTCTTCAATAATATTCTTCATTTTTATTAGCATTTTCATCATCTGCGTCTGGTACTGAAACAAAATTCCCAATCTTCTGGATCTTCATGAGATTTTCATGCTTTGTATGACTTGTTTTTGATTGGATACTCTGCTTGACTCTCATTGTTAATTAAGGATAGTTCATCCTTGTCAAGTCCTTTTTGACTGGAATAAACTTTTGCTGTACACGTAGACAACCTTTTATCTGAAATCTGAAAAGCTCCAAAGTCCGAACATTTTTTTTATGAAGGTTTTTTTTCTCATTAACAAGGTTGAGTGGCTGTTAACCCAACTCCACACTCACTCGATGCGTGTCACTCAGATGCGACTTGGGGGAGGCTGGCCCAGCACTGGCAGGCCTCAATTTTGCTTCAGGGCCCGTTTTATTCAGTGAGTCTGCTCTTCCATTAAGATTTTTAAAAATTTCACCATCAAGCTGTCACTTATTCTGAAATTTGAAAAATTCTGAATTCCGAAAACCAGCTGGTCTGAGGCATTTCGAATAAAGGATTGTGCACCTGTATCATGAAATATCTGCTTCACTGTCTGTCACTGCTTATCAATGTCTGCTAACTTTTCCCCTTCCTGATGAGATGCAGTGTGCAAAGCTTAAATTCCATCTCATCAACTTGAGCCAAAGTTCCTTGAGCGATCACCATTGTAAACCAGCTCTCATCTACTGCAGCAGCAGCAGCAGCACATTGTCTGAGCAATAATTTGTATTCTGTTTAATTAATTAAAATACATAACATTAATATATAGAGGTAAATGTTCAAACTGTACTCTCCAGCTATAATAACATCTCAGAATTTAAACCACTTGGCCAATCAAAAGAGAGGCGGCACAGTGGTTAGCACTGCATGGGTTTCCTTTGGGTCCTCCAGTTTCCCCCCTCAATCCAAAGATATGCAGGTCAGGTAAATTGGCCATGCTAAATTTTCCATAGTGTTCAGGGATGTATAGGTTAGGTGCATTAGTCAGCGGTAAATGTAGGGGAATTAGTCTGGAGAGGTTGCTTATCGTAGAGTTGGTGTGGACTTGTTGGGCTGAATGGACTATTTCCACATTGTTGGGATTCTTAAAAAGACATCTGTGATCTTGCCCTTCAGGCTACTTTCTCAGCCCTCTTCAGACAGCTCTTTCATAGCATTTTTGTAATTGCCCTTTTTAAACTGAGGACATCAGTTTGAGATCTGTATTGCTCTCTCCTCAAATTGGTTTTGAAATCCTACTATGTTGTGATCGCTGCCTCACGGAGAATCCTGAAGTTCAGGATCTTTCATTAATTGTACTTCATTATACATTACTGTATTGAAAATACCTGGTCCTGCAGTTTGTGCCTCCTCCGTACTAGGAGCAAAAACCTCATGCCTATTGGACAAGGAACTGGTTGAGCCTCCTCCAGTATTAAATTCTGGATTCCAAAGCTGGCTTACCCATCATCACACCCTCCCATTCTTGACCTTGGGCCAGATTTGATGTAATTAATCTGAATGGTTTGGCAGTCTTGTTAAAATGACTGGTAACTTTTCCCCTTCTTGATGTGTTGCAGTGTGCGAAGCTTAAATTCCAACTCATCAATTCGAGTCAAAGTCTCTTGAGCAATCACCATTGTAAACCAGCTCTCACTTATTGCAGCAGCTGTACATTATCTGAGCAGCCATTTGTGTTCTGTTTAATTAATAATGTATTCTAAGTTTGTGAGAAGATTTGTAGCGCAAAAAGAGGAAGAAGAACACCTATACAATGTATTCGCCAAAAACGGATACTCGCGCAATTTCATCAACAGATGCCTAAGGGAAAGACAATGGAACGAGGACATGCCACAACCCAAAGGACTAGCCACACTACCATACATCAAGAGCATTTCCAAACTGATAGCCAGACTACTGCGACCACTAGGATTCATAACAGCGCACAAACCAACAGCCACACTCAGACAACAACTCACCAGAACGAAGGACCCGATTCCCAGCATGAGCAAGACCAATGTCGTGTACAAAATGCCATGCAAGGACTGCGCAAAACACTACATAGGACAAACAGGAAGACAGCTAACGATCTGCATCCATGAACACCAACTAGCCACTAAACGACACAACCAGCTATCCTTAGTAGCCACACATGCAGATGACAAGCAACATGAATTCGACTGGGACAACACTACTATTATAGGACAAACCAAACAGAGAACAGCCAGGGAATTCCAAGAGGCATGACACTCATCCACAGATTCAATCAATAAGCACATTGATCTGGACCCAATATACCGGCCACTGCAACGGACAGCCGGAACTGACAACCGGAAGCGGCAGATTCAAACCACTACAAATGCCGGAGGAAAGATCACAGAAGCGCTTCACAGGAGGCTCCCAAGCACTGAGGATGTCACCTAGACAGGGAGCGAAACATCTGTAACACAATTTCCCAGCTCGGCGAACAGAACCACAACAATAATGTATTCTGTTATATAATTTAAAAGTACATTTTCAAACTGTACTCTTCAGCTATAATAACATCCCAGAATTTAAACCATTTGACCAATCAAAAGAGACATGATAGCAACGTCCACTAATCGCTGACCTGTTTTCCTGCAAAGTCAAACTTCAACTCTGACAGGTATAAACAGGTTGGAGGGGCGTTTTACTGCTGGTTTTATGTCCCGCTGTGGCAGCTGTTCTTGCTGTTCACCTCTCCAGTCACCTTGCCCAGTCAAGATAGTTTTATTAATATTAAACTACTTACACATTCAAAATATTATTGCGTTGGATGTCACCTTCTTTCAAAACAATTGACGCCATTCGAAGCCTTTACTTATAGATTTTACAGAAAGTATTAAAGTTTTTGCAGAATCTTTGTTTAGTAGTGCAGTATGTTTTTGACTGAATCGAGGATGGCATTTGGATATGAGCAGTTGATGGAAAATTTGATGGAATATTTAAGAGGTCCTGTCCTGTATTCAGTTTTGATGTTAATAGTAATTTGACTTTTGGGTGTAGGTTTGCTCACTGAGCTGTAGGTTTGATATCCAGACGTTTCATTACCTGGCTAGGTAACATCATCAGTGGCGACCTTCAAGTGAAGCGAAGCTGTTGTCTCCTGTTTTCTATTTATATCTTTCTCCTGGATGGGGTTCCTGGGGCTTGTGATGTCATTTCCTATTTGTTTTCTGAGGGGTTGTTAGATGGCATCTAGATCTATGTGCTTGTTTATGGCGTTGTGGTTGGAGTGCCAGCCCTCTAGCAATTCTCTGGCATGTATTTGCTTAGCCTGTCCCAGGAGAGATGTGTTGTCCCAGTCGAAATGGTGGTTTTTTTCATCCGTGTGTAGGGCTATGAGGGAGTGGGGGTCGTGTCTTTTTGTGGCTAGCTGGTGTTTATGTATCCTGGTGGCTAACTTTCTTCCTATTTGTCCTATGTAGTGTTCGTGGCAGTCCCAGCGTGGAATTTTATAAATGACGTTGGTTTTGTCCATAGGTTGTACTGGGTCTTAAGTTTGTTAGATTTTGTTTGAGAGTGTTGGTGGGTTTGTGTGTTACTAGGATTCCGAGGGGTCTCAGTAGTCTGGCTGTCATTTCTGAAACTTCTTTGATATATGGTAAGGTGGTTAGAAAGAAAAGACGAGGGAGAATTACAAACCTGCGTTTACAGAAAACCGACAAACACTGACCAACTACACCAGCAACCATCCCAACACACACAAACAAAGCTGTATCAGAACACTATTCCAACGAGCCACCACACACTGCAGCACAGATGAACTTTGAAAAACAGAGGAGAACCACCTATACGATGTATTCAGGAAGAATGGATACTCAAAAACACAGTGCACAGATTCCTCAAGAACAAACCACGACAAGCAGACCAAACACAGCAAGAAACCCTAACCACCTTACCATATATCAAAAGAAGTTTCAGAAATGACAGCCAGACTACTGAGACCCCTCAGAATCCTAGTAGCACACAAACCCACCAACACTCTCAAACAAAAACTAACAAACTTAAAAGACCCAGTACAACCCATGGACAAAACCAACATCATCTATAAAATTCCATGCAAGGACTGCCACGAGCACTACGTAGGACAAACAGGAAGAAAGTTAGCCACCAGGATACATGAACACCAGTTAGCCACAAAAAGACATGACCCCCCCCCTCTCCCTCATAGCCTTACACACGGATGGAAAAAAAACACCATTTCGACTGGGACAAAACACCTGTCCTGGGACAGGCTAAGAAAAGATATGCCAGAGATTTCCTAGAGGCCTCGCACTCCAACCACAACGCCATAAACAAGCACAGATCTAGATGCCAACCCCTCAGATCTATCAACCCCTCAGAAAACGAATAGGAAATGACATCACCACAAACCCCAGGAACCCTATCCAGGGGAAAGATATAAATAGAAAGCAGGAGACAACAGCTTCGCTTCACTTGGAGGTCGCCACTGATGATGTTACCTAGCCAGGTAATGAAACGTCTGGATATCAAACCTACAGCTCAGCGAGCAAACCTACACCCTAAATTCAATCTGAGCTACAAACCTTGTAGTAATTTGACTGTTAAATCCATGATTATTTATTTATTTCAGGTTTTTTTTTGTAATGCTACACATAGAGCAAAGCAATATTGTAAATTGAAAGCACTTTTTTTTTATTTTGGGAATATATTGTTTTTCATGAAGTTCACATTCTGAGTACAAGTAGTAAATATCTAATTCTGTGTTATAGAAACTGATTCAGTACTTAGGTATTGTAACTGCAGAAACTAAAAATAGAAACCCTACAAGAGACATAACTGTACCTTTGAAATAAAAAGGATTAAAACTATATTTTAAAAATTGACATTTGACAGAGTTCTATAACCATAATTGAATTGCTACAGATCAGGTGTTCAAAATCATTAAGTAATGTTTTGATGTGGGAATTTGGTTTGCAAAGTAATTTCAGAATCTTCAGACAATTTCTTATCTTTATCCTGATTGTTATAGATTCAGACTCAGACTCAGTTTTAATGATCAATAATAAATCCAATTCAACTGAAGACATTTCTCCATACCTCTCAACACCTTTCACGGTATTAAACTGAAATTTGTTTAATAACCGCTCTCAGATATTTGAAGCAATATTCATGAGTGGCATTTGTAGTATAATACAAGCAGGTGTTTTTGGACTGAAATATAATTTAGTCAATATCCAATTAATCTAACAATCCTGATGTTGAATTACTCATCGTCTGTACTCATGCACAGTGATCGCATTTCTTATCAGCCTATTAACTGCAATAAACATCTCAAAAGCACCAGTCATTATGTTTACTGCATTTCAAAAAATTAATAATGCTTTAGCAATTAGAATGTGCTTTTTACAGCAGAAGACTAACACAAATTCATGCTGTAGCAATGTTAGCAAATTTGAGAGAGAGAGACGATGGGAAAGATACTGATTTTAAAACTATATCAGATGTTGGCTTATCCTTATTTTCAGAAGTAATTCCTTGACCTCCTCTCAACTTTCTGCTCACTCACTAGCTTCTCTCCTTGAGACACACTGATGAGCTAAATCATAGAATCCTTTCTGACTTTGACTACTTCGAGGCTGCTAAATAGCATATCTGTTGGATGGATCTTCTTTGCTGACATGCTTTTAGCTTCTTGGTTGGAAAAGCTCAATTTAGAAAATGCTTGAGCAAGGTAGCTTGGCTGGTCATTTAGAGTCATAGAGATGTACAGCATGGAAACAGAACAGACCCTTCGGTCCAATCCGTCCATGCCGATCAGATATCCCAACGCAATCTTGCAACCCCTGCCAGAGCCTGGTCTTTTTTATATCTTTCCTCTCTCACCCTAAACCTACGCCCTCTAGTTCTGGACTCCACAACCCCAGGGAAAAGACTTTGTCTATTTATCTTATCCATGTCCCTCATGATTTTGCAAACCTCTAGAAGGTCACCCCTCAACCTCCGACGTTCCAGGGAAAACAGCCCCAACCTGTTCAGCCCCTCCCTATAGCTCAAATCCTCCAACCCTGGCAACATCCTTGTAAACCTTTTTTTGAGCCCTTTCAAGTTTCACAACATCTTTCCGACAGGAAGGAGACCAGAATTACACACAATATTCCAACAGTGGGTGAACCAATGTCCTGTACAGCTGCAACATGACCTCCCAACTCCTGTATTCAATATTCTGACCAATAAAGGAAAGCATACTAAACACCACCTTCACTATCCTATCTAGCTGCGACTCCACTTTCAAGGAAGTATGGACCTGCACTCCAAAGTCTCTTTGTTCAGCAACACTCCCTAGGGCCTTACCATTAAGTGTATAAGTCCTGCCAAGATTTGCTTTCCCAAAATGCAGCACCTTGTATTTATCTGAATTAAACTCCATCTGCCACTTCTTAGCCCATTGACCCATTTGGTCAAGATCATGTTGTAATCTGCGGTAATTTTCTTTGCTGTCCACTACATTTCTAATTTTGGTGTCATCTGCAAACTTCATGATTTATTGGAAATGCTGTTTTGACCAGCTGATTAAAAAATGTTTTTGAATTGTGGATAAATCACCTTCACTGAATTTAAAGCTAAAACATATTTACCTTTACTTTGTAACCCAAGTTCCCAAATAATAATATAATAAACCTTAATCATCACATGCAAGCACTCTGGTACAGTCACTGATAGAGGCCGAGGAGACTTGACAGCTGGTGCAATTTAGATTCAATTATAATTCTCGAATTGAAAACAATGGTTTGTAACAGTGACCATGCAGTTATTATTGATTGTTGTAAAAACTCATCTGGTTGACTATTGTCCTTGAAAAATGGAGATTCGTCATTCTTGGCTGATCTGGCTCACAGGCTTTGCACTCGCCGTCATATAGTCGACTCTTCATTACCCTCTGAAATTACTTAGCAAGCTGTTCTGTTCAAGGCAACATATACTGACCCTGTCAACAATGTCCTCATGCCATGAAATATGGTGAGTCCACACATGTTACTTAATTCAGTTTTGGCAACCTAACTTGTGTTGTGCAAGAGAAATAGCTCAGAGAAACTGATTCCTGGGATGAAGAAGTTCACTTCTGAGAAAAAAGTGAATAGCTTTGGCCTCCAGCCATTGGAGTTCATGAAAGGTAATCTTTTCGAAGCAGTAAGATTATGAGGCGCATGACAATGTGGATGCTGAGAGGATGTTTCCTATTCTTTCGGAATCTATAAATGAGATTAAGTTGGTAAGAAGGAATTTCTCTGAGTGGAGACTAGGTAATTCAATATATTCATGGCTGAGTTTGACAGATGTTGGATTGACAAGCATCTTGAGGGTTACTTGGGGAACACTTGGAAGTGGAGTTAAAATCACAGATCAGATTTGACTTTGTAGAATGCTGGAACAGGATGATAGAATGATCTAACTCTGTTCCTGTTTGTTAGTTTCTGTGGTCTCTGGAATCCATTTGTGCGGAGTTTATACTGAGGCTATGCTTGAGGATTCATGGGAATGATAACTGGATTTTATATACTTTTTAAATAATACTTGTTAAATCATTATACAGAAATAGAAGATGTATATTTTTTACTAGTGTTAAAAAAAAAATGACTTAAGTTTGATTAGGGCACACAAGCCAACAGTATGAATTTGTAGATGGAGACACATTTGATTTTACAGTTTTTTCAATGCTACACTCAGTCTGAACTATCAACGTGGACAGCATTTTCTTCTGTTGTCCAATTTCTGTACTCATAACTGAAGTATCTATTTGTACTTCCATTGTCGTCATTTTTTTGTTATTGCAAGTAAAGCTACTAGTTAATGGTGAATTGCTTTCTGGCCACTAATTTCCAGAAATTGGGTTTAGGCTGCTCAAATTAATTCACAAGGCAATAGATATAGGTGGTTTCATCTCAGTTTATAGCTTTGTCCCTCAAATATTTAAATTTTATTGAATTCGTGCTTCACATTAAGTTTCATTCAAACAGATTTGTGAATCCCACCAGGTATTGAATCTCAGTTTGAATAGTATCTCTACATGCAAATAGTAAACTGCTCAGTCTTGGAGCAGTGTCTTTGAATTGCTTCTTTGAAGTTTAGTTGGTATGAAATCTTTGTGACCTTTCTGGGGGGGTTGGTGGGGCGAAGGGAGGGGAAGGGTTGCTAGTTCTTATCTATTTCTAGGCCATTTTGTTGGTGTAGACCTAAATCCTGCCTTAATGGTTTTGAGAGTACTCAAAATCTTGTGTGTGGAATTCTTGCCCTTGGCATAGGCAAGAGACATACTTCTCATTAAACTGAGGTTCAGTTTTGCTGCTGTGCCAAAGACAAAGGTATTTTGCAGTTTGATAAATTACCCAGTGCCCCAGTCATTTTCTTTCTTTAAAATACTACATTTGGCGATGTGTTTCCCAGTGTGATATAGCTTTTACATGATGGTAAACTTTAGAAGAGATGATTTTTCATACAAGGGTGTTACACAGATTGGAGGTTTAAGGGTTAATTTTGTAGTTAGTATTTTGCGTGTTACACATGTGTATATTACATACTATAAATTCTGACCTGAAGGTGTCACTGAATTCCTGAAAAGTGCAACTTTAAATGAAATGACTTGAAGCAAATCAGATTTGCCCATTAAAACCAAAGTAAAAGCAGTAGGTTGGGTTTTGCATGGACCCTCTGATTGTGCTAAAATGTTATGCTTTGTAAAATGACATATTTTATATTGCTAAGTTCTTATGATGGTAAATAAATTATTTAGAAAAGTAAGGTTAAAAATATAAAAGAGACTATTCAATTTGAGTCATGCTTACTGCTAATGTTACTTCTTTAAGCCTTCTGTTTGCCATACATCTTGCTTTCTGGCCCACCCTTTCACTGCTAACCTCTAGTCTCATGATCTCGCTTGCTTTCTAACTCGTCTTCTCACTGTTGACCCTTGAGCTTTATGACCCCTCATGCTCTGTAACACGTTTTTCACTGCCGACTCATGGTCTCTGCTGCTCCAAAGCCGACATCCTTGTTGATTCTTCTTTTATCAATGTCAATGAAGGGAAGAAAATAATTCTGCACTACCAGATCCCACTATTTGTTGGGAAGTTTAACCCAAGTGCCCACAGATTTGAGGATGAGAAATTGTCCTGTTCATTCGTCTTCATGTGAAGACCCATAACAGAAACTCTATATTGAGTGCATGTTGTTGTATTGAGACAGCTGATTACGATGTAAAATATAAGCTGAATCTCAACTGTGTTGAAGTTATTAACCAATTAATCTCTCAGCACGTTCAGTGCATGTTCTATTTTTGTATTGCTTCTGTTTACTATGGATATCAATGGTTTGAGTCAAAAGCAAAATTAATAGTGTTCATATTTGTTGACAATATTAAAGTAGGTTATTTATAAGTAATTCAGAGGACCAAAGCACGATTGGTAAAATTGCAGAATGACTCAAAGTGGCAGTTGGCATTGTGTTAGCTGGTAATTATACTTCGATCTTCTATAGCACCTGGCATCATCAATTGTTGGGGATTTCATGTTGAATGACATTGAAAGTTGCACTTCAAACAAAATATAAACTTGATGGGAACTTTTGGCATATTGTGTTTTATGGCAGGAAGTGCATGATGAACCTGTGGATAACATAAATAATTGGAATATGGTCACAGTTTTGGCTTGCATACTAAGAGCCATGGAGGGGTTATTGCACAGAATCACTGGAATCCTGCGTGCTTTGAGAAAGCATAAAAATGGTGAAAGCCATGTAAATGCTTGATGTTTTCAATAGAAATTATTGGGTTAATGGGCAACTTGATCATGATATTGCAGAGATCATGTTTTCCTTAAGCATAGATTAGACAGGTGATTAGAAAGACAGGCATTAAGAAATATGGGAAGAGAGTAGTACATGACAATTAGGATGACCAGTTATTAACAGATAAACCCCAACACAGACTGAAGAATTCAGTGGCTTTTTGTGATTTCTGTGCTGTCAGTTGCTAAATGTAAATTGACTTGCAGTGTAAACAGATTTGAGTCATTAAAGTACAGTACAAATATCAGGCTGACGTTGCCATTCATATTTCATTGTGATAAAAGAATGTGTGTAGATCAAACCACAATTTCTGATAAAGTTAGGAAGTAATTTGCTGACAGTGGCACATATTTCGCCATATTTTAATTGTTCCGTGTTATTTAATCAGCTGAGAATGAGCATGATGATGCTGTTTATTCAGTGTGAGAAAAAGATGAAGTTTAAACTGTTTTGAGGTTTGCTGGCTAAAATTATGAGCTGCTTATTTA
Organism: Hemiscyllium ocellatum; assembly: GCF_020745735.1. Classification (NCBI taxonomy): domain Eukaryota; kingdom Metazoa; phylum Chordata; class Chondrichthyes; order Orectolobiformes; family Hemiscylliidae; genus Hemiscyllium; species Hemiscyllium ocellatum. The sequence goes on along the minus strand of NC_083411.1, from coordinate 78,239,992 downwards.
ATATTTTAAAATGTAGCTGGAAATGCAGAGCTAGGAATTAATTCCTCTAGTTATGACAACTGTTTAGCTGTTTTGCAGACATATATTGTGCGCAGTTGAGTAAATATTTATTGACTAGTTTTTTATTGTGCAACTTGAGGGCTGAGGTCAGAAATCAGTGTATAAACTATTAACCAAAGCACAGTTTTTGAAAGTGTACCGTATGCTTTATATAAAAGGACTGAACCAGCTGCTAAAATTTATTCTATTTAAAATAAACTGACAAACAATATTTTGCTTTAAAAAGCATATTCAAAAATCAGTGCTGGTTTTAATTTTCCTGTACAGTGCTGCATTGTTAGTTTTAATAGGCTTGTAAAGGAGGACTGCTTTCTTACAAAGGACGGTAATTGCTTTATTTGACTACGTTGTTTCAAGGTGAAATCAATGTCAAGGTTCAGAGACAAAAACCAAGTTGCTGGAAAAGCTCAGCAGGTCTGGCAGCATCTGTGAAGAGAAACACCTGACGTTTCATGTCTGGTGACGTTTCCTCGAACTGCAATTCTGAGGAAAGGTCACTGGACCTGAAGTGTTAATTCTGATTTCTGTCCACATGTGCTGCCAGACCCTGCTGAGCTTTTCCAACAACTTCTGTTTTTGTTTCTGATTTACAGCATTCCCTGTTCTTTCGGTTTTTATCAAGGTTCAGAGAATTTTCTAGAATTTAATTTGAGCAGTTTGAAGCTGAAACATTTCAAAATTCACATTTAATTGTTCTTAAAAGTTAGTCCTATAGTAAAGCTTAATTTCCAGAGTTAATATTTGACGTGATGTGCAGTTTATATCATTGCAGCAGTGACAACTGTCAATGACTAATGACTTTACCTGAAAACCATTGTGATTTATTCGCTTTTTAAAAATTTAAGATGACTTTTCTGTTCAGTGGCTAATTTTCAAAGGGGACCATTTAATTAATAACTGTAAATATTGTATATCAGTTTTTGGTGGCTTCCTCCAATTTAATATTGATGTTTCTCATCTTCCCACTTTTTAAAATGACATTTTTGTCACTCTGATGCTGTTGTTTGTAATGGCGACAATCTCAAGGTACACAGTACATTTGCCATTTTTACACAACTTCTGTCGTAGCTTCTGTGAGTGAGATGTAATGACAAATCAAGAGTAATTATCTCCCGATTTTATCCAGTTTGATCCTAAATGTAAACTCATCTGTATATAGTAATGGCTGATTTTAATCTCATTATATATTTGCTTGCTGCCCTTCATTTTGTGGCTTGTGCTTCACTGTTGCAATGTTTTCCTCCTTTTGATTAAGGCATGGCAGAATAATATTGTTTCAGGCCATGTTAATGGTTATTATCCACTGTGTTCCACAATTTACTAGATTGGTCTGATATCCTTTCTTATTTCCTCTCTCTGCATGCTGCTTGGCCATTGTACGTTCTGTGCCTTAACTGTGAAGATTGAACAGTGAAGACAATTGGTCTTGAAATGATATTCTGACTTGGTTCAGAGTTATAAATAAATGAGAATGGTCTCTTGTTTTACGCTTATAGATGTTGCACAGGTTTTCTCCTCTCCTGACAAAATTAATTTCATTGTAGCATCTTAAGAATGTGTTTGTTTCTATATAATTTGCCCCTATGGATCGTGTATTGAACTTTCACATCTTATTATTTGAAATGGTATTTACATAGCATTGTGAAATGAAGACTAGAAAATCAATTAAAGGGCTGTTAATTGTGCATTTGCTTCTTTTCCATAAACCTTGTTGGCTCTTTTGCGCTGAATTGATAGCACTAATGTTGACCTTTAAGGAATTTTCTCAAAAAAATGAGTGAACCTCAATCTTGCCTTTCCAGAGCAATTTTATTCTTGTCAATTACAGAAAATGCCTGTGGTCCAGTAACTAGGTTAAGTAGTCATTTTCAAAATTCTGATGAACAATGAGACAGGAAGGAACGCGCAAGTTAACGGTTTACTTTTTCTAACTTGATGGAGAGCAATACAAAGATTGAGATTCAACTAGAGTTTGAAATCATGGTAGAAAAAACATTGATAAACATAAACTTGTGTAGGTGATGTGCACCTTTTCCTCAGGCATGACCTGACTTGGTGTGTTGTTAACAATCTACTTATGTAGTTATGCTTGGTGAGAGTGCTTTAATAAAGAAAAGAACTACATTGCACCATTCACTTTATTTTAATAAAACACTAATTTTATTGTTTATCAAGTAACTTAAAACAAATGCAAGTCACTTGGCACTAACTTATAACTATAATGTAGTGCCCTCAGGTCTACTTCTTTCTTTTCCCCAAGAATTTTCTTCTTCAATAAATCAGTCATCATACCATCTATGCGTTTGCCACAATCCTTTAGAACGTTTTCCTTAGCTCCTGTGTTTCTCAGAGGAAAAGCTTTCATCTGTTACCTTTTGACTGAGGATACCTATCCATTCTTCTGGATACTTCTCCAAAACTTGCATGATAAAATGTTTGTTGCTTTCTTAGCCAAAGGATGCTCTCGTGCCCAATGCAAAAGTTTATACTAGCTTCAAATTAATAATCCTCTAACTTCTGTTCTGTTGCAAAATTAAGGTTGAGATTAAGTCTTCCCTGCATTCAACATGATAAATGAAGGAGTTAGCTTTTTTTTCATCTCTGCTTATTATATCGACCTAGCCAACTATTATTTCCTTCTGTTATTTGAGCTCTAAGCTGCACAAAGTCCAAATGGCAAATGATTCTCCCAGTAGGCAGGAGGATCAACTGAAAACAGAGAACTTCTCTAAATACCATTCATCCCCATCATGATTTTTCCTGCTCTGGACTGACCTTCAAATCATTATCCAGTATTGAATGTTTTCAAACTTAGATTCCTTGATATCTAAATCCAAAAACAAAACTTCAGTCTGAACTGCCATTACTGCAAGGTGTACAGAAAGTTTGTCTCCAGCTAAGTTACCCCTCAACTCTATGTTCATATCTTAGTTATTAACCTTGTAACATAATCTCACAAGTTTAAGTGCCGTAGTGTCCGGGCTGCTTCAGTTGCATTTATCCTGTGTTTTACAGTTGAACTTTAATTCTCAAAACAGCTGCAACATGACTCTCTAATCCTCAATGCACTGACCAATGAAGGCAAGCATACCAAACGTTGCCTTCACTATCTTTTCTACTTGGGATTCACTTTCAAGGAACTGTGAACGGCACTTCAAGGCCTCTTTGTTCAGCAACACTCCCCAGGACCTTACCGTTAAGTGTATAAGTCTTGCCCTGATTTGCCTTTCCAAAATGCAGCACCTCACATTTATCCACCTACTAGTTTTCAGCCCATTGACTCATCTGATCAAGGTCACGTTGTACGCTGAGGTAATCTTCTTTGCTGTCCACTACGTTTCCAATTTTGGTGTCATCTGCAAACTTACTAACCATACATCCTATGTTCACATTCAAATCATTTATATAAATGACAAAAAGCAGTGGACCCAGACCTGATCCTTGTGGCACACCAGTCTGAAAAGCAACCCTCCACCAGCACCCTGTGTCTTCTCCCTTCAAGTCAGTTCTGTTTCCAAAATAGCTACTTCTCCCTCTATCCCATGTGATCCAAACTTGCTAACCAGTCTACCATGAGGAATTTTGTCGAATGCCTTAGTGAAGCCCATGTAATGATGTCCACTACTCTGCCCTCGTCAATCCACCCTGCTATTTCTTCAAAAAACTTAATCGAGTTAGTAAGACATTATTTCCCAAGCACAATGCAATATTGATAATCCCTAATTAGCCCTTGCCTTTCCAAGTACATGGCTGTAGGTTTGCTCGCTGATCTGGAAGGTTCATTTTCAGAAATTTCATCGTTCGTGGGCGGCACGGTGGCACAGTGGTTAGCACTGCTGCCTCACAGCGCCTGTAGACCCGGGTTCAATTCCCGACTCAGGCAACTGACTGTGTGGAGTTTGCACGTTCTCCCCGTGTCTGCGTGGGTTTCCTCCGGGTGCTCCGGTTTCCTCCCACAGTCACAAAGATGTGCGGGTCAGGTGAATTGGCCATGCTAAATTGCCCATAGTGTTAGGTAAGGGGTAATGTAGGGGTATGGGTGGGTTGCACTTCGGCGGGTCGGTGTGGACTTGTTGGGCCGAAGGGCCTGTTTCCACACTGTAAGTCTAATCTAATCTAATCTAATCTAGTACTAGGAAACATCTTCAGTGAGCCTCTGGACGAAGCACTAATGATGATTCCTGCTTTCTATTTGTATGTTTGGGTTTCTTTGGGTTGGTGATGTCACTTCCTCTCTTTTTTCAGCGGGTGGTAAATTGGGTCCAAGACAATGTGTTTGTTGATGGAGTTCCGGTTGGAATGCCATGCTTCTAGGAATTCTTGTGCATGTCTCTGTTTGGCTTGTCCTAGGATGGATGTGTTGTCTCAATCGAAGTGGTGTCCTTCCTCATCAGTATGTAAGGATACTAGTGAAAGAGGGTCACGACGTTTATGGCTAGTTGATGTTCATGTATCCTGGTGGCTAGTTTTCTGCCTGTTTGTCCAACGTCGTGTTTGTTACAGTCCTTACATGGTATTTTGTAAATGACATTAGTCTTGCTTGTTGTCTGTTTAGGGTCATTCAAGTTCATTAGCTGCTGTTCTAATGTGTTGGTGGATTTGTGGGCTACTATGATGGCAAGGGGTCTGAATAGTGACAGCGATGTGTGGCTCGCTGTTCTATAGTTCCCTGGCTTTTCCTTACCACCTTTTTAAAATAGTGGCACCATGTTAGCCAATCTCAAGTCTTCCGGCATCCTTCTGGCTATTGATGACATAAATATCTCAGTAAGGAGCCCAGTAATCTCTTCCCTGAGTTGTAGAGTACATCTGATTGGGTCCCAGGGATTTATCCACCTTTGTGTAATCTAACAGTCCAGCGCCACTTCCACTGTAATGTGGACATTTTTTCAAGATGTTGCTATTTATTTCCCCACAATCTATCTTCCATGATCACCTCCACAGTAAACACTGATGCAAAATACTAGTTTAGCATCTCCTGCAGTTCCACACTTGGGTGGCTTTGCTGATCTTCAAGGGGGCCCTATCCTCTCCCTAGTTACCCTTCTGTCCTTAAGGTATTTGTGGAATCCCTTTGGATTCTCCTTAGCTTTGGCAAATAGGGTTATCTCATGTCCCCTTTTTGCCCTCCTGATTTCCCTCTTAAGTATACTATTACTGCTTTTATACCCTTCCAGGGGATCTCTCGATTTCGGCTGTCGATACCTGACATATGTTTCCTTCTTATTCTTGATGAAAACCTCAATTTCTCTAGTCATCCAGCATTCCCAATACCTGCCAGCCTTGCCTTTCATCCTAACAGGAACAGTATGTCACTGGACTTGTGATATCTCATTTTTGAAGACTTCCCATTTTCCAGCTGTCCCTTTGCCTGCGAACATCTGCCCCCAGTCAACTTTTGAAAGTCTTTGCCTAATACTGTCAAAATTGGTTTTCCTTCATTTTATAGTTTTAAGTTTTAGATCCAGTCTATCCTTTTCCGTCACTCTTCTAAAATAAATAGAATTATGGTCACTGGCCCCTCTGATTTCCTGATGAAGGGCTCCTGCCCGAAACATTGATTTTCCTGCTCCTCAGATGCTGCCTGATCACTGTGCATTTCCAGTGCCACTCAAATGTTGATTCTAATTTCCAGCATCTGTGGTCCTCACTGTCACCTATGTCATTCTCTAGCCTGCCCTTATTTCCCAAGAATAGGTCAAGTTTTGCACCCTCTCTAGTAGGTACATTCACATACTGAATCAGAAAATTTTCTTGTACACACTTAACAAATTGCTCTCTTTCCAAGCCCCTAACATCTTTCCTATTCATTTACATGTCCAAATGTCTTTCAAATGTCGGAGAGGTATCTGCTTCTACAAATTCAATTTAGTTTTTCGATTGGCTCTGGTGGGTTTTAAATCCACCAAACCTTGATTGTGAATGTAGTATCATTCTTGCAATGCCAAAGTATTTGCAAACTTTGGAAAAAGTTTATCAAAACTTAACTCATCAGTCTTTTAATTATCCACAATCTCAGTGAATTTTAGAAACTAATTGAATAAAATACATTCAGAAGCAGTCCATCCTCTGTTTTGACATTGTTTAAAAGATGTAGAGTCAAAGATGTACAGTATGGAAAGAGACCCTTCAGTCCAACTTGTCCATGCTGACCACATATTCTAATCTACTGTCGTCCCATTTGCCAGCACTTGGCCCATATTCCCCTCAACCTTTCCTATTCATATACCAATCCAGGTGCCTTTTAAATGCTACAATCGTACCAGCGTCCACCACTTACTCTGGCAGCTCATTCCAATTATGCATCACCCTCTGAAAAAGTTGCTTTGTAGGTCCCTTCCCCTCTCACCCTAAGCCTATGCTGTCTTGTTCTGGACTCCCCCACCCCAGGAAAAATACTTTGTCTATTTATCCTAACCATGCCCCTCATGATTTTATAAACCTCTATAAGGTCATCCAGGGAAAACAGCCCCAGTCTATTCAACCTCTCCCTCTCGCTCAAATCCTCCAACCCTGGCCACTTTCTTGGAAACCTTTTCTAAACCCTTTCAAATTTCATGACATCCTCTCGATAGTAAGGAGACCAGAATTGTACGCAATATTCAAAAAGTAGCCTTTTTGGAAGGTGCTGCTGAAGGAGATGTAGAAAGAGCATGGATAAGTTGCTGCACTGCACTTTGCTGCCACTGTTTGCTGGAGATGGTGGGGTGAAATGGAATGTTGAAGATGACTGCATGTGGTGCCAGTCAAGTGGCATGCTTTGGTCCTGTATGATTTTGAATTTCTTGCATGTTGTTTGACGTGCATTTGTCCAGGCAGGTGGGTAGTATTGCATCACACTTTCGATGTGTGCCTTATTCCTGGTGGATAGGCTTTTTGGAGTCAGGACGAGAATTACTATCTGCTGTATTTCCAGTTGTTGACCTGAACTTGTAGCCACAGTATTTGTAAGGTTTATCTACCTCTAGTCAATGCTAACCTCTAGAGTGTTGCCCATGGCACGGATCAGTGATGGGATTGACTTTGCCTGTTAGATTTTCTTGCTGGAGTTGTCGACATTGCAAGGCATTTATCTGGTGTGAGTGGTACCAGTTACGCACCATCCCAAACCTGGATGCTACCCTAGTCTCTCTGCAGATGGATATAGATCACTTCGGTACATCTGAGGAATCATGTTTTATGTAATCTTGAACAAATATCCTCAGTTGTGGTATCTCTTCTGTGTAATATGAAGGATATTAGCTGAATTTAACATTATATTTAAGTTTTTAGATAAAGTTTTGTGTACTAAATCCATTTTTGTTCTCATGTAACTTTGTCCATTGTTTAGAACTGTATAATCAACCTACTTTTGAGAGTAAAATGCAGGCTAAGTGTCAGAAGACTTTGAGATTTTTTTGTGTGCAGAAGCAAAAGATGTATCTGGAAAACAAAGTTTGGAAAATACTTCTAAAATATGTTTGGCTTCAAAATTCAGAAAACACGTTATTAAATCTTTAAATTTGGTCCTCATTTTACATTTCTTGTATTGTTTTGGGCTTTTTATTTTCAGCTATCAAATGACTTCAGTCAGATGTTTAATGTTGCAACTGCTTCATTGATTTAAATGGGGGACAAAAACTATTTCTTTGGTGAAAACAGAATATTATGGGAGGAGGTCCCTGGACCAGAGTTACATTCAACAAATTATTTGTTATGATCAACAAATTATTTCACATGTTAAAATTACTTCATTTTAATTGGGAAGTGATTTTCAGAAGGTATATATTGCTCTCGTTTGTGTGAGAAAATGCCAGAAATGCCACTCAGTTGGCTATTGACAGTTGGAAGTACTCCAATCTGGGGGAAGAGAAATAATTTCCTGTTCTTGCTTGATCCTTGATCAAGAACATCCCCTAATAATGTGCTTATATGCAGACATAACCTTCCTCTTTTCAGCCCAGGATTAGCTTTGCCATCTCTAAACCTTACCCTTACTCCTTGTCTGCTGAGATCTAACTCTGGTCATTGACCAGATCATTTATTACACAATCTTTTCTTTGCAAATCTATTTAGTTCACATTGACTTCTCTGAAAGCCTAATTAATCCTCTTCTACAGAAATGCAGCCTGATACCACAACTGTATTTTGCTCTTTCAACAAAAATGTGGAAAATCTTTGATCTCAACTCCATTGCTTTCCCAGTCCTCATATCCCTTTATTAGTGCCCAGAAATCACTTGATGTTTGTGATGAATACAATTCACTAATGTTCTTGTGGAATCTAATATATTTATCTTCCTAACTGCATACCATTTCTGCCAATTAATTTTGTGACAGGAGTACAAGACCAGCCAGATACCCAACATTCACTAGATTTACCTTTTGAAATTAAATAAGCTTCTTCTCTCATTTCTTCCAAAGTGGATAATTTTCACCTTCTCCCAAATTATTCTCCCGTTGCTACCTTGTTGTCCCATGGTTCAACTGGTCTAAACTCCTTCTCTGCCTGTTTGGTTTTACCTTTACATTCGCTTTTCTACCTTGCCTTGCATCATCACAAAACCCTTATACTCTGTTCAGTCATTGAGATTTTCTAAGTAACTTATTCTGAGATGTTAATACTTAATTCTGGAGCAGATGAAACTTTAACTCTGGCCTCCTGGCTCAGAGATAAGGAGACTAACACTGCACCAGAACAACTGTCACTGTTGACATTAATTTCAAGCAGTTGAAACGCTTGCATTAGTTATTGTGGCATTCTATTAGTTGGAACTTCTCAATCCAAAAATGACCATTTTATTCCCCAACCTCATTTCTTATCGACTTGCATCCTTTATCTACGTTAATACCTTATGTAATATGCCTAATCCTGTGAAACAACCTCTTCTGTGGCACCTGTTTGAAAGGCTTTCAAAAATCCAATTTTGTTGTGTCCACAGGTTGATCTTTATCTATCTACTTCATATGTGTATATTGAAAGTGCGTAAAGTCACCAAAGTCCCAGACAACCATAAAGTTGCACTCTCATTGGAGAGCAATGGCTGATAGTGAGCTTAACCTGAGAGTCACCACACCTCAGGCAAGCAGTGATGCTGAGAAGACAGAAATTTCACCGTGACCACAAACAGCCCAGGAATTAAGTGCACATTGTTGGTGTCATTCTGGATCAAGTCAACTATTCAGCAAAGCAAACTAACTAATGTCCCATGACTCAGCTAGTGTCTACCACCATTCAGCAAGGAAGTGAAGCACACGGGGAGGGAAAAAACTAGCATTTGTTGTTTGTATTTGTCATCAAGCATTCTTGCAAAAGACTTGTGAATAGAAGTATTGACGTCACATGCTTGATAAGAGTATATAAATAATAAATTGGGCGTCTGAAATCTGAAAAAAAAGCTGAACATGCTGGATGTACTCAGGTGTGCATGCATCTGTGGTGAGAGTGACTGGATCTGAAGATTAAAGCAAAGATCATTTATGTATAGTGTTAAGTCTGTTTCAATCTCTACAGATGTTCCCACATCTGAGTATTTCCAGCAATTGCTGTTTTTTTTCTGGCCAACGATAGTTTATCTTTTTTTTGATGAACTTGAACTGCATACTAATTACTTTTCAATTAGTTGCATGTGATAAAAAACAAATAATGGCCAATTCTGGCCTGTGGTGCACAGTTTTATTTTCCCATTCTTTGTAAAGTCTGACATTTTGAAATGTTGTAGCCTGTTATTATTTGTATTTTGGCACAGAAATGCATATGCTGCTGTTAAACATTCATTATTTATGAATTGGAAACTGACAGGAGGAGCAGACTTGTTAATTAGATCAGTGGTTTAATTGCATTGCTTGACTGCGTAATTGTGATAATAATTTTCAAGGAATTTGAATAAGTGACAGTTTAAGCAAATGAAATTTTAGTTGTAAACAGATGGTAAAAATTGAAAAAGCGTGCAGATATAAGGTGGTCCTTAGTTGAGAAATCTTGTGATTTATCCTTTATTACACAATGTAGTTTCAAATTGTGGGTTATACCTTGAATCATGGAGGCATGATCTTATAAATGACAAGCTAATAGTCACTTAGCAGATGCTCAAAGTTTCATCAGTGCAATCTTGAGGAAACTTGCAAGTTCCTTTTTTACTCTGCGCAAGCATGTTTGGAACAAAGAACTTATATTTTGAGGCAGTGATTTTTTAAAAATTTGCTGTTTGTCTTGAATTTAAATGGTTCCCAGTAACCTCAGTATTGGACTGTTCTGTAGATTTGCTAGTGCATTAATTCTTTATTTCTTGGAGAGAAGAGAAAATTTACTCGATCAAGGGTGTTGTTACAGGAGTAATTATTGAATTAAATTGTTTATTTTTCTCTAGTACTGTGAGGGTGCTTAATATTTCAGATCCAAGGCGTTGTGCATTGCCAATGACAATTTGACCAAATTCAGGAAGTATTGAGCTAATATTGCATCAATGAATTTTAGTGGTTATCCTGGCATTGACTGATTTTTAGTTCAGCTTCTTCCGTCTTGAAAATACTTCTTTTAAAAAAAAGTGCCAAAACATTTTGTCTTGTACTGAATGTGATAAGGAATGGCATGGTGGTCTTTCTCACATGCTGTTTCATAGCACCAGGAACCTGGGTTCACTTCCACCCTCTGGTGACTGTGTGTGGAGTTTCATGTCTGTGTGGGTTTCGTCCAGGTGGTCCAGTTTCCTCCCACGGACCAAAGATCTGCAGGTTAGGTAGATTGCCCATACTACGTTGCCCAGAGTGTCCAAGGTGTGCAGGCTAGCCATGGGAAATGCAGGGTTACAGACATAGGGTTAAGAGGTTTGTCTAAGTGGAATCCTCTTGTGTGAATGTGATGGGCTGAATTACCTACTTCAAACTGTATAGATTTTGAGTCTACAACAATTCATTAGAAATAACAATGTAAATGGAAAACTGTTTATACTCTGAGAGGGTAATGATGATTTGGTTAGCAAGTGGGCTCTACTTAGTAGTGGTACTGTCATAGTGAATGTGCTTCTTAGATGATGGTTGTAGTTAATTACCAAGCTTTGTTTAATTTTTCAAACAGCTTGACTTTGGTTAAGGCATTGCCCTCATGTGAACCAGATAATGGCTATTAGATATTTTGTTGAGTCTCAGGTACAGTATGCGTACATGTTCCTTGCTGCAAAGTACAGAGCCTGTCTATCAATATATGCATCTAGTACATGCATGTTGCTTCCCAAACATGCAAGTGCATCACACTTTGAGCCTGAATGACCATCCTAAATTGGCAGGCTGTACCATACTCCTTGTTTTCCTGAATAGCTTCTGACCAGTTGAGTTTTTAGTGATGTCTTTTTTTTCATCTTGTCACATTTGAATATGTAATATCAACAAGCCTTTATTAGTGGGCATTTGTTTGTGTTCTATAATTGACTATATTTTTCCAAATTCTAAATTTGTTGGAAACTTAGTGGTCCTCTCTTTATTGTGTTTTTTTTTCTGTTCATATAATGTATAACTTTATCCAGAAAGCTTTTGTGCAAGAGGCTCTGTACCCACTGAATGATGTGACACACTATCTTCTCTTTGTGTAGTTTCTATATTTATTCTAAAAACTTAGATGACTTTTGAACTAATTATGCTATATGAAGTAGGTTTACCAAAATGTTTCCTGTATTGCATGACTATAGTAACAATGGTTTTCATTTATACAGTGCTTTTGAGTAAAGATTTCAATATTTCGGATGAGCGCACTCAAACAAAAATTGACATAAAACCAAAACGAAAGACATGTTACTGAAAGTTTTGTGGAAAATATAGATTTGAAGGAACATATTAAAGGAGGAGGGGGCAATGTGGAGACTCAGCAATTTATGGAGGATGTTACAAAGCTTTTGTCTCATCTCAGTTGCAGGCTAGTAGCTTGTTTGATGGAGCACGGCCAGTTATTGATGAACAGGGGACAAATAGAGTATGAGAGTAAGCTTGTGGAGAACGTGCAAACTGATAATGTAAGCTTCAGTGGGTATGTGAGGGGAAAGCAAGGTTAGTGAAGATAAATGTTGATCACTTGCAGTCAGAATCAGAGAAACATATAGTGGCAAAAAAGGGATGGCAGACCAATTTAAAAAAAACTTCTGTCTTCTCAAAAGAAGATGCAATAAGGTCCTAGAAAGGTTGGGAAATCAGAATCTGATGACAGGTAGTAACGGAAGGAAATCATTATTACTTGGAAATGATATTGTGAAAGTTAATGAGAGTAAAAGCTGACATTCCCCCAGGTCTAAACATCTTTATACAATATCATTTAAAGAAATGGCACTAAAAATTGGATTGTCGTCATTCAAGGTTTGATAGACTCTGGAACAGTCCCTGTGATTTGGACAGGAGCTAATGCAACCCCACTATTGGGAAAGAAAAAAATGAATCATAGGTCAGTTAGCCAATCATCGGTCATGGGGAAAATGCTAAATCCATTATAAAAGATTTTATAACAGAACACTTGACAAACAGTGACAAGATCAGAGAAAGTCAGTGAGGATTTATGAAAGGGTGCACATATTTGTCAAATCTTATGCAAGTGTTTGAGGTTGTAATCACCAGAGTTGATAAGGAGAGGAAATAGACTTGGTTTACTTGGACTTTCAGAAAGTTTTCGATACATTACTATGTAAGATATAAGCATGTAATATTAAAGCACATGGAATTAGGGGTAGTGTCCTGATATGGATAGAGACTGGCTGCCAGACAGGAAACTAAAAGTAGAAATAAATGGGTGTATTTCTGAGTAACAGGCAGTGACTTGTGGGATACTACAGGGATCAATGATCGGATACCAGTTATTCACTGTACATGTTAATGATTAGATGAGGGAACTAAATGTTATATCTCCAAGCTAAAAGCCAATATAAAGGTGGGTGGGAGGGAGGGTGAACGATGAGGGGGATGTCATGGCATTCAGCGGGAAATCGTATCATTGCTAGAATGGTCTAAAAACTCAGCTACTGTTTTGAGGTTGAAATCCTGCCAAGGCAGATTGTAGAATTTGAATTCAATTTTTTAAAAATCTGAAATTAAGAACCGACTGAGTTCCATGAAACAATTGTCAGTTATTGCTAAAATGCATCTGGTTCATTAATGTCCTCCAAAAAGGGAAATCGGCTATCCTCACCTGGTCTTACCTACGTGTGAGGCCAGAGCCACAGCCGTGTGGTTAACTCTAAACTACTCTCTGAAATAGCTTAGTGAGCCACTCAGCTGAATTCATTCCTACAAAGTTTCAACAAAGAAATTAAGCTGGCCTGACCACCTGACATTGAATGAGGCATGTAAAAAGAAAATGGCAGAAGCAGCCCTGTTAACCTTGCAAAGACCCCCTTACTAGAATCTGGAGATGTGTTAAACTTAGAGCTGTCTCAAGGACTAAGCAAGCAACAGCCAGACATTTTTAAAAAAAGTATTCATTTTTGTGGTATGTCGGCATCGCTGACTGGCCAGCATTTATTGCCCATTCCAAGTTGCCCTTGAGAAGGTGGTAGTGAGCTGCCTTCTTGAACCACTGCGGTACAAACTTCTGCATACATCACGTCATCCTCTGTCATTTCTGCCACCTTGAAACGTACCCCATCACCAGAGATATATTTCCCTCCCTACCCCTCTTCGCTTTCCATAAAGACCCTTCCCTCCGCGACTACCTTATCAGGTCCACGTCCCCTAACAACCCACCCTCCCCTCCCGATAGTGGTGTCTGGAACATTGTCCGTAACGTGTGATTCCATGAGGATGACTGTCATGCTGATGCTTGACTAGCCTGTGAGACAGCTCTCCCACTTTGGCACAAGTCCTCAGCTATTAGTAAGCAGGACTTGCAGGTCGCCAGGGTTGTTTCTGCTTCATTGGATGCCAGGCAATCTGTCTGGTTTTGTTTCTTTGAGACTTTGTCGCGATTGGTAAAACTGAATGGCTTACTAGGCCATTTCAGAGGGCAGTTGAGAGTCAACCACATTGCTGTGGCTATGGAGTCAAATGCAGGCCTGGTGCGGATAATAGATTTCTCTTGTCTGAAGGATGTTAGTTAACCAGATGGATTCATGGTCATCAGTAGATTCTTAATTTCAATTTTGTTTTTTAATTGAATTCAAATTCCACATCTGCCATGGTGGGATTTGAAACTGGGAACCCGGAACATTATTGGAGTCTCTGGATTACTAGTCTAGCGATAATACTAGTAGGCCTTCCCTCTAAGTCAGATTCGTGGAATCATATCTTAAGACAATGTCCCAGACACCACTACCACTGTTTGTATATGTCCTGCTCCCCCAACAGAGCAGACCCATCAGATATGGCGACACAGTGGTATAAAGTCAGGAAGGAATTGCCCTGAGAGATTCCTTAGCATTGTCTTCAGATCTCATGAAGTCTTATGGCTTTGAGTTAAACATGGGCAAGGAAACATCCTGCTGATTACCACATACAGTCCTCCTTTGACTGATGAATCAATTCTTTTCCATGTTGGAGGGAGCAGTGACGGTGCTAAGGTGCAAAATGTACTTTGGCTGGGCATTTCAATGTTCACCATCAAGAGTGGATACTGATCAATCTGGTTGGGTCCTATAGGATGTAGCTGCTAGACTGAGTCTCTAGCAGAAGATGAGGGAACCAACAAGAGGGAAAAACATACTTGATCTCATTCTCATCAGTCTGCCAGTTGCAGACACATTTGTCCTTGAAAGTATCTGTAAGAGTGATCAGTCTTTGTGGAAATGAAGTCCCACCTTCACAGTGAGAATATCCTCCATCATGATGTGTGCTACTGCCACCATGCTGAATGGGACAGATTTCGAACAGATCTAGCAACTCGAAACTGGGCATCCACAAGGCGCTGTGGGCCATCAACAGTGGCAGAATTGTATTCCAAAACAATCTACAACCACCTGGCCTGTCACATCACCTACTGATCCATTATCGTCATGTCATGGCATGCCCCTAACGGTATTAGGCATGTGTAAAAATGAGGTGTCAACCTGATGAAGCTACTAAACAGGACTACTTAGATGCCAAGCAGTATAGCAGCAAGTGATAGACGTAGCAAAGTGATCCCATAACCAGTGGATTGGATCTAAGCTCTGCAGTTCTGCCATATCCAGTTGTAAATATTGGTGGCCAGTTAAACAATTGACAGGAGGAACAGGGTCCACAAATAAACCCTCCTTTAATGATGGAAGAGCCAAGCGCAACAATGCAAAAGGTAAGGCTGAAACATTTGCAGTAATCATCAGCCAGAAGTGCCAATTGGGTGATTCATCTTGTCCTCCAGTGGTCCCCAGCATTACGGATATCAGTCTTTAGCCAATTCGATTCACTCCACATGATATCAAGGAATGGTTGTGGGCACTGGATTTTGCAAAGGCTGTGAGCCCTGACAACATTCCAGCAATGTACTAAAGTCCTGTGCTCTAGAACTGCCGCACCTCTAGCCAAGCTGTTTGAGTACAATTATAAAACTGCCATCAACTCACGTGATGAAGAATCACCCAGGTGCATTCCACAACAAGCAGTGCAAATCGAACCTGGCCAATTGCCACACCATCAGTTTCCTTGTGATGATCAGTAAAGTAATGGAAGGTGTCAGAACTGTATTACCAAGCAGCAGTTGCTCAGCAATAGCCTGCTCACTGACACCCAGTTGGGTTCTGCCGGAGCCACTCATGTGTTGAGCTCATTACAGCCTTTATTCAAACATAGAAAGAAAAAACGAATTCCAGAAGTGAGGTGAGAGTGACTGCCCTTGACATCAACGTCACATTCAACAAAGTGTGACATCAAGCAGCCATGGCAAAACTGGAATCAATGGGAATCAGGTCGTAAACTCTTGGTTAGTTGGAGACATACTTGGCACATAGGAAGATGTTTGTTGATTTGTCATCTCCGTTCCAGGACCTCTCCGATCCCATCATCTTGAACTGCTTCATCAAAGATTTACAGTCAGAAGTGGAGATGTTCACCAATAATTGCACAATCTTCAGCCCATTCATGACTCCTCAGATCCTGAAGCAGCCCAGGTTCAAACGCAACAAGATCTGGATAATATCCAGGTTTCAGCTGACAAGTGGCAAAAACATTTGTGCCCACAAATGCAAGTCCATGATCGTCTCTAATAAGAGATCATCTAACCTTTGCACCTTGTCGCTTGATGATGTTGCCATCATTGAATCACCCACTATCAACATCTTTTTGGTTACCATTGACCATAAACTCAACTGAATTTGCCATTTCAACACTGGCTATGAGACCAGGTCAGAGCCTGGAAATACAGTCGGTTCTGCTACTACACGTGTTTCTTCAATGTGAATTGGCTTTAATGCAATTGAAGAACTTACACTTTTATTTGTAGAATGTGAACTCTCCTTACCCATATTAGCTCAAATATGATTCCGGCCCATTAGTTTAAATTGTGCGGCTGTAGTGCAATTTAGTTGCAATGTGAGATCGCATGAGAGTGGAACTATCACGTTATATCAGAACTGACTGTTCTGTGGTGAGTAATTCATCTCCTCAAAGCCTGTCCACCTTCTACAAGACACAAGTTAGAAGTGTGATGGAATTCTCCCCACTTGTTGGATGGGTATAATTCCAACAATACTCAAGAAACCTGACACCATTCAGGATGAAGTTGCCTACTTGATTGGCACCACATTCACAAAGATTATGCTCCACCAGACTAGACACATAAACACAGGAAGGGGATTCCTGATCAGAGTGTCAAGAACAAAGGGTCACAATTGAAAGATACGGGCAAGGCCATTTTGTGAAGAACACTCTTGTCACAGTCAAAACATTAACTGTTTCTCTTTCCACAGATGCCGCCAGACTTGCTGAGTTTCTCTAGCATTTTCTGTGTTGGATTATAGCCATGTGACAGTAAATATGCCCTTGATTTACTTCCAATGTTATTTAAATATTGTCATTGCCCAAGCGACTGGCAGCAAATATTTACTGAAATAGAATCAAAATTGAATTGATTAGCAAGAGATTTAATAGAGTATGAAAGGATTTGGTGAAAGCAATCTCAATGGTCAAATCCTTGCTGAGTTTTGAATACAAAAGCTTGAGTAAAGAACCAAATTGATTTCCTTGGAGTCTTAATTTGGTGCAGGAAATGAAACGAATCAGTTCCAGTAATTAAGAGCATTAAGGATTTTCAGCAAGTGCCTTCTAAAGTTAAGTAAATTTAGGTGGCTGAGAAGCAATCCATCCTTGTAGTTTTAGAAACAGTCATTCAAAGGAGTCACATGGAGTCGAGATATAATTAAGATTTGAGCACTGTGCAGACTTGATAATGTTTAGTTGTTTTCAGCAAGTACTTTTATATTATGTATTACCTTTCTCGTCCTTATGATAGCAGTGAGTCCTATTGCCACTCAAATCAATAACTATAGTTTTGCACTGATTAATGTTGGAACATTGTTGAATTTTGAAGGTATTATTCATTATCTGCTGTGGTGTGGAATCCTGAGGGGGTTGCAGGCAAACATTTTATTAAACATCTGACTTAAGTTTGAATTACAAATGCATAAAATCCTTAACATATATACATTATGTTAAGTGTGTGCAGATGAACTGAAATTGCAAGAATGCTTTCAGGGTTAATACTTTTTTGGGTGTGCAGAGAAAAAAATCATAGAGACTGAAAAAGCTGATTTTGCTTGGTTCTGTTATTTCCATTTGGCTCAATGTTCTCACCTGCACATGAGAAGGTTATGAAGAACCTAGGAATTGTGCTGGTGTCCTGGCTGATGCTCATCTCATCCTACTACTCTACCAAGGTCATCTGGTTTGTGTATTTGGGGATCCTTGCTGTGTGAAAGACATGGTGAAAATTTATGTGAGTAGCACGTTTCTAAATGTCAACTCTGTTTTCAGGTAGCCCCAAGCAGCACTATTGATTGATTTTGGAGGAGAGCTCTCATAGCTCATGAAATTAATTGAGATAAACTTGATATGACTCAAGTGCTATTGGAAGAGGTGGATTAAATCTGAGCATATGGATCTACTTTTGGTAAACATGTTTCCAACTTGTAGTAAGAAATAATAATGGTATTGGCTTACCTAATTTACAACTATGCTTTAATCCCCCTGTTTTTACATGTTTCAAGTAAAAGCTTATTTTGCTGTAACATTGGTACAGTAGAGCTGATTGGTGGGATTACTGTGTACCTTTTTTTTCCAAATTCCATGTTAGGAATTTATTTCTGTCTCACGACATCAGTAGGGAGAAAATTGATGCCAGAAAAAGACATGACATGATAAATATTGTATTGATACTTGACTTTGGTATTTTTCTCTGTCTATTGTGGAAGAAAAAAGCACCTTTTCAGATCCCAGAGATAGTAGCAACACACATATATCAATTATCATTGTCAAATGGAGTACCAATATTGGATGATTGACTTGTTGGAGCTGTGGGCCTGACAACTGCAACGGCCACAAGGTGCAATAAGAATTCAAGAGTGTCTCTCAAATTCCACCAATTTTAAGATTATTTGTTGAGCTTGTAGCTTATGTACCCTTACTAGAAGGCCTGGCGTTTGTAAGCAGAAAGAAGATGCCCAGGCATTGCATCTGTGTGGATGACAAAAGTTGCCTGGTACATTCCCACAACTCCTTGGATAATCAGCACTGTTTTCTCTTGTACTATAAATTGTCATCCTTCCATTTGAATTGTACCATTGTGATAACTAGAAGATGAAGAACATCAATACCATGTCTCCCTTTCAGCTATTCTCAATGGTTCTAAAATGCCCAGTTGAATGACCATTAATTATAGTTTTTAAAATGCTGCTTTATTTCTTCAGGTAAGTAAACCATCTGGTATTATATTGATTGATACAGGCAATATTCTTGCTTGAGGGCACAGAACTTACACATTGCTAACATGAGACAAGAAGTTTAAGCTTTTTCTCTTGCATTCTTTGGGACTAGAATCAAGAAACAGATTTGAAAAGGGGTAAACCAATTTATGCAAAATAAGAAGAGGATGCTTATTGGTTTGGCCACCATTGACATGGGATGCAGCAAGAATAGTTAAATTTAATCTTGGTTCTTAGACCAGGTACCTAGATTTTGATTGGTCAGGATGTTGCTGTGGGAAGGCAGCTAGCAGAGATTGACAGTCACCATGATCCTTTTTGCAAGAATAAAGTACAATGTAGATGCAGGTCGGTCAGCTCAATTGTCTGGATGGATGGTTTGCAAAGCAGAGTTTTGCCAAGAGCATGGGTTCAATTCCTGAACTACCTGAACTTGCCACGAAGGACTTGCCTTCTCAATCTCCTTTTGCCCAAGGCATGGTGACCGTCAGACTAAACCACCTCCAATCTTCTCTTTCTAATGAGAGTGCAGTCTTATGGTCTGGTAGGACTATGCTGACTTTACCTGTACTGTTTTTATACAAAATTAAAAATCACAGCACCAGGTTATAGTCCAACAGGTTTAATTGGAAGCACTAGCTTTCTGAGCGCTGCTCCTTCATCAGGTGGTTGTGGAGGACACAATTGTAAGGCACAGAATTTATAGCAAAAGTTTACAGTGTGATGTAACTGAAATTATACATTGAAAAATATCCTAATTGTCTGTTGAGTCTTTCATTTGTTCGAATAGTTTCACTTCTTTCAGGTGGAAATCAGAAATTTTTCTTTTAAAAGTTGCATCCTCAGGTTAACTGTAACAATTGGTGTTAGCTCGACAATATGTTGAAGTTGTTAGCCCCCTGTGTTCTGTGTCTATGCCGTCATGTTTAGATTGATTCTAATCTAAAAAGTGAGATAAGAGTTTTACATGAATTCATGAAGTTTTTGAGCAAAGTACAATGTAACTCTGCAAGTACAAATTCACCCATCAAAATATATTTATATGTGTGCATGTGAGTCTGTGTGTGTGTGTGTGTCTCTGTCTGTCTGCCTGTGAGAGTGAGAGAGAGTGTGCATATGTGTGTGTATGTGAGTGTAGAGTGTCTTAAGTCTGTAAGGGGTTGAGTATGTCTGTGAGAGTGTATATGTATGTACATGAGTGTAGACTGGTCTAACTCTCTGAGAGGATGCATGTGGGAGTGTGGGAGTTTATGCAGGCACCCTTCAGGTTATAAATGGTTTTCATTCTGGAGTTCATTCGCAAGTTGATTTGTATGCAATTCAGAACACAATGTAGGGCAATATAAAGGACCCATTCTTTATAAAAGAGCCATAAATACAGGAAATGCTCCCATGTTGGATTTTAAAATTACACGCCAATCTGAGATTGCATTTGTAAGTACAAACATTTATCATTTGGACATTCGCAACTTTGGGACCCCCTATGTACACATTCCTTTTGTTTGTAAAATAGTGTCTTGTGTGTTAATATCTGTAGCTTCTAGCACAGTCAAGTGTAGAAGAGATTTATTAAGGTGTTGCCTAGACTGGAGAATTTCAGTTGCAAAGTGACATTGGATAGGCTGAGAGAGTTTTCCCTGGGGCGGACATGATTGTGATGTATAAACTTATTTGGCGGGGGGGTTGCTTTGACAGGAAGAATTTTTTTTTCTGCTTGATTGAGAGGTAAGAGACAGGAAGTATGGAGGGGACATGAGAAAAAACTTTTCACCAAGAGAGTGATAGGAATCACTGCCTATAAGGTGGTAGAGGCAAAAACCCTTAACACTTAAGTATTCAGATGTATATTTGCAATGCCAAAGCATGCAGATCTATGAACCAAGTGCTTAAAAATGGGATTAAAATAGTTGGGTGGGTGTTTTAACTGGTACAGACTCACTGGGCTACTCCTGTTCCTAGTTGTTATGGTCTTACCTTCTTAGGGAACTTGACAGAATACTTGCAAAGAAGTTGTTTCTTCTTTTGGTCGAATTTTGGACCATTGAATGTAATTTCAGAGGGACGGATTGTCCTTTTAAGACCATGAAGAGGCATTTCTTCTTTCACAGGGTGTTAAAGCTGGAATTTTCCCCCTACAGAAGGCTGGAGAGCCTGGTTGCATTTGCATTGTATATGCATTACTGAATAGCAGTGTGCGTGGAAATTAGTTGCAGAGACATTTGGTTTCCTGAATGCTCAATGATATTGTCAGAGCTGACATATGAAATGTGGTCAGCTTCTGATGTTGTGAAGAGCTGTCTGCACTTTACAAGGTGAACGTGAATAGGTTCTTTCAGGACACCTTAGGTTGAGCATTTTCTTAAGAAACCAAATATTGCTGAACCTCAAGTGATTCTGTGTAGGTGAATTTTTAATTTTTAGTTATTTGTTATGTGTTAAAATGCAATTACAAATCAAGATATGATAAATCAATGATAGAACTTATGTGATTGCCAAAAAAACTGAATATTTTCTCTGAGGATTATGCAACACTTTAATTATGTTTTGTACAGCATTGTAATAATTTCATTATCGTGTGGTGTTGTGGTGCTTGATTTCCTCCCCTACCTGAAAGAATGTATTAACAATGCAGTGTTCTTCAGAACTAAATGGCGAACTGCTTTAATTTGAATTCAGCAATCTCAAATTTAAATTAGGGATAAATCATTTAGCATACTTAAACAATGTGATTAGCTTAAACTATTCACATCAAATCCTACAAATTGCAGCTTCTGCAAGAACCTTCAATCTGTTAAGTTACACTGCCATTCAGTTACAGCACAACTGATTTCCAACTCAACTTTATTTATCTGCCTTTGATCTCTATCCCTTGATCCCTCACCTATTAAATGGTTGTTGATCTCACTTATCAGCATTATAATTAACTAGTATCCACAGCCATCTGTAGGAGAAAGGGAGCAATACAAATTTCGTATGCCTGATGACCTTATGTGGAAGCTCACTCTGACAGCGTGGTTCTGTTTTTACTTTTTTACTATTTTTATCTTTTTTTTTCCTGGAATCATTTGCAGAAGCAATTACTCCTTGTTTTCATCCTTTTTCTTTTTTAAAAATCACTTTGCAGACCTTCATTTGATCTCTCAACCTCCTGAACACCAGGAAATATCCTGATATCTTTGAGAGAATTTGTGAGCTCCCACTGTGTTGAAAGATAGCAATAAATTTCCAAGTCAGAATACTGTCTTGAGATAGAACTTAGTGGTAACTTGCAACCTTATTATTGATGTTGACTGAGGAATAGAGAGGTGCTCTATATTCATGTTAATCAATTGCTGCAGTGCATTTTACGTACCATACAGTGTGTTGGAGGGAAAGAGTGACAAATCCTGTGGCAGCAACAACATTCAAATTTCTCTGTCCTGTACTATGTCAAGCTTGTTGAAGCATTGTTCAGCTGTGTCACTGCTGGTGAACAGTGAGTATTCCTGATTTGAATAATTACAGTTGCTAAAGGGGCCTTGAAATGTGAGGAATTGAGTCACTGTTTGCAGTGTTCCCAATTTCTGTCGTCCTATTGTGGTCATGATAAATGATGTTGTTCAGCATCTCATCAATGGTAATCCCCAGGATATTATTTATATGGTAGTGGACCTGTAATGGTGATGCTTTTTCTTCTGCATACTTTTTTGAGAATTCATAGGCCAAACGTGAATGTTATGTAGGTTCTGTTTTCAGCTGGAAGGTGCCTGTTCATTGTTGTAAAAATTGTCAATGGAACACATATTGGAATCAGTAGAGTACAGTCTCGACTGTAATCTTAGGACGGAGGAAAGTGATTGATGTAGCACTGAAGGTAGTTGGGTCAAATCTTTCTTTAGGAACTCCTGTATTGTGTCAATACAGTGACTGTGACAAATGGCTTTTGAAAACCTCTTGTGTGACTAGCATGATTACAGCTTTGGAGAGTTTTTTTGACCCACTTTAATTTCATGGTAACTCTAGCGAAACTGATGTAAACATGATGGCCCAATAAAGATGGAAATTGTTTAGATTGTTTGAGCAAAATAAATCTAGCTGTTTCCAGATTTTCAAAGTGATCAATCTGGAGTTGTCTTCAATCCAGAATTTTTCTCCTTGAGGTCTAAGTGGACTTCCAATCACACTGACTAGGCATGCAGCAGAAGGCTGTTCTGTTCTAGAAATTAAATAGCTCTGTAGAAAATAACTTGGGGTAGGAGTAGAAGGGGTAGAATGGAGCTCATTGTGGGGAGCAGCAGTTGGAATCCATCTGAGAGATCCATAGCCTTGGTTTATTATCTCTTTCAAAAGGCATCGTTTTTGAAGATGCAGCACATCTTCTGTTCCGCACTGTGTGTCATATTAGCTGATGGGCTGTGGTTCAAAACGAAGAACTGATTAGGTACAACTGATACTGAACATGATTGCTGCAACCCTGACTGCTTCCAATTTTTGGATGGTAGATGCAATTCAACCATCATGCAATTCTGACAGGAATAAGTTTTGTGAAAAACTGCTTTCATAGGAAAACATAATGTTCACAGTAATTTCAACATAATTCCACAAACTTCTCCTCACCAACATAAATTTAATTCGTTAACTACTTTTGAATTTATGTATGTATGGTACAATGAAACATTTTTATCTGGATGCAATTCTCTTTAATTGATATGTAGGTAAAGCTTCACAACATAAATATTAAACTTAAGTTTCTCCATTCGTATATGTTCAGCTGTTAATTCCTGGAACCATTCTTGTGAATGTCCTCTGAACACACTCCGGAGCCAGTACAACGTTCCTGAGATATGGAACCCCAAAACTGCACACAATACTCCAAATGTGGCCTGACGAGATCCTATAGAGCTTTAGAAGTACATCTCTGCTTTTATATTCAAGCCCTCTCAAAATAAATGCCATCATTGCATTTGCCTTCCTGATTGAACCTGCAAGTTTACCTTGAGAGAATCCTGGACGAGAACTCCCAAGACACTTCAGACTTCTAAATTTCCTCCCCGTTTAGAAAATAGTTCATGCTTCTGTTCTTCCTACCAAGCAGCATGACCTCAGTTTCCCACATTGTACTTCATCTACCACTTATTTGTCTGCTCTCCTCACCTATCCAAATCCTTATGCAGCCCCCCACCTTCTTAATGCTACCTATCCCTCTACCTATCTTTGTATCATCTACAAACTTAGCCAGTATGCCCTCAGTTCCTTCATCTTAATCGTTAATGTATAAAGAGAAAAGTTGTTGTCCCAACACTGAGCCTTGCGGAACACCACTTGTCACTGGCTGCCACCCTGAGAAGGACCCTTTTATCCCCGCTGTCTGCTTTCTGCCAGACAGCCAGGCTTCTATCCATGATAGCACCTTCCTTCTAACACCATGGGCCCTTATTTACTCAGTTGCCTCCTGTGTGACACCAAGTTAAAGGCGTCCTTGAAGTCCAGGAAGATAACATTCATTGGCTCTCCTTGGTTTAGTCTGCTCATTAGTTAGAGTCATAGAGATGTACAGCATGGAAACAGACCCTTCGGTCCAATCCGTCCATGCCGACCAGATATCCCAACTCAATCTACTCCAACCTGCCAGCACCTGGCCCATATCCCTCCAAACCCTTCTTATTCATATACCCATCCAAATGTCTCTTAAATGTTGCAATTGTACCAGCCTACACTACTTCCTCTGGCAGCTCATTCCATACCCGTACCACCCTTTGTGTGAAAAAGTTGTCCTTTAGGTCTCTTTTATATCTTTCCCCTCTCACCCTAAACCTATGCCCTCTAGTTCTGGACTCCTCGACCCCAGGGAAAAGACTGCCTATTTACCCTATCTATGCCCCTCATAATTTTGTAAATCTCTATAAGGTCACCCCTCAGCCTCCGATGCTCCAGGGAAAACGGCCCCAGCCTGTTCAGCCTCTCCCTATTGCTCAAATCCTCCAACCCTGGCAACATCCTTGTAAATCTTTTCTGAACTCTTTCAAGTTTCACAACATCTTTCCAATAGGAAGGAGACCAGAATTGCCCACAATGTTCCAACAGTGGCCTAACCAATGTCCTGTGCAGCCGCAACATGACCTCCAAACTCCTGTATTCAATACTCTGACCAATAAAGGAAAGCATACCAAACGCTGCCTTCACTATCCTATTTACCTGCGACTCCACTTTCAAGGAGCTATGAACCTGCACTCCAAGTTCTCTTTGTTCACCAATACTCCCTAGGACCTTATCATTAAGTGTATAAGTCCTGCTAAGATTTGCTTTCCCAAAATGCAGCACCTCGCATTTATCTGAATTAAACTCCACCTGTCACTTCTCAGCCCATTGGCCCATCTGGTCAAGATCCTGTTGTAATCTGTGGTAACCCTCTTCACCGTCCACTACACCTCCAATGTTGGTGTCATCTGCAAACTTACTAACTGTACCTCTTATGCTTGCATCCAAATCATTTATGTAAATGACAAAAAGTAGAGGACCCAGCACTGATCCTTGTGGCGCTCCTCTGGTCACAGGCCTCCAGTATGAAAAACAACCCTCCACCATCACCCTCTGGTGTTCTAGCAGATTTGACAGACATGATATCCCCTTGATGAAACCTTGCTGACTGTGCCCTATTTTACTTGCAAGTATTCAGAAATCTCACCCTTCATGATAGATTCCAGGATCTTACCCATGACTGAGGTTGGGCAAATTGCTCTGTAATTTTCCATCTTCTACCTTACACCCTTTTTAAACAGGGGTGTTATGCTACTGATTTTCCAGTCCTCTGGAACCCTCTTTGATTATCGTGATTCCTAAAAGAAGACTACTAACACCTCTACTATATCTTCAGCTATCTCCCTTTGAACTCTGGGGTGCAGTCCATCTGTCCAGATGGTGTAGCCATCTTCAGGCCAATCAGTTTTTCTAGCATCTTTTCCTTTGTGATGGCCACCAAACCCAGCTCTGCCCCTTCATTCTCTTGAATTTTTGGGAAATTACTCATGCCTTCCACTGTGAAGACAGACTCGAAGTAATTATTCAGCTCCTCAGGCATTTCTTTGTTCCCCATTGCTGTCTCTCCTGTGTCATTTTCCAGCACTCCAATGTTCATTTTTGCCCTTTGCATGTCTGAAAAACCTCTTATGGTCTTCCTTTATATTACTGTCTAGTTTACCCTCTTTTTTTTCTTTTTCTTGTCCTCTGTTGGTCTTTGTAAGCTTCTAAACCCTCAAGTTTCCCACTGTTGTTCGCTACTTTATCTCCTTTCTCTTTTGCTTTTATGCTATCCCTGACTTCCCTAATCAGCCATGATTGCGTCAGGCCCCCTGTACCATGCTGCTTTTTCCACGGGATGACACTCTGCTGTGTCTCCTGAATTACTCTCAGAAATGCCTGCCACTGCTATTTCACTGTCTTTCTTGCTTTGCTCCTCTCCCCTTCAATTCTACTCAGCGCCTCCCTCATGCCTCTGCGGCAGCCTTTATTCAGCTGAAGTACCATTACTTCTGATTCTATCTTAAATTATAGAGTAAATTCAATCATGTTATGATCACTGCTTCCTAAGGGTTTCTTCACCTTAAGCTCCCTTATCAAGTCTGCCACAACACTAAATCCAGTATTGCCTGTGCCCTCGTCAGATCCATTACAAGCTGCTCCAAAAAGCCATCTCATACACATTTCACAAATTCCTTTTCTTGTGAACCACTACGAACCTGATTTTCCCAGTCAACCTGCATATTGGAATCCCCCATGATCACTGATTTTGCTTTCCCTACACCTCTTTTCTATCTCCTGGTGTATCTTGTGTACCCAGCCCCTGACTACCGTCTAGAGGCCTGTACGTGGCTCCAACTATGGTTTTTTTTTTGGTTTTGTGGTTCCTCAATTCTACCCACGCAGATTCTTGGCAAAGAGTGTGGTGCTGAAAAAGCACAGCTGGTCAGGCAGCATCCGAGGAGCAAGAGAATTGATGTTTTGGGCATAAGCCCTTCATCAGGAATGTGAATACTTCTGCCCAAAACTTCGATTCTCCTGCCCCCTTGGATTCTGCTTGACTGGCTGAGCTTTTCCAGCAGTTAAGAGTGTGGTGCTGGAAAAGCGCAGCCGGTCAGGCATCATCCGAGGTGCAGGAGAATCGACATTTGAGCGTAAACTCTTCATCAGGAATGCTTTTCCGGCATCACACTCTTTGACTTTTATCTCTAGCATCGGCAGTCCTCACTCTCCAATACCGATTCTACACTACCTGACCCTACTTTGTTTCTTACTATTGATTTAATTTCATTTCTTACTAAGAGGGCAACCCTAGCCCCACTGCCCACCTGCCTGTCTTTTCCATAGGATGTATATCCTAGAATATTCAGCTCCCATTCCTGATCCCTTTGCAGTCACGTCTCTGTGATGCCGAGTACATCATACCTCCCAACTTTGATTTGTGCCACAAGCTTATTTACCTTATTCCTTATCCTGCTGCATTCAGATATAAGACCGTCAGCCCTGTATTAACTGTTCCTCTTCTCATTGTCATTCACGTGGTCCAGCATATTTGAAGTTTGATTGCTAACCCTTTCCATATACTCTGTCCTATTTGTGCCTGTAATGGAGACTTTAATAACCTCTCGAGTTATGTAGTATTACCTCTTCTTTTAATTCAGGTTTTCTAATTTCCCCTGTAACTGAGCCCTCCCCTCCCCTATTTAGTTAAAAGCCCTGTCTACAGTTTTAGTTATGCAATTCACTCGGACTCTGGTCCCAGCACAGTTAAAATGAAGACCGTCCCATCGGAACAAGTCTCTTCTTCCCCAGTACTGCTGTCGATGTCCCATGAATTTAAACCCATTTCTCCTACGCTAATTTTTGAGTTATGCATTACCTGCTCAATCTTATTGACTAATTAGCTTGTGGTTCAGGTAATAATCCAGAGATAATTACTTTGTGGTTCTGCTTTCTAGTTTCGCTCCTAGCTGTTCATATTCCCTTAGCAGAACCTCTGCCCTCGTTGTGTCTGTGTCATTGGAACATACGTGGACCACAACCACTGGATCTTTACTCTCCCACTCGAAGTTCCTCTGCAGCCCAGATGAGATTTCCCAAACCCAAGCACTAGGCAGACAGCATAACCTCTGGGACCTTTTGATCCTGGTCATAAAGAACAGTGTTATGTCCCTAACTATACTATTCCCAAATACAACGTTTCTCTTCTCTCCCCACTTCAATGGCTCCCTGCACCACAATGTTGCAGTCAGTCGGCTAAATCTCCCAGAAGTTCCAATTCCTTTCCACACAGGGCTCAATACTCTTGAACCTGTTGGACAAGGATAAGGGCTGAGGCTCCTGCAAGTCTGCCTCCTAGATCCCTCTACCTGCCTCACTCACAGCCACACCCTGCAATTCCTGATCACTGGCTGAATTAGAGTTAGTTAGTCAAAGGAGTTTGACTATCCTGAAACACAGCATCTCGGTAACTCCCCCGCTCCTTGACGTGTCACAATGTTTGAAGTTCAGACTCCAGATCATCAATTCTGGGCCAGAGTTCTTCCAGCAACCAATATTTACTACAGACATGGTCACTGGGAACCACAATGGGATCCACCAGTTCCCCATTATGTAGAAACAACACATCATCTGACCCTTCATCCTTAAGTTATTTAATTAGTTTTGAATTTGTCTTTTCTTTATATTTAACTGTTTTTGTATCTCTGCTTCTGCAAATTGTAACCAATAAATTAACAAGGTTCAATTTAGCACTGTTTCAAATTTAGCAGACCCCTTATTACCCAATTAAATCACAGCTGCCTTGTGCATTACCTTTCAGTTTCCCATTCAGACTCAGAAACAGGATCCCTTAACTTCCCAAGCTGCTCTCTGCATGTCACCTCTCCTGAGGTGATAGCCCCAGGTGCATGGGGCAAGTTTTTATACCTCTTACCTCCCCAGACTGCTCTCCGCTAGGCTCCTTTTCTGAACCATGCCAAATGTTCAGCTCCTTGAGCATCCACTGCTACTGATCTATTTATGTTTTGAGTTCTACATTCCCATCTGTTTATGATAACTTTAGATAATCTTGTCTAACAAAAATCCATCCTCCGTCTCCTGAAAAGTATCTAGCTTCCACCATCTCTAAAAGCACAGTTTCAGAGTTGCATACCTTCTGTGAGAGACAATTTTTACTTAACTCCATCCTAAAAATATGACCTTTAATTTTCAAAGGTTCTGAACTCTCCATTATGAGGAAATGTCCTTTCCAAATTACGATGTGAAGACCATTCAGGATTCTAAACACTTCAGTCAAGTCACCCTTCACTTTCAACACTCCAGTGGAATTAATGACTCTAACTAGTGGAGAGGTTCCCTCCTGATCTCCATTTATTCCAGATTTTCTTGGGCTCTTTGCCACATCTTTCAATTGCAGGCTTGATATCAAGGATAGTCTCTCACTTTAATGGTCTGAAGTGGAGTACTGAGATGGACTGTGATCATTGACATACTGTTGAATCTGTGGTGCTAAGATGTATGGGATAAGATGGTGTTGGCCAGGCTTGGTCTGAAACAAATGTTGAGCAGAAAGGCTGGTGGAAGAGAACAATGAGATAATTGAGGTTGCTACCTTCTGGAGACAGCAGCATCATAATTGATTCTCACAAGGTAGCATTGGACGTTTTCAAACAGAACAAAAGCCTAAGATGGTGACAGGAGAGTAGGAAAGCATGCACTATTTCAAATTGTATCCTTGGTCGATCACATCCTTGCATCACCCATACTCCACTGAGCTAGAGAGAAAGTTCATTCTTTCCCTCACTGTACTTCTGGGGCAGAAAGAAAGTTCGCACTTTGCTTGACACCCTTGGGGGTGGGGCAGGCTAGAGTGGAGGGCGAGAGAGAGAGAGAGAGAAAAAAAGTCAGCCCCTTGCTTCCTCCTATCTCAAAGAAGAAAGAACAATACAACACAAGAACAGACCCATCGGCTCACCAAGTCTTTACTGCCACATTTTGTCCTTACATATTAAAACTGTCTTCACTGAGAGGATCTGTAAGTCTTTTCTTCTCTTCCTATTCATATATTCATCCAAATGCTGCTAATGTCTCTGCTTCTACCAGCACCTGTGGCACCATGTTCCAGGCAGTTACCACTCATTGTGTGAAACTTTACCTCACCTATCGCTTTTAAAACTTCCCCTTTTTACCTTGACCCCTCTACCCTGGGATAAAAGCCTCATAATGTCCACTCTATCCATACCAATCATAATTTTATGAACCTCTACTCGGTCACCCCCTCAACCTCCTGCATTCCACTGAAAACAACCCCAGTTTAGCTAACCTTTCTTCATAGCTAAAATTCCACCTTAACAGGCATCATCCTGGTAAATGTTTTCTGTACTTTCTCCAAAACATCCATATCCTTCTGGTCGTGTGGTGACCACAGCTGTATCCAATATTCCAAGTATTGCCTAACTGAAGTTCTATAAACCTGCAAAACCTGCAGCACAAATTGGCTATCCTTATACTCCATTCCCCATCCAATAACGGCAAGCATGCCATAAGCCTTTATTGATAGTTAATCTCCCTGTGCAAACACCTTGAGTGATCTATGGTCCTGCACACCCAAATCCCTCTGCATAGCGATGCCCCTCAGAGTTCTGCCATTGCCTGTTTAATTTCTACTCCAACCATTCTACCCTGCCTTCAATGCTGTCACCAGTTATTGGCAGTCAATGGAAGTGTCACTCAGTTATTGCGAAGTTTAGTTGAATTCAAGAAATTTTTTAGAGTCATAGTTAGCAATTGTTTCCCAAGTGGCTTACAAATAGCTGACATTTAAAGTTACCGCCTATCTCCTGCTTCTGTCCCCTGAAAATGTAATTTGTGCAAGTGCCCTTTTGTCCCAGTCGAAAGTGGCATTGAAAATCGTGTGACCCATATGTTTCTGCTTTCGGGACTGCATACCAAATTCATTCAGCGATAAATCCATTCCATCGCCTGACCAATCAAAACAGTCTGGACAGTCAAAAGCTGCCAATTGTCATCTATTACACAAAGTTGTAAACTGAGACACATATCTTAAAGTTAAGATCATTTTAATGGTGATGTAATGAATGTTGTCACTGTAACCTTCCACCTTAACAAGAAAATATTTTTGCAATCAATGAAACATAAAACTATGCCATTAACGTGCAAAGCCTTTGGTTGGTGTGTGGGTGTAGATAAGAATTTACTGCTCTGCTTAAAAAAGAAATGGTCACATTAACTGACGTCAGTAACACGTTTGGCAAGGTTCCCCTGAGAGACTGGTTAGCAAGGTTAAATCTCATGAAATACAGGGAGAATGAGCCATTGGATACAGAACTGGCTCAAAGGTAGAACCAGAGGGTGGTGGAGGAGGGTTGCTTTTCACACTGGAGACCTGTGACCAGTGGAGTGCCACAGGATCGGTGCTGGGTCCACTACTTTTGATCATTTATGTAAATGATTTGGATGTGAGCATAAGTGGTATATTTAGTAAGTTTGCAGATGACACGAAAACTGGAGGTGCAGTGGACAGCAAAGAAGGTTACCTCAGATTACAATGGGATCTTGATCAGATGGGCCGATGGGCTGAGAAGTGGCAGATGGAGTTTAAATTAGATAAATGTGAGGTGTTGCATTTTGGGAAAGCAAATCTTAGCAGGACTTATACACTTAATGGTAAAGTCCTAGGGAGTGTTGCTGAACAAAGAGATCTTGGAGTGCAGGTTCATAGCTCCTTGAAAGGGGAGTCACAGCTAGAGAGGATAGTGAAGAAGACGTTTGGTATGCTTTCCTTTATTGGTCAGAGTACTGAGTATAGGAGTTAGGAGGTCATGTTGCGGCTGTACAGAATATTGGTTAGGCCACTGTTGGAATATTGCATGCAATCCTGGTCTCCTTCCTATCAGAAAGATGTTGTGAAACTTGAAAGGGTTCAGAAAAGATTTACAAGGATGTTGCCAGGGTTGGAGGATTTGAGCTATGGGGAGAGGCTGAACAGGCTGGGGCTGTTTTCCCAGGAACATCGGAGGCTGAGGGGTGACCTTATAGAGGTTTATAAAATCATGACGGGCATAGATAGGATAAATAGAAAAAGTCTTTTCCCTGGGGTTGAGGAGTCCAGAACTAGGGGTCATAGGTTTAGGGTGAGAGGAGAAAGATATAAAAGAGACCTAAGGGGCAACTTTTTCATGTAGAGGGTGGTACGTGTATGGAATGAGCTGCCAGAGGAAGTGATGGAGGCCAGTACAATTGTAACATTTAAACGGCATCTGGATGGGTATATGGATAAGGGGGGGTTTGGAGGGATATGGGTCGGGTGCTGACAGGTGGGACTAGATTGGGTTGGGATATCTGGTCAGCTTGGGCAAGTTGGACAAAAGGATCTGTGAAAAGGCACGGTGAAAAGCTTTGTCTTGTGAGCAATACCGGCAGATCACATAGTTAAGTAGCATAGATAAGTAAATAATAGGTAAGTAGCGGCAAAAACAAAAAACACAGGTACGGGCGAACGTTAAGAGTTCTAACAACTGTAGGGTAGAAACTGTTTCGAAACTGGCTGGTTTGTGTGTTCAGGTTTCTGTACCTTCTCCCCAGTGGTAGAGGTTATACAAAAACATTGCCAGGGTGGGATGGATCTTTGAGATGCTGGTGGCCTTTCTTTGACAGTGGGCCTGGTAGATGGATTCTATAGATGGAAGGTTGGCCTTTGTGATGAATTACATTTACTTTTACCGTGTTTGCTTTGACTGGAAGAGTATGTCACAAATGACAAAATTGCAATTATATTTGAATCTTCAGACTTGTCCAATAGTCCAGAATGTGGAAAAGATTGAATAGATGTGATGAATGTGCTATTGTTCAATCAATATGGCCGCTATTCTGACACAATGCATGGTTTTGTGGACAGTCTCAACTATATGGCCACAAGCATTCTACTGAGTATCAATTCAGCAATCTGATCTGAAGCTCTGATCTGCAGGCAGAATCAAGCTATTGAATAAAATTATGTGTCATAAGTTGTCCAGAAATTGCAGAAGTGATGGAAAGCAGACCAGAAAGAGGATAAGCAACTGGTCAATGTTAAGATTCAAGTTTTGTTGAGTGATGTTTTGTTTTCCCAAAAGAGAAGCAATGAACTTCTTTTACAATTTGGTTTTCAATGTAGCCTCAGTGTATGGTTCAAAGAAATGGTCATATCTTGTTAAACATTGAAGTTCTTAGGTGTTTAAGACTTTGAAAGTGCTTCTAATCATTGTAAAGCAGAGTGGTGGAACACAACAATTAACTTGGAGCAGGTCAGAAAAGAGATGACCTTGGTGAAGTTATGGAGGGATTTTGTTTATCAGGATACAAATTTGAATTTCATTGTATTATATTTCCCAAGAGGTTGTTGAAATAAAGTGTGGGTTTGGAGTGACTTGCAGAATATTGGATGAGTTAATATTTATTACACATGGAACTGGAGATTAGAGGTAAGATATTTTAAAAATTCTCGAGGTGAGTGGATTATTGCATCAGTTGTTTTGGGAATGAGATTAGATGTTACACTTGGCTTTGTAACCGTAGAAATCAGCAATCTTGGACAGAAGCTGATATCTAGCAGGGCACCATTTTCAGACTTTGCCTGGTTCAGCTTGAATGAGCAGTTGCAGAGGGAGATGGGAAAACTGTGGTAAGGATAGAGCGTTGTCAGGGCTGAACGTGTTTTCTAATCAACTTGTTTAGAGACGTTATATCACACCTCTGGACTCTAGAGCAGGTGGGACTTGCAACTGAAGCCTCTTGGTTTAAAGGCAGGGACATTACCACTGTGCCAAACAGACCCCTGTGGATCACCAGTGTCCTGATAGTCGACCAGCTACCAGTATATTGTGGAATCAAGGGAGGTAATTGATTGTTGAAAATGGATGTCATCTGCTCACAATAGAAGACTGATTCCACACATGATAAATTTAGGTTTTTGAGCAGGTTTAGCAAAACATCAATTCCTGCATACTCATAAGCATCTTTGATCTGAACCTGTCCGATAAAAGGTGTGTCCGATTTTTTTATTTGAAAATAAGTGTCACTGTTTCACAATATTGGAATTTGTGCAGTTGTATTGTTATTATTATAATGGTGTCACCCTTTTGTAGCATGCACAGGTGGTCTGAGGCGATATAGACTGCCCTATTCTCCAAAAGGATCTGGAGGCAGAACAGAACAAGGAGATATGGACATAGTTTTTGGATAAGGAACTTTGGAGAGTATTTAGAATAATCTTGGAATTGGAGACATGCCTAATTAATTAGCGTATTGACATTTGCACTTTTGGATTGATTATAAAAGTGTAATTGCTGCTGGCATCATGAAACCCAGCTATTCCATTGTATAAACAAAATGACTGCAGAGCACAGGAGCAAAATATATCACAAAATACTTCTACCTAAAACGATATTGGAATAAAAATGTGACATTAGATATGATTTTATTTGTTTTGCAGCATTTGCAACTTTTTGAATATGTTGACTTTGCAATCCCCAGCCTTAATATCTTTACAAAGGTATTGTTTCCGCAACTGAAAAACTGATGGCTCAACCTGATAGCTTTCACAGATCCTTGGTTACCATGAGCAAAGCAATAGATTTAAAGTGTCAATTAGGCATCCAAGGCAAGTAACCAATAGGTTGCAAGAGAGAGAACATGTTTGTAAACTTTCGCCTTCATTGGCAGTGAGGCCAGTTGTAATGGTCCCAAATTTTATGACCTGAATTCAGAATATATGACACAATTATGGGACCTTCCTGATCTGTGCATGTCCTTGAGCTTAACTGTCTGAAATCCATAGGATAAATAACATTTTTTAAAATGTTGAACTTGTATGTAACTGAATCAACCGTTTTAATGTCTCAAATAATCACATTTATTTAACACTTTAATGCAGAAAAAAGTATTCTTCAAAATATTTATGAAGTGTAAACAAGCAAAAATGATGCTAAGATGAAATAGGAGAAATTGGAGATGATGATCAAAACCCAGGTCAGAGTGCTGAGTTTTAAATAGGATTTTTGAAAGGAGAGATGTCAAGGTGGTGTTCAAAACTGGATTATTTTTGAAAAATAAAACAATATAATTTCCTGGCCTATTGCATTCTGTGAATGTTTAAAAAAATTAACTACTGGAAATTTTCGAAACTGGGCTGGTGGCATTTACATAGCAAAGAAAACAGAATTTCTGTTTGAAATCTTCTTTGACACAGGTATGTATGCTCTATAGTAAAATATCTAATGAAACGTCCAATTAGTACTCATGGGATGGTAGAATCTTAGCATTGGATGTTGAAGTGGAACACATCATACTGTTAAAATTTTATGTTCCCAAATTAGGTATTACAGAGGTATGTGATAGGCTGAAAATTTGCTCCGTGCAGTGGATTTTTGATTGCAATCACTATTTATGTAGTATTTCAGGAGATCAATGACTTGTTTTTGGTTGTGAAATAGCTTTTCAATCTGGCAATGCTTAGCAGATTCTCTTCTTTTTTTTCTTTCGTTCTCACATTGATATTCTGAAAAGGGCATTATTAATATCAGGCATTCTTAAAGTAGGATTCTGTTCAGAATTAAGACACAGCATTACAATTTAACTTTTTGAAAAAGATTGATATATTGTGACCAATATTGAAAGTGGCTTTGGGTCGATTTCTGGCAATGTAACAAATGTGTCAGTATGCCCCATGAAGCATTAACTTACTGGCTCACCTCTTCAACCGCTTTTTAAAAAAATCCTTGTTTCACCTTCCCTGAAACAGAATCTAGTTTGGGGTAAAATGCTAAGTACTTGCAGTAACACAAAAACCAAGACTACATTTGTTTGTTTTGATAAGTCCCTGTGGACATTAAGTCTTGATGTGCTCATTAATCTTGGTGGCATCTGTTTACCAATTTTTTTAATTTAATCTGGCAGCACTCCCTCTTGCTTTAATTTTCACTGCTTTGACTAACCTCCAAACTTTGCTGTGGCAAACCAAACAACATTCCCCTTTAACAACATTCCTGATTAAGAGTTTGTGCTGAAAACGTTGACTCTCCTGTTCCTCAGATGCTGCCTGACCAGCTATGCTTTTCCCGCAACACACTCTTCAACATTTCCCTTTAAGGCAGGAATTTTTCTGCAAGTGCTTTCCAAGCGAAATTCTGAAGGTATTTAAGATTAATTAATGCTGGAATAGGACTGGTGTCACACACAGGCCAGAATCCAGAAAGATGACAGTACTGTGACAGACCAGTTTATTTCTTTTGTTTTATACGGATTTTATTTGAATTTATTTCAATTTATTAAACTGCTAGCATTGATGTAACATTGAATTCTAGATTATTATTTCAAAATTCTGGATTACTAATTCAATAATGATTATTATGCTACTGCCCCATTTGAAACCACTGAAGTGCAAACTTATAATTACAAGGGGGCATAAACTTCTTTTCTGCCTTAGAGCCAGTTTTGTGTGCAAATTATGTGCTGACATTTATTGTTAAGTTTAGCCAATCAATATTAGTGTTTACGCCCGACCAGGAACTTCCATCTTTTCTCATCTATTTCTAACACCATAACCTTTGTTTCTTTTCTCCCTTGTGTTTCAGAAGCAGCTATTTACATGCATTTATATTGTTGATTTCAACCTCTTTGTTGCAGCGAATTCTGCATTCATGTCATTCTCTCAGTAAAGGAGTTTCTTTTGAATTGTTCGTATTATCTTGTTTTTGCGACTCTCCTATATTGTTGGCCTCTAGTTTTGTTTTTCATAGTTTTCCAGCACTATCTCTGTCTACCAAAGTCTTCAGTTTTAATGACCTCTCTTTGATCACTTTTCATCCTTTGCTTTTCAGGAAAATAAAACATTGCATTTCTGGTATCATCTTTGTGAATCATTCTTTGTGTCCTCAAGTGCCTCAGCATCCATTTTAGAAGTTACTGTGCATGACTGTACACAGAATGTCAAGGATCACATTGGGTTTACCTGATTTCTTTACTTTTCAATTCCATCCCCTAGAAATAAATCCTTTTACCTGTTTTTTTTTATGTGTCCTTGTACCACTTCCCAAGTGCTTGTAAGTATTTCATCTTTCAAACCATCTAATCATTGTTGTGAGATGATCTCCTTGTGACATTTTTCGGAGACATACTGGAGCACTATGCATTGTTTAGATGTTGATCTGGTTATGTCACTTCAAGTCTCTGTCAAGTATAACATTCTGACTTCAGCTTCCTTGTACCACTTGTAAATTTGTTGGAATCACCCTTAGGACTCATAACAGCACACAAGCCAACTTCCACACTCAGACAACAACTCACTAGAACAAAGGACCCAATAGCCAGCACGAGCCAAACTAACGTAGTTTACAAAATACCATGCAAGGACTACACAAAACACTATATAGGACAAACAGGAAGACAGCTAACAATCCGCATCCATGAACATCAGCTAGCCACAAAACGACACGACCAGCTATCCCTAGTAGCCATACACTCAGACAGCCAGGAACATGAATTTGACTGGGAAAACACTACCATCATAGGACAAGCCAGACAGAGAACAGCCAGGGAATTCCTAGAGGCATGGCATTCATCCACAAACTCCATTAACAGACACATAGACCTGGACCCCATATACAAACCACTACAGCTGAAACTGACACCCGGAAGCGGCAAGAACATCCATCAACAGACACATCGACCTGGACCCCACATACAAACTACTATAGCTGAAACTGACACCCGGAAGCGGCAAGAACAAACCACTATAAATACTGGAAGAAACATCAAAGCAGCGCTTCACAGGAGGCTCCAACAGCCCTGATGATGTTCCCTAGCCAGGGAATGAAACGTTTGCAGCAAAAACTTCCAGCTCGGCGAACAGAA
Organism: Hemiscyllium ocellatum; assembly: GCF_020745735.1. Lineage (NCBI taxonomy): Eukaryota > Metazoa > Chordata > Chondrichthyes > Orectolobiformes > Hemiscylliidae > Hemiscyllium > Hemiscyllium ocellatum. Next base: position 78,202,182 of record NC_083411.1, on the reverse strand, counting down.
CCACAACAATGGACGCCCGAGCTACAAATCTTCAACCAGACTTTGTTGGAATCAGTTAACAATATAAAACAAAATATTGGAATCAGTTAACAATATAAAACAGTAACAACTCTAGGTCTCAGTCCATGATTGAATACTCTTGAATTATCATTTTTTTAAAATGTGACAAAATGTCATAGAATTCTGGCAGGTGCATGTGCAGTAACATTAACTTGGTATATTTCAGTGGCATTGCATGCGTCGGACGACTCACTTTTCATTGATTGAATTAAGACCATGAGGTCTCGAAGCAGAAAGTATTCCTGGCAGTATAAGTCCTGAGGAAGTACAATTGCAACATGTTCTTGTAAACAGTTCTGTTGTTAGCTTCCTTTTATATTTGATTTGCAGAGCCTGATCTTTTTACCTTGCACTTTTTTGGCCTGAGGGTGCTGCCAAATATTTGGTGCTGGTGACCAGTAGATTTGAAAAGTTGTTTTCTGGAACTGAATAGTCAATTACCTAAGACTTTCTGACGCACTATATTAGGCATATTCAAATGCCATATTTTGGAGAGAGATGTGTTAAATTTCTCTCCAAGCTCTCAACTTTTGGAAAGTCAAAAAATAGCTAAAGTTTGTGTTGAAAGAAATTAAGGATTCTTGAAAACTTAAATAAAAATAGAAAATGCTGGAGAAACTCAGTAGATCTGGGAGAGTGAGATGCAGTCAATGTTTTGAAAACGATAAGACCCTTCATTTGCTTTCATTTTGCTTTTATTCCTGAAAAGTTAATTTGCTTACTTGGTGTACAAACAACTTACTGAAAAATGTTACGATTGGGTTTGATATAAGCACTGATGGCAGTGCATTCATAATAAATGGTCTGTGGCTTTATCAATGACTGAGTGATCTATCTTTCTCATTATTGTCCAGACCATTTTAAGAATACAGAAAGCTGTGTTGTTTTTAATAAAAGTAAATCAGTTGGAGAGTTATGCATTTCTCTTTTGCAGCATTACTTTGAATATTTTCCCATCATAAAACTTTCTCAATTCTGTTTGAATTAGAATGGTGCAAAACATTAATTGCTTTGCAAAAGAATAACTGGAGATTAGATTCCTACAGTATGGAATTTTAGAAGTTTGTGCCTTGGTACATTACACCTTGTAATAAACAAAACAGGAGTGTCCACAAAAAAATGAGAGTGACCCAAAAAGGTGCAAAATATATAAGATAAATCAAAGAGCTTAGGATGCTCGAAATCTGATATGAAAACAGAGCACTGGAGAAACTCTGGCTGTCTGGCAGCATGTCGAGAGAAAATCAGAGGTAATGCTTCAAGTTCAGTGACCATTTCTCCTTCAATATGTGTCACCAGACTCCGTAAAATACACATACTTACATATAATGTAGTATACGTTTTAGAAGAATGTTGTTGGGTTTGGAGGATTTGAGTTACAGGGAAAGGCTGAATTGGGTGAGATGTTTTTTCTCCGTGGAGCATAGAAGGCTGAAGGGTGACTTGATAGAGGTTTATAAAATCATGAAGGGCATGGATAGAGTGAAATAGTTAAGGTCTTTTTCCAGGGGAGGGGAATGAGAGGACATAGGTATACGGCGAGAGGGAAAAGAAATAGGGACCAGATAGGCAACTTTTTCGCGCAGAGGGTGGTACCTGTGTAGAACGAGTTGTAAGAGGAAGTGGTGGAGGTCGGTACAGTTATAGCCTTTCAAAGGCATCTGGTGGGTCCATTAATCGGAAGGGTTTAGAGGGATATTGGCCAAATTCTGGCAAATGGGACTAGATTGGTTTAGGTATATGGTTGGCATGGATGGATTGGACTGAAGGGGCTGTTCCCATCCTGTATAATTCTAGAAACCGTATTTTTAATCAACCTGTTCAGATGTGTTTTGACACGTCCCTGGAGCAGGCGGGGTTTGAACCAAGAACTTTGTGCTCTGAGGTCGCAACATTACCAGTACCACGAGTTCTCCAGCCACCTCATTTAGAAATTTCTATATTCAGAAGTGCTTTTGCATACAACAAAACCCTTTTTTTTTCTCCATCACCAAATCACCCATGGTATTTTTCACCTATTAATCACACCCAGTAAATCACCCATGTGTTCCAATATGGTTACTTTACATGAAAAGCCCATTGAGGGTGATGAAGACCACCAAAAGTAAGAGAGAGGGTTAAATCAAATTGATTTGGAAGAGACGACAAGGCATTGTGCCTCCCAAAGTGACTCTTCTCTCTGAGGTGTCCAGAATATTTGATGGATACCATATGCTCCCTTCCAGTGATACCTGGGCATGAACCTTGCCACAGAAGAAACAGACGGATAGCAGCCATGCACAAAGCTGACAAATGATAATTTGTTTGACCTGATGTCATCTCCAATAAGCTGCAAACTTGTCAAGTGCTTTAGATTTAAACTAATCAATTGTGGGGAGAAAAAAAAGCAGAGTGCAGAGGTATATGTACTTTAACTTAGTGTTGGTACACCATATTTTCTTTAGAAAAGTTACTTCCTGTGTTTTCTGGACATAATTTATAATTCTGTCATAAGTACAAAAATAGATCTTATTGAACTGTTAAAATAACATATTTGGTTTTTACATGCTGTTTGGAAATTTAAACTTGCTATCCCTGCATTGTGATTTCAGGCCTCATCATCTCCTTTGCTTCTCAAACAGAATATCATTTTGTCATCTGTCCCCATATTCCAACTTTTCTAAATTATCTGCTTCCTGAGCACTCAGGCAGTCCAGTTACATCTTTACCTGTGTTTGCTTCACTATCTGTTTTTCACCTGGTGCTGATATTTTTTTTCTTTGACATTTGGCTCTCAAAGCCATTCTTCAAAAATATTGCAAGTCAAGTATTGATTATGTTTCTAGCAGACATATGAGACTCATACCAATGAGACAAAGTAAACGTAAGTTGAAATAAGTTTAATAATCACAGAATAAAACATATTTGGAAGCTGGCATTTAACAAAGGGGCAGGCTGCCAATTAATTGATACAAAACATGGAGGCATCTAGACAGTTGCAGCAAGGCAAGTATAGGCATAGGGAACATGAATGCTTCCTTCTGGTTGCTCCATACTCGGAGTCTTAGATCCAACCTACATACAAGACCATCACAGGATCTGAGCACTCTGAATCACCAGGATCAGCCACAGTTCTCCAGTTGGACTTAATTACCTTTATAGCTACTGCTTCAATGTTCCACAGCTCATTTTGAAGCAAGTCTGGTAGTCAGTTGACTTCCAGGTAGGTAACATGCCAATGATGTCAGACAACTTATTGGTTTTTCTCATTCTACCAGGATCCTTGTGTCTGATATGTCACAAAGTCAAGGTATCCACTGTAATCTTACTGTTGTGATTGGTTTAGCAGCCTCTTTGAGTTTTGGGCTCAGCAATTACACTTCATTTTTCAACCATGTGCTATAGACTCACTTGGTTAAAATCCACGCAAGGTCTGTATCCAAATCACAGTATGACAACTTAGACTGAATTTTCACATTTATTATAATGTGTTTGGAGTTCACTTGCCATTTACTATCGAAATATTTGCATCACATAGCCTTATTAATAAACAGTGCTGAGCGTTCTCTGGAGATGATCAGGTTCTCATTATCTCCAGGGCATTTATTATCAATAACGACCTAACAGCATATCCTACCTTTCATCCTGAAACGCTTGATTCAAGCTGTGAAAGTGGTCCAGTTTTACAAACTTGCAGTCTGAGCTAGGTTTCTGTTAAACTGGTTTTATGCGGTGATTGTGGCTTATAAGGACTGCAATTAAGAATAACATAATAATAGACTAATTGATTAATACACTTTGATTATTGATCATGACTAGAGTCCAAGAGTTGTGCAGCATGGAAACAGGCACCTCTGTCCAACTTGTCCATGTCGACCAAATATCCTAAATTAATCTAGTTCCATTTTCCAGGATTTGGCCATAATCCCTCTAAACACTTTCTAATCATATACCCAATCCAGATGCATCTTAAATGTTGTACCAGTCTCCATCACTTCCTCTGGTTGCTCATTCCATACACGCACCCTCTGTGTGAAAAGGCTGACCCCTAGGTCACTTTGAAATCTTTCCTTCCCTTGTTCAACCTATGCCCTCTTGTGCTAGACTCCCCAACCCCAGGGAAAAGACCTTGTCTATTCACCCTATCTATGCCCCTCATGATTTTATAAACCTCTATAAAGTCAACTCTAAACTTCCTATGCTCCAAGGAAAATAGCTCCAGTCTATTCAACCTCTCCCTACTAAACTAAAAGTAATTTATAACATCAACTTGCCTGTGATAGATCCTTGGGGCGCTCTTGCGTAATGGTGTAGGAGAAGATAAGTTATTGTGAGTGATTGTATGGCTGTAATTGGTGATATAAAATGGAATCAGGGAAGTGCAGTAGAGGAAAGGTTTTGGCAGGGTAAGGTGTGATCAACTGTGTGAAGACTGCGGATTGTTTGGCAGAGATCAGAAGTTATAGTCGACTGAGTTACATAAATAGTGAATAATATATGATTTAAGGGACATTTCTGTAGCATGGATAGGGTGGATTTTGGAAGAACTCCTGTTTGAGAGGTGATAACACTTTTAAGGAGTTGGAGATGAGCGGAAGATCAGAGATTGGTGATAATTTGTAAGACAGATCAAGGGTGGTTATTTTTCAAGTGGTAGGGTATGACGGCAGATTTGAAGTGTACAGTATCTGTAAAAGGCAGTCACTATCAACATGTCCTGACATGGGGACAGAAAAGAAAGTTGAATGGTTAACGATTTAATGGGCTTGAATAGAGTTGAGGGAACAAAGGCAGGACTTGTAGATGGAGGGAAGGCAACAGAATCTGTAGAAATAAAAGCGAGAGCTGGAAAAGCGCAGCAGGTCAGGCAGTATCCAAGGAGCAGGAGAATCGACGTTTCGGGCATGAGCCCTTCTTCAGGAATGAGGAAAGTGTGCCAAACGGGCTAAGATAAAAGGTAGGGAGGAGGGACTTGGGAGAGGGCGGTTGGAAATGTGATAGATGGAAAGAGGTTAAGGTGAGGGTGATAGGCCGGAGAGGGGGTGGGGGCGGAGAGGTCAGGAAGAAGATTGCAGGTTAGGAAGGTGGTGCTGAGTTCGAGGGTTGGGACTGAGACAAGGTGGGGGGAGGGGAAATGAGGAAACTGGAGAAGTCTGAGTTCATTCCTTGTGGTTTGAGGGTTCCTAGGCGGCCTCAAATAACATAAAATACTGTTAGCTTTCCTAATTATTTGCTGGTCTTGCATACAAATCTTTTATGATTCATGTTGAGGGCACCCAGATTTCTTTTGGATCTCAGAGGTCTGCAATCGTTTTGCATTTCGGTGATGTGCTTTGCTAGTACTGTTCCTGCCAAAATGAGCAATTTCACATTTCCCCACATTGTACTCCATTTAACACGTCTTTGTACATTGTAACATGTCTATATCTTTCTGTAACTGCTTTATCATTTTCACAACTTACTTTTCTACCTGTGTGTTGTCCAAAAATTTAGCAGCCATATCTTGTACTCCTTTTTTTTAGATTAGATTATTTACAGTGCGGAAACAGGCCCTTCGGCCCAACAAGTCCACACTGACCCGTCGAAGCGCAACCCTACGTTTACCCCGTATTTAACACTATGGGCAATTTAGCATGGACAATTCACCTGACCTTCACATCTTTGGACTGTGGGAGGAAACAGAGAGTACCAGGAGGAAACCCACGCAGACACGGGGAGAATGTGCAAACTCCACACCCTCAGTCGCCTGAGGCGGAAATTGAACCCGGGTCTCTGGCGCTGAGAGGCAGCAGTGCTAACCACTGTGCCACCGTGCTGCCCAAAGTCATTTTTGTAAGACTGATGTTAAACTGGCTGGTGTGTAGTTTTCTACTTTCCCCCTCCCTTTTTAAGTTGCATTCTCTAGCTTCCAATTCAGTGGGACATCTCCAGATCAGGAGCGTTTTAGAAAATTAAAACCAATACGTTAAATATCCCATGAGACCACTTCTCAAGATCCTGAGATGAAGCCAATCAAGACCTGAGCAATTGTCAGCTGCAGATTCAACAAGTTATTCAGTACCATTGGTGATCGAGTTCCTCCAACCCTTTTCTTTATATGTCACTACTTCTGGGATATTTCTTTTATCCTCTCCACTGAAGATTAATTCAAAATATCAGTTCAATTTACTTGCCAATTCCTCATGTTCCACTGTTCACTTGTCTGATTCCTAGAGGACCAACATTCACTTGATTCTTTAAATATTTAGTAAAGCTATTAAGATCTGTTTCTATATTTGTTAACAGTAGAATTTGGCATCCCTGATTGGCTGCTCATATTTTTTGTTCATATCATTGTGTTTTTGAAAGATTAACAAGTAAAGTGATGGCCTTACAAAGGTTGACAAATGTGTTATTTGGACATGATTTTAACCTACATGATAGCTATACCGATTTCCATTTAAAAAAATATTATTACAATTTGTCTTTGACCCTCAGTGCATTGCTGCAATACGGTATTAGGCAAGAACTTTCGAAAGCCGATTGGAGGCAGATGTTCTCAGGTAAAGGGACGGCTGGAATATGGAAAGCCTTCAGAAATGAGATAACAAGAATCCAGAGAAAGTATATTCCTGTCAGGGTGAAAGGGAAGGCTGGTAGGTATGGGGAATGTTGGATGACTAAAGAAATTGAGGGCTTGGTTAAGAAAAAGAAGGAAGCATATGTAAGGTATAGACAGGATAGATTGAGTGAATCCTTAGAAGAGTGTAAAGAAAGTAGGAGTATACTTAAGAGGGAAATCAGGAGGGCAAAACAGGGACATGAGATAGTGTTGGCAAATAGAATTAAGGAGAATCCAAAGGGTTTTTACAAAAGGGTAACTAGGGAGAGAATAAGGCCCCTCAAAGGTCAGCAAGGTGGCCTTTGTGTGGAGCCACAGAAAATGGGGGAAATACTAAATGAATATTTTCCATCAGTATTTACTATGAAAAAGGATGTGGAAGATATAGACTAAGGAAGTAGATGGTGACATCTTGCAAAGTGTCCAGATTACAGAGGAGGAAGTGCTGGATGTCTTGAAACGGTTAAAGGTGGATAAATCCCCAGGACCTGATCAAGTGTACCGAGAACTCTGGGAAGCTAGAGAAGTGATTGCTGGGCCTCATGCTGAGATATTTGTATCATTGACAGTCACAGGTGAGGTGCCGGAAGACTGGAGGTTGGCAAACATGGTGCCACTGTTTAAGAAGGGCGGTATAGACTGGTGAGCCTGACCTCGGTGGTGGACAAGTTGTTGGAGGGAATCCTGAGGGACAGGATGTACATGTATTTGGAAAGGCAAGGATTGATTCGGGATAGTCAGCATGGTTTTGTGCATGGGAAATCATGTCTCGTGAACTTGATTGAGTTTTTTGAAGAAGTAACAAAGAAGATTGATGAGGGCAGAGCAGTAGATGTAATCTATATGGACTTCAGTTAGGCATTCGACAAGGTTCCCCGTGGGAGACTGGTTAGCAAGGTTAGATCTCATGGCATACAGGGAGAACTAGCCATTTGGATACAGAACTGGCTAAAAGGTAGAAGACGGAGGGTGGTGGTGGAGGGTTGTTTTTCAGACTGGAGGCCTGTGACCAGTGGAGTGCCACAAGGATCGGTGCTGGGCCCTCTACTTTTTGTCATTTGGCATAAATGATTTGGATGCAAGCATAAGAGGTATAGTTAGTAAGTTTGCAGATGACACCAAAATTGGAGCTGTAGTGGACAGTGAAGAGGGTTACCTCCGGTTACAACAGGATCTGGACCAGATGGGCCAATGGGCTGAGAAGTGGCAGATGGAGTTTAGTTCAGATAAATGCAAGGTGCTGCATTTTGGGAAAATAAAGCTTAGCAGGTCTTATACACGAAATGGTAAGGTCCTAGGGAGTGTTGGTGAACAATGAGACCTTAGAGTGCAGGTTCATAGCTCCTTGAAAATGGAATCGCAGGTAGGTAAGATAGTGAAGAAGGCATTAGTATGCTTTCCTTTCTTGGTCAGAGTATTGAGTACAGAAGTTGGGAGGTCATGTTGCGGCTGTACAGGACATTGGTTAGGCCACTGTTGAAATTTTGCATGCAATTCTGGTCTCCTTTCTGTCGGAAAGATGTTGTGAAACTTGAAAGGGTTCAGAAAAGATTTATAAGGATGTTGCCAGGGTTGGAGGATTTGAGCTAAAGGGAGAGGCTGAACAGGCTAGGGCTGTTTTCCCTGGAGCGTCGGAGGCTGAGGGGTGACCTTATAGAGGTTTACAAAATTATGAAGAGCATGGGTGGGATAAATAGGCAAAGTCTTTTCCCTGGGGTGGGGGAGTCGAGAACTAGAGGTCATAGGTTTAGGGTGAGAGGGGAAAGATATAAAAGAGACCTAAGGGCAACTTTTTCACGCAGTAGGTGGTACGTGTATGGAATGAGCTGTCAGAGGATGAGGTTGAGGCTGGTACAATTGCAACATTTAAGAGGCATTTGGATGGGTATATGAATAGGTGGGATATGGCCGGGTGCTGGTAGGTGGGATTGAATTGTGTTGGGATGTTTGGTTGGCCTGGATGGGTTGGACCGAAGGGTCTGTTTCCATGCTGTACATCTCTATGACTCTATGCTCACTGGTCTTAATATTGACATGCTAATGTCGTGGGAAATATATTCATAAATTTAATTGTTGTGTGTGGAACAGGTGTTTGAACTTTTAAAAAAAAAGAGAACAAGCGAGATGTCTTTGAAATAATACTTGGTACCAATGGTGAAATTTGAAAATCTGAGTTCACCAGTTAGTTTCACTTAGGCAGTTTCCTTAGCTTTCAGCTTTAGTGTTTTTATGAAATATTTTGAACAAGCTTTAAATTTACTGTCAATATGTTAAATTAGTGGATGTCTCATAATGTAGTCAAACTTAAGTGTTGACAGTTTTACGTGTAGCACCAACCTTTTGATCATTGCCTTCAGCAATATTTAATTTTCAATCCATCCTATTCTTGTGTTTTTATTGTGGAAAGCATTTTCTCTTAATTTGTGATATTTTTGCTATTAGACTGGTAAATTTCTGTTCTTGCTTTACATTTTGAGATAGAGCTTCAGCAACCTAATGTTATTAAACATCATCATATAGCTTTCAAAGACAAGTTGTCAAATTTTGCTGTGGGGAAGTATGAAAATCTTATTTAAGTACTTGCAATTAATATGCTACTTCATGTGTAATTTGCCAATCTTCATCTTTAATATCTGCTGATCCAAAAGTAAATATGTGAAGATATGTTTCCTTCAAGTTGTTAGTACCTATTCATTGCCTCACTTTTGGAATCCTCTTCAGCTACAGAAGTAAGCGATTGCATCATTTAGTTTTCACTTTATAATGAAAAGTGATTGTGAAACTTTTACACTGTGATTGAGCAACAAATGACTGATTAGGTTACTGAATTTCGATGCAGTGTCACCTTGCATTAGAGGAACCTCGATTATCCAGAGGACGTGGGCAGGGAGTATTTTGTTTGGTTAATCAAATTTCGGATAATCGAATGCCGGAAAACATAGTTTAGCCAAGCATCGTGGCCTTGCGCTCTTACCGAATAATCTGATATTTGGATAATTGAATGTCGGATAATCAAGGTTCCTCTATTTTGTTTTAGCATACAGAAGTTGATAAGTATGTGCAAAAATAGACCAGATTGGTTTTGCCTCGAATGAAGTGCCATTGAAATGAAAGTGTAATTGTCTCTTGCAATTATCTGCAAAGTAGAATGGCTATATAAAAAGCAATGATTTAATAAGTGCCCCGGAGTCACTTAATAATGGCTCCTCTGGTAAGCAGCAGTGATACTGTTATAGTGTTAGCATATTGTTCTTTAATCATACAAACACTTGGCAAGAAATGTTTGTTAAGTGGGAGGAAATTGGAGAGTGCCACACTCTCCACTGTAGTCATTAGTCAGAGAATAAGTCATAAAGTGCTTGTAATCTGGGATTTACACTGTAAAAGAGCTGTGCCAAATATAGACTGGAACTTGTTCACATTAGGCAGGGTAAAGCTCCAGACAACTGGAGAAAATCAAAATTACTTGGTCTCCAGAGTTTGAGAAGGAAAGCACACAGCCAAATTGAGTCTGCATAAATCCCTGTTACAATTAATCATTTGTGTTACCATTAACAGGAGACAAAGGCCATTAAATACAGCGTAATATGCCTCTAATAGAGTTACCATCACATTTGACTGATAAGCTTTTATTATTGAATACCTGCTGGCAAAGTTAAGGAATTGTTCATGATTTCTGATGATGGCAAGAGAAATAACACAGCATACTGAATTTTAAGTTTTGCCATGTTAAATTTGAAAATATGCAGGGGTGGGTGGGCTATTTGAGGAAAGGTTGAACAGGCTGGTCTGTAACCATTAAAGTTTAGAAAAATGAAAAGTGATCTTTTTGAATCATCAGTATCCTAAAGGGAATTCACAGGGTTGATGCTAATGGGATGTGTACACTGAGGAGTGCAGAACTAGGGTCGGTAGTTTAAAAATAAAGAAATTTCATTTTAGGCTGGAGATGATTTTTTTTCCCTCATTAAGAATTTTTGGAACTCTCTTCATCAGAGAGCTGGTTATTGATTTCTTTTAAGGCAGAACTATAGTGACTCCATAGTTAGTGAATAATCTATGGTTAATTTAGGTAGTTGGGAATCTAGAAGCAGGACCACAACAAGATCAATTGAGATCTTTTTGATGATGGAATAGGCTCGAGGGACCAGATGTCTTCTCCTGCGCTTAACACTCACAGTTGTACACAGAGGACCTGGAAAGGAGGCCTCAACAGATCATCAACTTGATGCTTTTGCATGAATATAGTGGCAACTATATTAGACTTGCTTTTTGCACTGAGATGCTGGGGTCACAGCTCAGTGGTGCAGACTGTAGAACTTAGATTTGGTTTAATGTTTATGGAATGACCTAGCTTTGCCTCATGCAGGTTGTGTTGAGATAATATGCCTCAAATAGACAATTTTTCCCAGCTCTGTTTCCTTTTGTGCAACAACTAGATGCCGCAGAGGTGCATTTTGCTTTAACTGGTAGTGTTAATTAACCAAAGGAAATGCCTTATTTGACCATCGGCCTATAACACTCTGTTTCTACCCTTATCCCTAGCAGTGATTTTAGTTATCAGAGTTCCTTCTCATACAACAATAGTGAATCATCACGTATATCCCATTCCTAGCAATTGTCAAGAAATCACGCTGCTCTGACATCCCAATTGATGCTGCCTCCTCCATTTGTGCGTAGCAGTTGTCATTCGTGAACAATCCACATACCCTCATGTCCTTTCAAAACCTTAGAATGTTAGTTAAGGAGCCCTTCCATTTGGGCAACAATGGGCTATTTTCTTTTGGTCTCTCTTTCAGTTTCCTTTTGCAAAATAATTCCATTTAGTGCAATTTGTGTTGTGGAAGGTGACTGATCAAATAACCCTGAGGAAGGGGATGATGATAGGTATCCAGGAAGGAACTGGACAGGATTTAAACCAAATACTTTTGTACAAAAAGTGTAGTCCACCAATCTGAAGTGTTGTGGATGTCAAAGACCATACAGAGTATAGATTAGAGTAATACTGGAAAAGCACAGCAGGTCAGGTAGCATCCGAGGAGCAGGAATATCGACGTTTCGGGCAGAAGCCCTCCATTCCTGATGAAGAGCTTTTGCCCGAAACGTCGATTTTCCTGCTCCTCGGATGCTGCCTGACCTGCTGTGCTTTTCCAGTACTACTCTAATCTATACTTGCGCCCAGCATCTGCAGTCCTCATTTTTGCCGACCATACAGAGTATGATGCAAAAGAGTGTGGCTAATATCAATACAGCGTTCAAGTTTAAATGATCAGGGATGAAATTTAAACTTGAAATTTGGAAAACGAAGCCAGAACATGAAAAATATTGGCACATGAAATTAAGTAAAAATATATAGAGGAATACTACAACAAATGCTGTGGAGACTGAAAAACTGATGTGTGTCCAGAGATGAAAGCTGTGATATGATTCATAGTGAATACTGTGGATTTATTTCCACTTAAAAAAATGATGGCTGAGAATATGTAGTGGAGGACTATGAAGTGCTGGATGGGATAAAGTTAGTGACAGATGTGTGAAGATCTTTGAAAGGTAAATGACCAGGCTTGGATGAAATGAAACTTATTGAAACAATTGAGAGGCTCTGTCTGTCAGTTTTCAGTCATCTTTGGCTAGAGATATGATACTGCTGGGCCTCTATTGTTGTGCCATTGCTTTGAAAAGGACAAAGGGAACTGAGTAAGAGCAGGGCCAAGCTCTGAGATAGGCAGACATTTAGACAGCATTTTGATGGGCAGTATGAAAAGGAATTTCAAAACACACAGATTAAATGTGCACTGTCAGCAAGCATTTACGAACAAAAGAATTTTTTTAAGCTTGTTGTTCAAGGCCCCAAGCTTGATGTAGTCTTGATTTAGCAAGGCTTTTGCAGACTCCAACATGGTAGTCTAGTCAGAGCCCATGGAATCCAGGAACATGTGTTGATTTGAATTCAAATTTGTTACTTGGCTGAAAGCAATGGGATAAAGTTGTTCAGTGATTTTGTGATTGGAAGGTTGTTTCCCATAGTGTTATGCAGGGATCAGTGCTGGGTGAGCACTGTTAATGTTAGTAGTTGATGAAGACTTTTTAATGTGGTGGGAGCATGACAATGGCATTGTGCAAATGATTAAAAGCTTGACCATGTGATTGATAATGTAAAAAAAACTGTCTCCTGCAGGCAGATTGCAGTGAACATATTGCAGGAGATTTGGGTGTTGTTCGTGAGTTCAATATTTGTTTTCCACATCTAATTTGTTTTGCAAAAATGTACTTTATCCATAAAGTATGTATAAACATTACAAAACAATTCAAATCAGACTTTAAGAAAATACAGTAACAATAGAATCATAGAATCCTGACAGAGTGGAAACAGGCTTTTCGGCTCAACAGATCCACACTGACCCTCCGAAGAGTAACCTTCCCAACCTGTTTCCCTATCCTATTACTCTACATTTTCCCTTGACCACTGCACCTAACCGACACATCCCTGACCGCTGTGGGCAATTTATCATGGCCAATTCACCCTAACCTGCACATTTCTGGTAGGAAACAGCTAGGAGAGTTCCCAGTTCTGTGTCAAGGAGTTGCTTAGTCGGAATCTTGACAAAAGCTACTACATATTTCTCGATATCTTCTTTGCAAAGAACATTGAGTGGCTTACCAGGAAATTTAAGGGGCCAGTGAAGAGTCATCTGCAATACTGTGGAGTCCGGTGGACTGGACAAAACAGCGAATTTCATTTCCAGAAGGATTTTGTGAAACTTAAAAGGGTTCAGAAAAGAATTACAAGGATGTTGCTAAGGTTGGAGCATTTGAGCCCTAGGGAGAAGCTGAATAGACTGGGGCTGTTTTCCCTGGAGTGTCGGAGGCTAAAGGGTGACCTTAGAGGTTTATAAAATCATGAGGGGCATGGATAGGATAAATGGGCAAAGTCTTTTCACTGGGGTTCAGAACTAAAGGACCAAGGTTTAGGGTGATAGGGCAAAGATATATATGAAAGGGACAACCTTTTCACACAGAGGGTGGTGCATGTATGGAATGAGCTGCCAGAGGAGGTGGTGGAGTCTGGTTCAAATACAGCATTTAAAAGGCATCTGGTTAGGTACATGAAGAGGAAGGGTTTCGGGGAATATGGTTCAAGTACTGGCGAATGGGATTAGATTAAGTTAGGATATCTGGTCAGCATGGACGAGTTTCCGAGCTGTATCTCCCCCCCCACCCCCCTCCTCTAACCGGAAGTAAAAGACTCTAAAGTAATGCTCTTATTTCTTTCTTATCTTTCTTTTTCATATATTTAAGTGCATTTTTTGGTTTTAGTTAGTTCATATAAAGCTAAGCTTACAATGGCAGGAGACCTCAGACACATGGTATGTGCCTCTTGTTCGATATGGGAGCTTAGGAATGTGTCTGGCATTCCTAACTCTTACACTTGCAAGAAGTGTGTCCAGCCGCAGCTCTTGTTTGACCGCATGACAGCTCTGGAGCTGCGGATGGACTCACTGTGGAGCATCTGCGATGCTGAGGAGGTCATGGATAGCATGTTTAGTGAGCTGGTCACACCGCAGGTTAGAATTGCTGAGGGAGACAGTGAGTGGGTGACCAAAAGACAGAAAAAGAGTAAGAAGGCAGTGCAGGTGTCCCCTGCGGGTCATGTCCATCCAAAACAGGGATACTATTGGGGGAGATGGCGCATGAGGAGAGGGCAGCAGTTATCACGATCGTGGCACTGTGGCAGGCACTGCTCTTCAGAAGGACAGAAAAAAGACTCATAGGGCCATAGTCATAGGGGATTCTACTGTGAGGGGAGTAGATAGGCAGTTCTGTAGCTAAAAACGGGACTCCCGGATGGTATGTTGCCCCCCAGGTGCTAGGGTCAGGGATGTCACAGATCGGCTACAGAGCATTCTAAAAGGGAGGGTGAACAGCCAGTTGTCTTGGTGCGTATAGGCACCAACGATATAAATAGAAAACAAGATGAGGTTCTGAAAGAAGAATTCAGGGAGCTAGGAGAGAAGTTCAAGAGAAGGACCTCAAAGGTAGAGATCTCGGGATCATTACCAGTGCTACGTGCTAGCCAGCGTAGCAATGAAAAAATAAACAGGATGAACGCATAGCTTGAGAGATGGTGTAGGAGGGAGGGTTCAGATTTGTTGAACATTGGGACTGGTTCTGGGGAAGGTGGGACTATTATAAAATGGGCGGTCTACATCTGAACCAGATTGGAACCAATGTCCTTGGGGGAGTTTTTGCTATTGCTGTTGGCAAGGTTTTAAACTAATGTGGCCGAGGACTGGGAACCTAAAGTGAAAACAAGTAGGCAGTGAGGTGGAGACTATAAGAATTATGAAGATAGCATTAATAAAGGGAAGAGTAGGCAGATGAGCACAAAAAACTGGTGGCCTGAAATGCATCTACTTTAATGCAAAGAGTATAGTGTGTAAGGCAAATGAGCTTAGGGCTTGGATTGGTGCCTGGGCGTATGACGTTATTGCAATCACAGAGATTTGGTTGAAGGAAGGGCATGATAATTGGCAACTAAATGTTCTAGGATATAGATGCTTTAAACAGGGCAGGAAGGGAAGTAAAAAAAAGAGGGTGGAGTTGCATTGCTGATCAGGGACGATATCACAGCTGTGCTAAAGGAGGATACTATGGAGGTCTTGGGTAGTGAGGCATTATGGGTGGAGCTGAGAAATAAGGGTGCAGTTACATTGTTGGGGCTGTATTACAGGCCTCCCAACAGTGAGCATGTGGTAGAAGGACAAATAGATAAACAGATTATGGAAAGATGTAGAGGCAATAGGGTATTGGTGATGGGAGATTTTAATTTTCCCAACATTGACTTGGATGCACTTAGCGTCAGAGGTCTGGTTGGGGTAGAATTTGTAAGAAGCATCCAGGAGAGTTTTCTAGAGCAGTATGTCAATAGTCCGACGAGGGAAGGTACCATATTGGACCTGGTACTGGGGAACGAGCCAGGAAAGGTGGTAAAAGTTGTAGGGGATTTCTTTGGGAACAGTGACCACAATTCTGTAAGTTTTAGAATGCTTGTAGATAAAAAAAAAGAGAGTGGTCCTAAGGGAAGAGAACTAAACTGGGTCAGGGCCAATTATATCAAAATTAGGCAGGAACTCGGAAACTTGAATTGGACACAGCTATTTGAAGGGAAGTCTACATTTGAGATGTGGAATGCTTTCAAAGATAATGTAGGTAAGGCATATCCCATTGAAGGCAAAGGATAGGAAGGGCAAGATTTGTGAACCGTGGATGACAGAAGAAATTGTACAACTAGCCAACAGGAAAAGGGAAACGTACATAAGGTTGAGGCAGCTAAGAATAGAGCAGTCCCTAGAGGAATATCGGAAGTGTAAGAGAAGTCTTAAATGAGGAATCGAGCAGGCGAAAAGGGATCATGAAATAGCTTTAGCAAGAAGAATTAAGGAGAATCCCAAAGCATTTAATTCTTCTATAAGAAGCAATTGGGTAACTAGAGAAAGGATTGGTCCACTAAAGGATAATGAAGGAAGGCTGTGTTGAACCTGAGAGAATGGATGAGATTCTGATTGATTACTTTGCATCAGTGTTAATTAAGGAGAGGAACATGTTGAATCTTGAGATTAGAGATAGAAGTTTGATTAGTTTGAATCATGTTGGCATAAGTAGATAAGATGTGTTTGGTAGGCTAGAGGTTATTAAGGTGGACAAATCCCCAGGACCGGATGGAATCTATCCCAGGTTGCTGAGGGAGGCAAGAGAGGAAATAGCTGAGGCCCTGACAGATATCTTTGTGGCATCCTTAAATGCAGGTGAGGTGCCGGAGGACTGGAAAGTTGCTCATATTGTCCCCCTGTACAAGAAGGGTAATTGGGTTATTCCGGGTAACTTCTGACCAGTGAGCCTGATGCTGGTGGTGGGGAAGTTGCTGGAGAGGGTGCTGAGGGATAGGATCTATTTATATTTAGAAAGGAATGGGTTTATTAGTGATAGGCAACATGGCTTTGTGTGGGGGAGATCATGCCTTACCAACTTAAAGTTCTTGGAGGAAGTGACCAAGTTGATAGATGAAGGAAGGGCTGTTGATGTCATATACGTGGACTTTAGTAAGGCACTTGATAAGGTTCCCCATGGTAGACTAATGGAGAAAATGAAGTCACCTGGTGTGCAGGGTGTTCTGGCTAGTTGGATAAAGAACTGGTTGAGCAACAGGACATAGAGTAGTTGATGGGAGTTTCTGGAAATGGAGAAAGGTGATCAGTGGTGTTCCACAGGGGTCAGTGTTGGGGACACTTGTTTGTAATACACATAAATGATCTGGAAGAGGGCACTGTTGGTATGATCAGCAAGTTTGCAGATGACACGAGGATTGGTGGAGTAGCAGAAAGCATAAAGGGCTGTCAGAATACAGGAGGTTATGGACAGACTGGAGAGTTGGGCGGAAAAGTGGCAGTTGGTTTTCGATCGAGACAAACATGAGGTGATGCATTTAGGCAAGTCTAATTCTAGGACGCATTATACAATGGGAAAAGTTGATGGGCAGAGAGATCTGGGAGTGCAGGTCCATTGGACCCTGACGGTTGCTGCATAGGTGAATAGAGTGGTCAAGCAGGCATATAGTATGCTTGCCTTCATTGGACGGGGTATTGAGTATCAGAGCTGGCAAGTCATGTTAAAATTATACAAGACATTGGTTCAGTCGCATTTAGAATACAGTGTGCAGTTCTGGTCGCCACATTACCAAAAGGATGTGGACGCTTTGGAGAGGGCGCAGAGAAGGTTTGCGAAGATGTTGCCTGGTATGGAAGGTGCTAGCTATGAAGAGAGATTGAGTAGGTTAGATTATTTTCATTAGAAAAAAGGAGCTTGAGGGTGGATCTGATTGAGGTTTACAAAATCATGAAAGATATAAACAGGGTCAATAGCAACAAACTTTTCCCAGGGTGAAGGATTCAATAATGAGAGGTCATGCTTTCAAGGTGAGAGGTGGAAAGTTTAAGGGGAATACATGTGGCAAGTACTTCACACAGAGTGTGGTGGGCGTTTGGAACGCGTTGCCAGCAGAAGTGGTAGAGGCAGGCATGGTAGATTTATTTAACATATGTCTGGACAGATGCATGAGTAGGTGGAGAGCAGAGGGATACAGATGCTCAGGAATTGACCGACAGGTTTAGATAGTACATTAGGATCAGCTCAGGCTTGGAGGGCTGGACGGCCGAAGGGCCTGTTCCTGCGCTTGTAAATTTTCTTTGTTCTTGTGTCAGGTGGCTTGGATTTGGTGGTGGTGAAGGCCCAGGACTTGCATGTCCTTTGCAGAGTGGGAGGGGGAGTTGAAATGGTCAGCCACAGAGCAGTGTGTTTGTTTGGTGCACATCTCCCAGAGAAGTTTCCTGAAACCTGTTGGTTTCCTATCTACCCAATGTACAGAAGGCCACATCGAGAACAATGCACACTGTAGATGAGGTGTTTCAATGTGCAGGAAAATTTCTGCTGGATGTGGAAGGATCCTTTTGGGCCTTGGACAGAGGTGAGGGGGGGGGGGGGGGGGGGGGGGTTGGGTGGTGGACGGGGGGAGGTATGGGCACAGGTTTTACAAGGAAAAGTGCTGGAAATTGAGGTTGGGTTGGTGGGCAGCATGGACCTAATGAGGGAGTCGCAGAATGAACAGTCTCTGCAGAATGCAGATAGTGGTGGGGAGGGAAATATATCTCTGGTGGTGGGTCTTGAATGTAGGTGGCGGAAATGGTGGAGAATAATGTTGTGTATCCAGAGATCGTTTTTACTGCTAATGTTCATCCTGTCATAGGATGGTGTGTTTCATGCATATGAGTTGTTTGAATTGAAGAATGTGGTGAGCTTTAATTGGGTTTGGACATCAAAGCAAAGTTTTGACTTTGAACTATGATAATAATCCAGTACATAAATTAGAGTTCTCAGTGCATTAAGGAATTCAACAAATCACTGGTAAATGTTTCCAAGAAATGTACAGCTTCATGACTAAACAGTAAGTGTCCTTTCTGCTTCTAAACTGCAGTTGAGCAGACAAATTCTCCCCCAAGCTAAATTACTTTTCTTTCAAGTTTTTCTTGCTTGTGACAGAATCTTTTTTTTTGGAGAATGGAGTGAGCTTTTACAGCTTTTGTTTTCAAGGAGTAATATGTGATTCCATTGCTTCCAGGCAGACGTCAATGTTAATAAAGTCATAGATGTTTTCATGCGTCTTTCTTTTATTTCCTAAGCATTAACTTTAAATGTCAATCACTATTTCATGGTATATTCTTCCAGTTATTGAATGTTACAGTAATGAGAAGCTGATGCTTTCAAGTCTAGATTAAGAAACTGGAAAATTGAGTGACCAACTCTGTTATGTCCCACAGAATGTATCTGCTTACTGTATATCAGTTACTCAATTTTGCTGCTTGTCCATTTTCAATAGAATTTGAGTCTTTAGCATCACCTACCGCAATTGTCTTTGTAAACTGCGAAAAGGGGTAGTCGACAGTGTAATGAAGAAGCACCTGCAAATGAATAAGCTGCTTATTGACATGCGGTTTGGATTCCACCTAGGGTCATTTCATGGTTGTCAGAGTGGTGGTCTAAACTTAAGACAAAATGACTGAACGACAGTGGTGAGGTAAGAGTGATTGTCCTCAGTGTCAGGTTAGTATATTGACTCAGCATCAAAGAGATTGAGCAAAATTAGAGCCGGTGGGAATTTAGTGGGTGGGGAGGAGAGGGGTTAGTGGTTGTGGTGTTTCTTCTGGAGTTCAATGATCGCAGCACGAGGAAATCACTGTCAGAGTTCCTCGGCTTGTCGCCGAGGCCGAAATGTCACCTGCTTTACTAATGATGTTGTCATCTTCCTGGATGGTAATTAGTTCATATCGATGAGAAGCATTGTGTCACTGAATGAAAGTGACTAATGATGACATTTGAGGACAATCACAGCTATTGTTCCCAAAATCAGAATACTTAAGCCTCTTGGAGGCTACAAAAATGTTTAAAGAATCATGCTAATACCTTTCCCTGTTGAAGTCCAAGATAGCTAGTTAGTATTTCTATTGGCAGCAAGTTAAAATGTCCCGAGGGCCAGTGCAGAGGCAGTGGGCTGAATGGCCTCCTTCCGCACCTTACCAATTCTATAATCCTGTGAATTGGTCTCAGGGCTATGGCGTTTCATGTGAAATGCAGAAGATGTTAGGGGAATCAGTGTTTAGAATCAAGCTGCAGATTTTTCTTTCAATCCATGATATCTCAGACATAGTTACTGCTTTGGTCTTAGGTAATTTGTTGTTCACTGTGAGTTGAAGGAGCAAAAATGATCAATGTTAGCTAGGTTTGCATGTTAAATGGAGAATAAACTGATTTCACTCTTCACCACACAAAATATAGGTAGAAGTTTCCACTGAGTTTGGGACAAAATTTGAGAGGGGAAAAGAAGCTGGGTGATTTGTCTGTCTTGGAACTATAGGAAGAAATCTATTGTTGGCCCTTTTTGAAAAAGCTTTGGACCAGTCTGGGGAAAAAATAATCTTTGACCGAGCTTTGGACAGACACAAACATTTATCCAATTAGAACAGGAATGTTACTATTTTTTAAGTCTTTGACCATAAGTGCAATGAGGGCTTAAGACTGAGAGGTTTGCACTTGAGATTTTGAAGGGCCACTTGGTCAAATAATGGATGGATCCCCACAAATTGGAACACTGGTGAGAAATCAAAGTGAATTCCAGAGTTACGTGGCATACTTTGACTTCTCCTTCCAGATTTAAACAATGGATCTTCAAAACCTCAGAGTCATAGAGATGTACAACATGGAAACAGACCCTCAATCCATCTCGTCCATGATGACCAGATTTCCTAAATTAATCTAGTCCCATTTGCCAGCATTTGACCCATATCCATCTAAACCCTTCCTATTCTCATACCCATCTGGATGCCTTTTAAATGTTGTCATTGTACCAGCCTCCTCCACTTCCTCTGGCAGCTCATTCTGTACATGCACCACCCTCTGCCTGATAAAATTGTCCCTTTGGTCCCTTTAAATCCTTCCCCTCTCACCCTAAACCCATGCCCTCTAGTTCTGGAGTCCAGGGAAAGTATCTTATCTTTTGTCCCTATCCATGTCCTTCATGATTTCATAAGCCTCTCTTAATTTACCCCTTATTCTCTGATGCTCCTGGGAAAACACCCCAGGCTATTCAGCCTCTTCCTGCAACTCAAACCCTTCAATCCTGGCAACATCCTTGTAAATGTTTTCTGAACCCTTTCAAGTTTCACAACATCCACCCTATGGAAGGGAGACCAAAGTTGCACAGAGTATTCCAATAAGAGAATTCCCAATGGGTATTGGGAAGAGAAATGCGACTTGATTTCTGCTCGTTGAGTCTTGCCAAACTTAATTAACTGTGTATTCCATTTTTACCAAAAAAGTTTGAATTTGCTTCACATAAAACCTTGTGTCATAGTGGCATAGTCCTTCAAGTTAATTACTGGGTGGTCAGTTTTCTCTTGGCAAGTTATTGGTCCTCATGAAGATTGTAGCAATGTATATAGATAGATGTCATGATCTTGGCTCAGCCAGTAACATGCTCTTGGAAATCAGAAAACAGTTATTGAAGATATTAGAAGTAATTTATAAGCTGAATGATTGTGAGAGATTTCCTTCTGTACCAATTTAACTTAAATCTCCAAAATAAAAATTCATATGAGGGAGTTGTCAGAAATTGGAAGATTAACCACTTGGTCTGAGTACTGTTTCACTGATCTAGATAAGGTTTGAGATATGTAGGGCCTGACATTAATTCTAGTAAGGTTGCTCCTTCAAATCTGCTCCAAATATACCACAATAATGGGATTAGTTCAATACAATGCTCCCTCGACTGCTCACTTTTCCCTAAACTTGGTTATCCCAGAAGTGCATTTCATTAAGTGAAGTCTTTAGTTATAGAAGCTTTTAGTCGGAACTGAAAATTTCAGCTGAATTTGGCATGTGCAGCTTGTGTTTTCTGAAACAGAATCAAACAAGCAAGCTCCTCCTCCACCCCCACTCCCATTGTTAAATTCTACTTTATGCATCATTTACTGTTGTTTATCAGTCAGGTAGCTTGACCATATGGGAATTTACAAGATACAAGCTGCCTTTCATTTGCAGTCATGTTCCAGCGAAATCTGTTCCATAAAGGGGCATTATCACAGTGTGAAATTTAGGTTTTCCTGTAAAAGCACATGGGCCATCTCACACAAGTGTATGTATATTGATAAAAGTAGCTGGTATAGATCTAGTTGAAGATTGTTAAAAAAAAATTGAAGTTCACTTGAGAATGTAACTTTAAAAAAAAGTTCTGCGATTACATATCAAAGAACCAAAACCAACATGTACATTCTAAAAGAAAAGAGACTTAACAAACAATCCAGGTCTTTTTCAATATATAATTTCAGTTACATCACACTGTAAACTTTTGCTATAAATTCTGTGTCTTAGGATTTTATACTCCAAACCCACTTGATGAGGGAGCAGCACTCCGAAAGCTAGTGCTTCCAAATAAACCTGTTGAACTATAACTTGGGGTTGTGTGATTTTTAACTTTGTATATCCCAGTCCAACACTGGCATATCCAAATCTAATTTGAAGAGATTGTTTAAAATTGCCTGGATTTGCATCAAAATTAAACAGTAGTCACTTAAATAATGATGAAATGGGGTAGCTTTTCTCCACAACAGCATTGGATTCTTGTTAGATCATTTAAATTTGTGCCCTTTTTCAGTGTTCAGAAACTTTCTAATGTAAAATTACATTTTCAATCTGTATTTGAATAAAAATTTAATTTGCCAAAATGTTAATTAGCTTCATTACATTTAAAATTATAGCTAATCCTCTATTTTCCAAACAGAAATATGTTAGAAAATTACTTTAATTACCTGCTTCAGTTCATGTGATTGAATTGTTCACTGAAATTCAAGTTCTGAATTGGCACAACTTGAAAAGCAATGCATAGCACATTTTTTGATTGTAGTTAAAATAACTAATCTTTTATATGTAGGATACACTGATTCAGTGGTATATTTTTTCTTGATTAGAAAATATCAAAAGTGGACAGAAGTTGTTGACTTATACTTTCACTGAATTTATCCTGTTGTTTTGAACTTTAAATAAAATAATTTATTTGCCGGTGCTATTATATTGATTGTATTTGCCTAACTCATGTAAGTTGTGCATAAATATTGGTGAAACTCAATAAACCTTCAGAAATAGATATCAATGCAAGGTTTGTGAAGGTTTGTAGCTCAGGTTGAGGTTTAGGGTGTAGGTTTGCTCGCTGAGCTGTAGGTTTGATATGCAGACGTTTCATTACCTGGCTAGGTAACATCATCAGTGGCGACCTCCAAGTGAAGCGAAGCTGTTGTCTCCTGCTTTCTATTTATATGTTTGTCCTGGATGGGGTTTTTGGTGATCTTATTCGACGTAACAGCACTGTTCACCTCCATCAACATCGACCTGGCAAAGGAAACACTTACCACACTTTTAGAAGAGACCATCACACACACCCCAACCACCATCAATCACATTACCAACAAAAACATCATGAAGCTAGTGGATCTGTGCCTCACCACCCACTTCACTTTCAACAACATAATCTACAAACAAACCAACGGCACACCCATGGGATCTCCGCTATCAGGATTCGTAGCAAAAGCGGTAATGCAAAGACTAGAACAACCAGCCCTATGAACCATCAAACTAAAAGTTTGGGTGTGCTACGTAGATGACACCTTTGTCATCACAAAACGAAACCAGATAGAAGAGACATTTAACATCATCAACAACACCCTCACAGGCATAAAGTTCACCAAGGAGGAAGAAACCGACAACAAACTCGCATTCCTGGACGTCACAGTCGAAAGAACGGACAACGGAGAACTACAAACCTGCATATACAGAAAACCGACAAACACTGACCAAATACTCAACTACACCAGCATCCATCCCAACACACAAAACGAAGCTGTATCAGAACACTATTCCAACGAGCTACCACACACTGCAGTACAGCCGAACTTCGGAAAACAGAGGAGAACCACCTATACAACGTATCCAAGAAGAACGGATACTCAAAAAATACAGTCTGCAGATTCTTCAAGAACAAACCACGACAAGCAGACCAAACACAGCCAGAAATCCTAACCACCTTACCATATATCAAAGAAGTTTCGGAAATGACAGCCAGACTACTAAGACCCCTTGGAATCCTAGTAGCACACAAACCCACCAACACTCTCAAACAAAAACTAACAAACTTAAAAGACCCAGTACAACCCAGGGACAAAACCAACACCGTCTACAAACTTCCACGCAAGGACTGCCGCAAACACTACTTAGGACAAGCAGGAAGAAACCAGCATACACGAACACCAGCTATCCACAAAAAGGCACAACCCTCTTTCCCTCATAGCCCTACACATGGAAGAAAAAAAACTACCATTTTGACTGGGACAACACATCTATCCTGGGACAGGCTAAGCAAAGATATGCCAGAGAATTCCAAGAGGCCTGGCACGCCAACCACAATGCCATTACTAAACACACAGATCTAGATACCGTCTATCAACCCCTCAGAAAACGAGCAGGAAATGACATCACCACAAACCCCAGGAACCCCATCCAGGATAAAGATATAAATAGAAAGCAGGAGACAACAGCTTTGCTTCACTTGGAGGTCCCCACTGATGATGTTACCTAGCCAGGTAATGAAACATTTGGATATCAAACCTACACCCCATAGATATCAATTTCATTTTTAGTGTATACAGTGTATCTTGATAAAAATGTTATGTCTGATTTGAAGGATAATAGTGGGGGAGAGTCTAGACACAGACCGGCAAGAAAGTTGCTGCTCCAGATCATTGTCTCAGAGGCAGCATTGAGGGTAATGATGCTTTGTGACCACAAGTGGCAGATAACCATTTATTATTGGCTGACTTTCAATCTCTGACCATTGATTTCACCAGCTTTTGTAAGCAACATCCTGGTGGCATAGTGGTGAGTTCGTACTCAAGGCTGACTTGAGTGGCTCTTCCACCAGAATGTGGCATGGCTTTTTTTTTATTTGAAATACCTGAAAAGGCAGGTTGCTGTTTCTTCAGTTTTTGCAGAGTATTATATTAATCCTTTAGCCTTACACTACCGGCTGTCCTTAACTGAATAGCAAACCTGTCCTTTGATCACTAATTGGCCAACTTGGGGAAAATATGCTGCTAAGTCACTATACACCATACTGTCTGAGGTTCTAACCTCATTTAACTCTGACATTGGGTTTCCAAAAAGAAACCAAAGAAAATCTTAACTGTGTAAGTAAGTTAACAGCTTAAGCGTGGAAGGAAATTTTTATTGAAATTCTCGATGCAGTGGTATGATGAAACTTGGAAAGGCTGTATGTTTTGTAAGGAGGAAGAGTCGGATGCCATGACTAAAACAAATTGTGGATGTCTGTTTAGTTGACACAGCTAATGACTACTTTTGATTGCTATGATATGGCAGTGCCGGTGTTGGACTGAGGTGGGCAAAGTTAAAAATCACACAGCACCAGGTTATAATCCAACAGGTTTATTCAGAAATACCAGCTTTCTGAGCACTGCTCCCTAATCAGGTTACCTGATGAAGGAGCAGTGCTCTGAAAGTTAAAACTTCCAAATAAGCCTGTTGAACTATAACCTGGTGTTGTGATTTCTTTTACTTTTGATGATTCTACAATTGGACCAAGTACAAGATGCAGTACAACCACAGTTGATGTAGCTGAGCAGCAGAACAGAAAATTGACCCAAGGCAGATCAAACTCTTGCCTGCAGCTGCTAACAACTAGAATAATTGTTGACTTTAATGAAATTTGACATTGTGTAAGTTTAGAGTGAGAACAGGTTTGCCTTGAAAATAGATGTTGTCATTTGGTAAAGACTGACCAGATATGTGTTACTTAAGAAATAAAAGAGAGCCAACAGGCAATCTCTGAGCGGTGGAGGTTTTGGAGCGAGTTGAGCATTTAACATTGATAAAGCAATGCATTGGAAAAACTGTTGTTTTAAATGGGTGGAAGTTCAGCAAAGAAATAGCGTAATTAAATCTCAAATGATAGTTGAGTATAAATCATGACAGAAACTCAAAGTTAGATTATTTTTCTGTTGACTAAACTGCAGAAATAAGAATTTGATTTGCGATAAACTTGAAGTTTAGAGCACTCTTCCACAAACATTAGTTGATACTAGACCAGTAGTTAACTTTAAATCTGAAATTGATACCCTTGCTTAAAAAATAAAATGTTATCAAGAGATATGGGCCAAAGGCAGGAATTTGGAATTCGATGGCATGGTGGCTCAATGGTTAGCACTGCTGCCTCAAAGCACCAATAAACCAGGATCAATTCCACCCACAGCGTTTGTCTATGTGGTGTTTGCACTTTCTCCCCGTGTCTGTGTGGGTTTCCTCTGGGTGCTCCGGTTTCCTCCCACAGTCCAAAAATGTGCAGGTGAAATGGATTGGTCAGGCTGAAAATTGCCCTGTAATGTCCAGGGTCAGTGCAGGCTGTTTTTGTACTGTAGGGATTCTCTAAACGAGGCCACAGAGCAGCCATAATTACAGTGGATGGTGGTACAGGCTAGAGAGACTGAATGACTTACTCCTGTTTTTATGTTGCTAAGTAGTGCAGCAGAAAATGAGACCATTTCGTACATTTGGTTAGAGGTAACTCATCACATGAGCAGTTCAGATAGTTTCCCACCCCTTATTCCACAGCTTTTCATAGAATTCCTGCAGTGTGGAAGCAGGCCATTCCATCTATCGAATCCACACTGACCCTGTGAAGAGCATTCCATCCAGACCCACCCCACACTACCCTATCCTGATTACCTTGCACTTCCCATGGTTAATCCACCAGTCTGCTCATCCCTGGATAGTATGGGTTATTTAACATCGCCAATCCACCCAACCTGCACATCTTTGGACTGTAGGAGGAAACCAGAGTACCCAGAGGAAACCCTTGGAGATGATGGGAGAATGTGTAAACTCTGCACGGACAGTTGCCTGAGGCTGGAATTGAACAAGAGTGCTGTGAGGTAGCAGTGCTAACCACTGAGCCACCGTGCCGCCCCATATGGAGAAACATCTTCACACAAGTGGTTAGGATCTGAATTATAATCTTGCTTGATAGTGTGTTGGATACAGATACAAGTATATCTTTAAAATGTGAAATTAGATAATTATCTGAAAAGAAATTTGCAAAGCCATGGCATAACAAACCTGCAGGAGTGGGACTTGCCGAATCGCTCTTAGAGCAAATTAGATTGGAGACAATAGGGCAAATGGCAACCTTATATTTTAACCCATTCCACGTGACTACTTGCATTCTAGTTGCTAATAATTGATTTAGAATTGATGATTAGTTAATTAGATACAGTTGGTGGGCATGTTGTTTCATCATTCTGTGGTCACATGCTCTCTGCTTATGTACAACAATTGTATCACCTTATTGAGATTGTATTATAGATACCACCGCCCTTCTCTTCCCCGCCCGCCCGCCCCCACCACCTCCGCCACAGTAGTCAGCAGGAAATGAGAAACAAAATTGTAAGATCTCCGTTATCTGTAAGAATAATAGAATGGTAATGGTAGGGAATTTAAATTTCCGAATATAGATTGGGACTGCCACAGGGTTAAGAGTTTAGATGGAGAGGAATTTGTTAAGTGTGTACAAGAAAACTTTCTGATTTAGTTCATGGATGTACTTATTGGAGAAGGTGCAAGATTTGACCTCTTCTTGGGAAATAAAGCAGGGCAGGTGACTGAGATGTCAGAAGGGGAGCATTTTGGGGCCAGCGACCATAATTCAATTAGTTTTAAAAGAATGATGGAAGGATAAACTAGATCTAAAAGTTGAAGTTCTAAATTGAAGGAAGGCTGATTTTGACAGTATTAGGCAAGAACTTTCAAAAGTTGATTGGGGGCAGATGTTCGCAAGTAAAGGGAAGGCTGGAAAATGGGAAACCTTCAAAAATGAGGTAACAAGAGTCAGAGACATTATGTTCCTATTTGGGTGAAAGGCAAAGCTGGCCGGTGTCGGAAATGCTGGATGACTAGAGAAACTGAGGTTTTGGTTAAAAAGAAGGAAGTGTTTGTCAGATATAGACAGGCGAGACCAAGTGAATCCTTTGAAGAGTTTCAAGGCAGTAGGATTATATTTGAGGGAAATCAGGACGGCAGAAAGGTAAACTGAGATGGCTTTGGCAAATAGGGTTAAGAATAATCCAAAGGGATTTTATAAATACCTGAAGGACAAAAGGATAACTAGGGAGAGAAATACAGCGCCTTAAAGATCAGCAAGGCAGCCTGTGCATGGAACCACGGGAGATGGGGGAGATACTAAATAAGTATTTTGCATCAGTGTTTACTGTGGAGAAGGATATGGTGAAATAGATGGCGACATCTTAAAAAATGTCCATATTACAGAGGTGGTGGTGTTGGATGTCTTAAAACACATAAATGTGGATAATTCCCAGGACTTGATCAAGTGTCCCCTAAAATTCTGTGGGAAGCTAGGGAAATGATTGCTGGGCCCCTTGCTAAGATATTGTATCATTGATAGTCACAGATGAGGTGCTGGAAGACTGGAGGTTGGTTAATGTGTAGCCACTATTTAAGAAAAGCCAGGGAACTGTAGACCGATGACCCTGGAGGGAATCCTGAGGGGCAGGATTTACATGCATTTGGAAAGGCAATGACTGATTATGGATAGTCAATATGGCTTTGTGTGTAGGAAATAGTGTCTCGGGAACTTGATTGAGTTTTTTGAAGAAGTAACAACGATGATTGACAAGGGGAGAATGGTGGGCGTGATGTATATGGACTTCAGTAAGGTATTCAACAAGGTTCCTCATGGTAGATTCATTAGCAAGTTTAGATCTCATGGAATACAGGGAGACCTAGCCAGTTGGATACAGAACTGGCTTGTAGGTAGAAGATAGAGGGTGGTGGTGGAGGGTTGTTTTTCAGACCGGAGGCCTGTGACCAGTAGTGTGCCACAAGTATTGGTGCTGTGTTCACTGCTTTTTTGTCATTTCTATAAATGATTTGGATGTGAACATTAGATGTCTTGTTAGTAAGTTTACAGATGACACCAAAATTGGAAGTGTTGTTGACAGCGAAGAAGGTTACCTCCGAATACAGCAGGATCTTGGTCAGATGGGCCAATGGGCTGAGGAGTGGCAGATAGAGCTTAATGTAGATAAATGTGAGTTGCTTCATTTTGGAAACACTTATCTGAACAGGCCTTATACACTTAATGGTAAGATCCTGGGGAGTGTTGCTGAACAAAGACCTTGGAGTGCAGGTTCATCGTTCCTTGAAAGTGGAGTCGCAGGTAGATAACACAGTGAAGCATTTAGTATTCTTTCCTTTCTTGGTCAGAGCATTGAGTATAAGAGATAGGAGGTTATGTTGTGGCTGTACAGGACATTGGTGAGGTCACTTTTGGAATATTGAGTGCAATTTTGGTTTCTCTCCTA
The DNA here is from genome assembly GCF_020745735.1 of Hemiscyllium ocellatum. Classification (NCBI taxonomy): domain Eukaryota; kingdom Metazoa; phylum Chordata; class Chondrichthyes; order Orectolobiformes; family Hemiscylliidae; genus Hemiscyllium; species Hemiscyllium ocellatum. Next base: position 78,172,998 of record NC_083411.1, on the reverse strand, counting down.
CCAGAAGGATGTTATGAAACTTGAAAGGGTTCAGGAAAGATTTACAAGGATGTTGCTAGGGTTGGAGAATTTGAGCTACAGTGAGAGGCTGAAGAGGCTAGAGCTGATTTTCCCTGGAGCATAGGAGGCAGAGAGTTGACCTTACAGAGGTTTATAAAATCATGAGTATGGAAAGGGTAAATATTTTGCCTGGGGTGGGGGACTCCAGAATTAGAGGGTATCGGTTTAGGGTGAAAGGTGAAAATTTAAAAAGGACCTCGGAGGAAACATTTTCACGTGGAGAGTGGTGCGTGGATGGAATGAGCTGCCAGAGGAAGTGGTGGTGACTGGTTCAGTTACAACATTTAAAAGGCATTTGGATGGATGTATGAGTAGGACAAGTTTTGAGGGATATGGGCCAAGTGACAATATACAATAGGTGCAGGAGTAGGCCATTCAGCCCTTTGAGCCTGCACTGCTATTCAATATGATCATGGCAGATCATTCCTAATTAGTATCCTCTTCCTGCCTTACCTCCATGACCCTTGATTCCACTATCTTTGAGACTCTATCCAACTCTTAAGTGCTGTCAAATGCGACTAAATTAGGTTAGGATTTCAGGTCGGCATGGATGGGTTGGACTGAAGGGTCTGCTTCTATGCTGTACATCTCTATGATTCTATGACCCTAATTATTTTGGTAACAATATTAAAGATAGTGCGTGCAAGTCTTTTACATTAATTTTCCTTCTTGTTTAGTAAATGGTGGTAAAGGCTAAGTAAATGCATATGTGAAGTAACTTCATTTATATTGTGCTTGTAATCTGTTTTCTGTTAATATTAATGCATAGAACAAAAGCAGTATTACCCATGGTAATAATTGCAAATCAGCAATTTCCATTGTACAACACTGCTCTGACTGAGTATGGATTAGCCATTCACATCAGGTGCTGAACAACTTCTGGAAACTCAGCAAGCATGACTGTAAGCTAAAAGGAAAGAAATGCAACTTCTACAAATGTAAGGTGATGTTTCATTTCATTTCAACTTTGGATGATTAGCCACTTTCTGATATCAAAACTAATAGAGGATGTGATTATGAACAATTGTGTTTTTTTTGCGAACACTCATTAACCTGAAATAAAATTAATTAATTGTCTGTTTAGTATTTAGCAGTTTACATTAATGTCATTAAAAACCTCTTGGTTAGGATCTACCCATGTTCTTTAGCTTTATAGTGTTCAAGTTATCTTAATGAAAACCCGAATTGTGATGTTGACAAAAACATAACTTCAAAGATCTTGAGTGATATAAATAGTCAAACTCCTGAGAAGTGTGTGTCAGAAATACCTCCAGGAGTTCTGACCTCCCACCATAACTTGAATGGAAAATGAAAGGTATTCTAGTTCAAACATTAGAAACAATGATTCGTCCATAACTTGAGCATTGCCTCCAATCTTCTGCTAAAGTAATGGAGTGAAGTTAAAACATTTCTTAAGAATATGTACCCAGTCTCTTTTTAAGTAAAAAAAATGCTTCATGTCTGCAACTTCCTTTTGTTTTCATAAAGGCTCACTTTGGACATTTTTAGTAAATGCATCTATTAAATGCACTTTTGGAATATATGATTTGCAAATGTTTTTTGTTAGGCATTCATATTGATGGTAAAAAAAGTCTGAAGTGATTGCTAGAACTTTCTGGCTCAGAATGGTATGGTCAAGTGATTGCTCAAGTAAATTCCAACGCACAATGATATTACACTTTTATCGCATGTTCGATCTTCCTTTCACATCCTGGTTCTACTATGCAGTGCAGTAGATGGTAGTGTTTATGATCAAGTGTGTGTAAAGAATCTATCGTTTTAAGTTTTGGACTCAGTTCACAAGCTCTGAATGACAAAGGTAATGAACTAATGATAGTGTTCAAATGAACACGCTTGCTTGCATGTTAATATGGCAGCAATCTAATGGTAGAATTTATATGAAACAAATGGTACTTTTTTCCACTTGGGCATAAAACCATCTTGTTAATGTCCATCTTACTATTTCACAGAACGCTTCCAAAATTCTTATTTATGACTTGCTGAGTAAGACCTGTTCAAGGACAGGTGAAAATTGTTCCATTTCCACATTTCAAAGGGATTAATCAGAGATTGACTATACTGTTTTTTTATTTTATTAACAGTCTGACAAAGCCGTCCTCACTGAATCACTCATTCCAGCTAGTGTCCTATACTCCTCTGTTATCATCCCCAAGTATGTCCAGACAAAGAAAGCAGTATGCTATAGAGTTAAGTAATCCAATAATTGATTGGTCAGATGAATTGGAATTGGTGTTGAAAGGTCAGCTCAGACTTGATGGGCTGAAAGACGTCTTCTGTGCTGTATGTCTCTATATCTAGCCACATTATCTTGTGAATGGTAGTAGGTGAGCAAGTAACAATTGGATTAGCACAATTCCTGCAGCTGCACTAAGAGAGCAAATCTGGGAGCATTCATTCAACGAGGCCATTGGGTAGAACTCAGGAATAAGAAAGGTACAGTCACTATGCTGAGGTTATCCTATTGTCCTCAAATTAGACAGCAGGAAATAGAGGAACAGATATGTAAGCAGATCATGGAAAGATATGAAGACAACAGGGTTGTTGTTGTGAGTGACCTATCACTAATACCTCCTCACCTCCCCCCCCCACCCCACCCCTACAAAATCCAACATAAAGCACCCACCATTAGTTGCAATTCTCCAAATGACTGAACAATCCTGAGTATGCTGCTAGAGTTACCAAAACCAAGTTATGATAACCAGTTAAGTTGCTAATGTGGCAAGCACAGTGGTTAGCACTGCTCCCTCACAGCGCCAGAGACCAGAGTTCAATTCCCACCTCTGGTGACTGTCTGTCTGTGTGGAGTTTGCACATTCTCCCCATGTCTGCGTGGGTTTCCTCCGGGTGTTCCAGTTTCCTCCCACAGTCCTAAATGTGCAGGTTAGGTGAATTGGCCATGCTAAATTGCCCGTAGTGTTAGGTGAAGGGGTAAATGTAGGGGAATGGGTCTGGGTGGGTTGCGCTTCGGCGGGTCCGTGTGGACTTGTTGGGCTGAAGGGCCTGTTTCCACACTGTAAGTAATCTAATCTAAACTTCCCCAATATTGACTGGGATTCCCTTAGTGCCACGGTCTTAGATAGGTCAGAATTTTGTAGGTGCATCTAGGAGGTTTCATGAAGCAGTGTCTAGTTAGCCCAACTAGGAAAGGAAACAAGAAGAAAGTGAGGACTTCAGATGCAGGGGAGTCAGAAGTGAAAAGATTGGCACTGGAAAAGCACAGCAGGTCAGGCAGTATCTCAAGGAGCAGGAGAGTCAACATTTTAGGATAAATCCTTCATTAGGAATGCAGAGGGGGATTGAGGGCTACATAGTGGGGGGTGGGGCTGGTGGAAGGTAGGTGGGAAGGCAATAGTTGGATGCAGGTGAGGAGGTAATAGTGATAGGTCAGTGGGGAGGGTGGAGCAGACTGGTGGGAAGGAAGGTGGGCAGGTAGGAGAGGACAACATCGAGGGAAAGAGTAAGTCTGTTAAAGGACAAAGAGGAGAATTTGTAGTGGCGCCAGAGGAAATGTGTGATGTCTTTAATGATTTCTTTGCATTGGTATTCAACAAGGAGAAGGACATGTATCATTAGGGAGTGGTGTGTTGATATTCTAGGACATGTTTATATTAAGGAGGAAGAGGTGTTGAGTGTTTTGACAAACATTAACATAGATGAGACCTTGGGAACATATGGATACCGAAGGAGGCAAGGAAGGAAAATGCTAGAGCATCAACAGAGGTCTTTGAATCCTCTTAAGCCACAGGCAAGGTCCAGAAGACTAGAGAATGTCCATGTTATTCTTTTGTTTAAGAAGATCAATAGGGATAATCCAGGAAATGAGAGGCTGGTGAGCTATACACCAGTAATAGGGAAAGTATTGGAGAAGGTTCTTACAGACTGGATTTACCCTCACTTGAAAAAGAACTAACTGATCAGGCATAGTCAGTTTGGCTTTGTGCAAGAGAGGTCTTATGTCACAAATCTGCATAAGTTTTTTGAGTAAGTGATGAAGATGATTGAGGGTTCTGAGGTAGATGTTGTCTACATGGACTTTATAAAAGCATTTGACAGGGTCCCTCATGATAATCTGGTCCAGAAAATTATACCACATGGGATCCATGATGAGTTGATAAGTTGGATGCAAAATTGGCTTGGTCATAGGCAGTGTGTAGTTCTGGAGGCATGTTTTTGATTGGATATCTGTGACCAGTGATGTTACACAAGGATTAATGTTGGGTTCTTTGTTGTTTATAATATATGAATAATTCGGATGAAATACAGGTGGCCTGATCAGTAAGTTTGCAGATGACATGAAAATTTGATGTATAGTGGTAAAAGTTGTCAGAGGTTACAGAAGTTCTGTTGGAAAGTGGAGTGAGAAAAGGAAGATGGCATTTACTTGGACAAATATGAGGTGTTGCATTTTTGGAGGTCAAATCCAAGAGAAAAGTATGCAGTGAATGGCAGGACCCTTCAGAGCATTGATATACAGAATGACTTGGAATGCAAATCCACAGCTCCCTAAAAGTAGCAACTCAAATGGATAAAGTGAGAGAGAATGTGTGCGGTATGTTTGTCTTCATTGGTTGCAGAACTGAGTACAAAAGTTGGTCAGTCATGATGGAGCTGTACAAACTCTTAATTTGGCCACATTTGGAGCATTCTGTGTGCTTCTGGTCGTCGCACAACAGAAAAGTAGAGATTTTGGAAAGGGTGCAAAAGAGCTTTATCAGGATATTGCTGAACTGGAGTGTAATAAACGTAAGGAGAGGTTGGACAAACTTGGATTGTTTTTGAGAGACATTCAGAGGCTGAAGAATGATTTGATCCAAGTATATAAAATTATGAAAGACATGGATAGCCAGACTTCTCTTTCCCAAGGATATAAATGCCAAAATTAGGGGTTAAGGTGAGAGGGGAGGTTTAAAGCAGATGTGAGAGACTAGTTTTTCACATGGAGGGCGGTAAGTGCCGGAACAAGCCGACAGGAAGGTGGTAGGAGCAGATACAATAGCAACGTTTTAGAGGCATTTTGACAGATGCATGAGCAGGCAAGGAAAAGAGGGATATGAACCATGTGCTGGCAGATAGGTTTATTTAGAATGGCAGCATAGTTGGCACAGACATCATGGGCCCCAGGGCTTGATTTCTGTGATATACTGAGCATATTCAATGATGTCAGGGTCTATGATGTCAAAAGACAAGGTTGAAGCACTCTGGACTTGCAACTATCTCCAGCTAGAAATATTGAAATAAAGGCAGACCTTCTGGCTTCATTATGCAAAGTTGGAAGCTCCACCCCATCGCCTGCTTACTTTTTTTGGCTTTCATGGTCTGAACGTGAAGATAAATATAAGCTCAACTTCCAAGTGTAACTAATTCCCAGCTTTTTCAATTGCATTTATATAAGCATCATTACCAAATTCTCTCAGGGTTTCCAATTTGTCTGCTGTTTCACCCTTTAATTCCGAAATCTGCAAGTTATAAAGGTGCAGCAAGGTGGCTCAATGGCGACTGTCTGCCTGGAGTTCGCACGTTCTCCCCATGTCTACATGGGTTTCTTGAGGGTGTTCCGGTTTCCTCCCACAGTCTAACCACGTGGGTTAGGTGGATTGGCCATGCTAAATTGCCCATAGTATTTGGGAAGTGAAGGCTAATTGGATTAGCCATAGCAGATTTAGGGTTACAGGAATGGGGATGGGTCTGGATGGGATACTCTTCAGAGGGCTGGTGTGGAATTGATGGGCCTATTGGCCTACTTCCACGTTGTAGCAATTCTATATTTATAAAATTTCAACAATGGAATAGATTTTTGTAACAGTAAATATTGCAATCTGATTTTTGATGATGCTGATTGGTAAATCATTGTAGGGCACTTGTGACCTTAACTTGAATAGTGCCATGCAAGTATCTTGCTAGATCACACATGATTCAATGGTCATTCCTCATGGAATTAAGTGTAAACAGATTGTGTTTCGATCTTGGGAGTTGTAATCGTTGTATGTCTCAATCTTGTACAGTATCCCATGTTTTAAAAAAATTAACAACGGGAAGTTCAATGTTTTATCAGAAGGCTTGTGTTGACATTCATGTCTGGAGATATATACACACATGCACTACTGTATAAACAAATAATTATTATTAATTGTGGATTGTATTCAATAAAATGAATATTTATACAAAATATATTTTATTCTGTTGAAAGGAATATTTCCTTTGGTCACTCGATTTTTAAAAAAATCTTTGAGAAGAAACCTTCAAGGATATGTTTCAATGATAGCTGCTCACCTTAATGCATAATTCCTTCAGTTGGTGGGTCAGACAGATGGCCTCAGAACTCCTTTGTGACTCTGTGATAATTTTACTCTGTACTTCTGCCAAGAATTACTGAATGGAATGACCAACTGAGTGGAAAATAATCTTATTTTCACTTTGAAAAGTTGTCACAGGTTACATTCAAAATCCTCATGCATAGGGTTCAAGATGGATTTCATTCTTGGCTTCATAGCTCCACTGTATCTTTCCCTTGGTGTCCATCTCCCACATACCATCACCCCCCTTTTTAAAAAAAAAGTTGCTGTTTTTATACCAGCCTAATTCTTTTTGTATATTTTGTAAATGTAAAGCAGAATAAGGTTTCAGTGGTACATAGAAATAATGCCTTCACATGTCTGTGCATGGTAAATTTCTCTTTGATAAATTCTGAAGTAATCACAATAAAGGCTCAAAGAGACCATGCTAATTTCATGGCTTGGTTACATTACTCACATTGAGTGGAGAACTGAATATTTGAAATACCCAGCTATCGCTGTCTCTAGATCATTTCTCCACATTACTGAGATTCTATGGTGCACCAATCTCGATAAGTCATTGTTTTGTATGAGTGATGTAGAGGAGCAAAAGGATCTATTGTTGCAGAAACATAAATCATTAAAGAATGGAAATGATCAATTCAAAAGCAGAGAAGAAATTAAACTTGTGTGAAATCATGTGAACAGTTTTGTTCTCCATATTACATTTTCAGATCACTTACAATGTGGAAACAGGCCCTTCGGCCCAACAAGTCCACACCGACCCGCCGAAGCACAACCCACCCATGCCCCTACATTTACCCCTTACCTAACACTACGGACAATTTAGCATGGCCAATTTACCTGACCCGCACATCTTTGGACTGTGGGAGGAAACTGGAGCACCCGGAGGAAACCCACGCAAACACGGGGAGAGCGTGCAAACTCCACACAGTCAGTCGCCTGAGTCGGGAATTGAACCCGGGTCTCAGGCACTGTGAGGCAGCAGTGCTAACCACTGTGCCACCGTGCCGCCCATCAATTTTGTGGTCATTAAACGCACAAGGGCAAGACTGACCAAGCTTTATCTCTCGTGGTCATCTCATTTTAATGTCTCAGTCTTTTTGTGACCCCAGAGTACAAATTGGTGCTTACTTGGATTTTTGATTGGTGGGGAGGGGTGACATTGATTGGAGAAGGAGATGGGGGCGAGGTGGTGGAGATGTTTAAATCTGATGTAGAGATTGTGCCTTAACCTTTTTACAGGTTGCTATCTAAGCAGAGAAAAGGCACAGTGCCAAGTGACTGAAAATAAATGCAAACACTGAAAGGGACCTCATAACTGTCAAAACTCAATCTAACATCCATAACTGCTATTGTTGCCTCAGAGAAATCTAATTTCAAAGTTTGGGAAATCTTCCAAAAGAGAATATGCCAGAAGAATCTTCAGGAATAACATTGGAGCTGGAATATTGTTCAGGAAAGATTGAATGAACTGGGCTCTTTTTTCTGACAAGAAAAGGTTGAGGGGTGATTTTAAGAAGTCTTTAACATCAAAGGTAAACTCACCGCTGTCTGAGGAGCTTAGGTTGCTCTGTCATCAGACACATTGGTGGTGAGTTTAACCTGGTTTGTGAAGGAATTGATGGGCCTATTGGCCTACTTCCACGTTGTAGCAATTCTATATTTATAAAATTTCAACAATGGAATAGATTTTTGTAACAGTAAATATTGCAATCTGATTTTTGATGATGCTGATTGGTAAATCATTGTAGGGCACTTGTGACCTTAACTTGAATAGTGCCATGCAAGTATCTTGCTAGATCACACATGATTCAATGGTCATTCCTCATGGAATTAAGTGTAAACAGATTGTGTTTCGATCTTGGGAGTTGTAATCGTTGTATGTCTCAATCTTGTACAGTATCCCATGTACATACCGCAATTCAATTAAGACTAAAATAAAGGGTCAGAAACATAGATGATGAGTAATAATTCAAATATGGTGTTCAGGAAACAAAAACTACTTACTCAGAAAGTAGATAGAGCATAGATTTTGCTACCGTAAGGAATAGTCAAGATGAGTGGCTGAGGTACACTAAGGAAAAGTGGCATAAACAGGCGAGGGAGAAAGAAAGGGGATAGTTGATAAGTTTAAATGAAATACAGTGGGAAGACCCTCTTGGTAATGTGAACATTGACTTGGATCAATTGAACTAAAACACTTGATTGTGTGCTATACTTCTATGCAATTCAATATAATCTAGATTGATGTGACGGATGACAGGATAGAGGTTGTTGTTTTTTGAAACTGATTGAAGGGGACCTCTGATTTACAAACAACTGATACACAAACAGTCAAACTTACAAATGTGATCCCATGCAGGGGTGGCAATATAAATTTATGACTTATGAACATTTCCTTTACTGCTGAGCTGCTTTATCTTGTCCTGCATTGTGTTCTGACTTGCGTACTAATTAAATTGCAAATGGAGCAATATGGAGACTGCTTGTTAACAGCAGCCACATAAGCACACAACCTGCAATACAGATTTGTTAACTTTGTAAGTGATGACTACAATAAGTATTTTGAAAATAACCTTTACTTTCTTTAAATAATTTATTGTAGCACCATATTCTATTTAAAATGATCCCTTTATAGACATATAGGAAATTACTTGTAAATGTAAATATTTAACTTTTACATTTTATTTGAAACTGATTTTATTCAGCAGCAATCCCTCATTGAAATTATTGCAAGGTTTCATCATTAATGTCTGTTGGTGCTATGAATATGTACATATATTGGAAGTATCCTTAAAAAGAATCAGTAATTTTACATCTGATCTGTCAAATTCCAGAAATATTATGAAATAACTTAAACTGCACTTCAGAATCATAGTTGTTCACACAATTGACTGATTATAAACTTTTATACATGGATCTTAGGAGTCTGGAATAATTAGGTAATCAACAATTGCTTGATGAGTAACTGTTTGTTTCTTGCTACAGGGTGGGCTGAGGAACAGCAAGCATGAAAGTACCCTCTCATCCCAAGAATATGTTCATGAGTTACGTTCTGGAATCACTGATGATAAACTTCTTAACTGCTTAGAATCACTGAGAGTTTCTTTGACCAGCAATCCAGTTAGGTAAGTGAAACTTCGGTATAGTAGTCAAATTACGGACTATAGTATAATGCACAAGAGGGGGTAGCACAGTGCCTCAGTGGTTAGCACTGCTGCCTCACAGCACCAGGGACTGGGTTCGATTCCTGCCTCGGGTGATTGTCTGTGTGGAGTTTGCACATTCTCCCTCTGTCTGCGTGGGTTTCCTCCCACAGTCCAAAGATGTGCAGGTGAGGTGAATTGACCATGCTGAATTGCCAATACTGTTCAGGGATGTGTAAGTTAGGTGCAATCGTCAGGGTTAAATGTAGAGTAATATGGTAGGGGAATGGGTCTGGATGGCTCACACTTCAGAGGGTTGGTATGGACTTGTTGGGCTGAAGGGCCTGTTTCCACACTGTAGGGATTCTGTGAATTAAGCAAGTTTGAAGCAAGAAACAGCAGAAAGAATCCAGGACAGTCTGACAACATGGATGGTTAACTAATTATCAGCTGATTGTAGGTTTAAATGTATGCTGATCAAGCTCATCCACCATTGTTTTCATGATATAGACTTTGGATAACATTGTGGAGAGACCTCGAGTTTAGATTTGTCCCTTCTTTCTCGCGAAATAGCTTTTTCTTAGGACTCCCGTAAGCAGAATTAAATACTGAAATGAGAATGACTCATGTAAAAGTAGTACTTTAGTGTGCTCAGACAAAGCGAAGCTACATTTTTTAATGTCACTGTTTTTGACTTCAGCAATAACTGGCAGTTGTACCTTCAACTTAAATCAAATTAATTAATTTGAAGAGTGATGTACTTTGACGTAATTTATGATAGATGCGAACGAATGCTCTGGCTCCCCTCTTCTCAGTGTTATTGGGTGACCACTATAGAGGTTGAAATTATCCTTGCATTTCTCCAGTTAAAATGTAATGAATTATTTTTTACTGTAGAAATACAGAGCCAATCATAATGTTTTTTGAGTGACAGAGCAATTGTATTACCTGCTACCCTGTGAAAAATCATAAAACTATGATATCAACTGCATACACAAGTGCAAAGCTAAAAGGAATAGTGCTCAGTACAAAAGGAAGATGAAGGAAAAGTTCTCTGCATGTCCTTGAAGCTTAACATTTTATCCTGAGACCATGACGGTCTCAGTTGGTTTCTTGGACCAATAGAAGTAGTGAATATTTTATCGAGACTTCTTTTTTAAGTTTAAATTTTCCTGATTTTTCATTCTTTAAGTGTTGTCACCTGCTGCTTTCTTCTTGAGTGACAGAAAGAAAACCTTCGACAACCTGTGTTCAGTTCTCAAGTCCAGAATTCAATTCCTTTTCTCTGCCAAAATAAGCCCCTTTGAAATGGCAGCTTCATTGTATTTTTGTTTTCATTTTCTTTATTTCTCTTTTTTTTAACTCTCGCACATATGTTGCGTCTGTGCAGGTGTAGGACATAGTGATGAAGAACGAGTGCAGAAATCTTTATTTATATTCCACCACCAGGAAGAAAGGAAAAACCTGAGTAGCCAATGACAAATTGTGCCCTTCTCAATAAGGACAATACTGGGTGATCAAAAAATTGAATGGGAGGGTAGGGATTAAATCAAAATTGAGTCGATGGGGGAAATAAAACACTCCACACTCTGCAGTGCCCACCTCTCCCTGAAAATCTTGAGGGTGTTAGGAGACACTGCGTGCTACTTCTCTAGGGACACCCCATCTAAATGTAACTGCTGAAGAGGGGCAGGCAATTGACCATAATGACCCCCTCTACAGCCTGCTGCCAGGACCTGTTTATAGCCAATCTGGTCAGGCCTAGGAGCAGACCTACGAGGACTCCTCTGACTTGTCCTCCCCCCTCTGCTCTGGGTACCCAAAGATTAGGAACATGGGTTTGAAGTGCAACTGAAAACATGAAAGAAGGTCTTTAAGGAAAGTGAAAAGGGAGTGCAGATGCCCACACCCCATATGTACATCGTCCACGGACTGCACAGCAATTTGGTTGGGAATCCGTGAATCACCGCAATCTGCGGTGACAGGGGACTGCTGCGTGCAGCACCCTTCACTCCAGATATCATAGAGAAAGAGGGAGGACTCCCACATAGAGAGGTCACCACTGGGGGTCCCCGCTGCCTGGTGGCAGCTTTGCTGTATTTCTCAACTAAGTTAATTGGGTCCAGGTTTGATCATAATGAGTGAGAATTCATCTCCAAAGTATGAAGATTCTGCGAATGGTGCAAATAAAATAAGGCAGGAGGACCTTTTCACATTTCACATTGTATGTCAGTTTATTTGGTCCATTAAAGTACCGGTAAGAATGGAAAGAATATAGATGATGTACAAAGAAGGGAAAATATGCAAATATAAACAACTACCATAATGTAGTTTGGATCCTGTCCCTACTCTGAAAAAAATGATTTAAATCATTTGCAGTGATAAAGGAGTTTAAAGGTCTCACCTCAAGGTGCTTGAGATGGAATACAGAACGACAATGGAAACAACTAATTAAGTATCTAACTCGTATCAAAGGTAAATTAGTACAGAGGAGGAGACTATTAATTTTTGGTTGTGTGTGTGGGGTGCTGGAAAAGCGCAGCAGGTCAGACATAGGCCCTTCATGAGGAATTGTTTATTATTACGTTTTGGTGATTAGCTGCAGTCTATGAAGGACCAGAGTCACATCTTGCCACTTGAGAGGGACAATTGGTTATATAGCTTGAGGACTTAAGGAGCACCATGCAAATCTAAGTCTGGGGCAAGACAAAGAGATCGACCTACACGAATGAATTACTGCAGCTGCCAGCAGGATTAAGCCGGTTGACATCATGTGTCACCACACTCGAGCCATTTAGCCATTTTACTCCTCGGAATACTGGTGTATTGAGCAATTGTATCTACCATCTAATTTTGGGTTCCCAAGCGTAGAAGCTACATCTGTGGTTAGATAAGGGCAAAGTACATGCATTTCCTCCGGGTGCTCCAGTTTACTCCCACAGTTCAAAGATGCGTAGGTTAGGTGAATTGGTTGTGCTAAATTGCCCATAATGTTCAGGAATGTGTAGGTTAAGTGCATTAGTCAGGGGTAAATACAGGATATAGGATAGGGGAATGATTCTGCGTGTGTTACTCTTCGGAGAGTCGGTGTGGACTTGTTGGGCCAAATAGTCTGTTTCCACACTGTAGGGATTCTAAAATATGATTTAAGAGCATAATGAAATATTGCAGTCAATTCAGTGTTTGAGTTAGTGGTCAGAATGACAAAACATTGACAGGTTTTATTTAATTTGAGCTCTGTGTATTGATGGTAATGATTTCACCACATGGAACCAGTGAGTGGAATGTGTCGATAAGTGTGTTTGGGATGTGGAATGGTGTCTGGGACTTTGCATCTTTATACTGATGAGAAGTAAAACTATTGAACAAATTTAAAAACAACATGCCAGTGTTAACAAGGTAAGAAGAAAGTACACAAAGTCTGAATGGATACAACACTTAACAATATGCAAAGCAAAGCAGCAATATATGTGGGCATTCAGTTGTGTGAATTGCCACTGCATTGATTGCAAGATTACAGTAAAGTCACCATTATCCAGTACCCTGTTATTCAGAATTCTTATGCACTCATTAATCAATGGGAGTAGGTTTCCTCATTGTGGGACTGATCGTGTGGTTGCCCCCCCCTCTATCTCTTTCCTGTGATCAAACTTCACTGATAGCATTTGAACAGTCCTGTTTGCAACCATTCACTGTTCATGCTAGATTCAGAGAAGTTGGCTACATGTCTGTTATTTCTTAATTCCAAAGTTTCAAATCCTTTATCTGCTGTTATGATTTAAAATGTTTTAAACTCATGAAATGCCTTCCACTAAAATAGACAAATGTATTTATACTTCCATTTTCACTGCAATATTTACTCACGAAATAGGAAAAGTATTTGGCCATTACTCAAGCCTGCTTTGCCATTCAGTAAGCTCATAGTTGGTTTTCTATCTCAGCTCAACTTTCCCACGCTATCTATTGATTTCTGTCTTGATTATTCTCTATAACTGAGTGCTCAGGGATAAAGAATTCTGAAGGTTTGCTATCTTTTGAATGAATATATTTCAACCATCTCGATCCTAAATACTATTCCCTTATTATAAACCTTCGATTCTCAACTCCCCAAGCAGGAAATATTTTTCCCTGTCATGTTTATTCAGAATCTTGTTTTAATTAGATTGCTATATATTGTCTAAAACTACAGGTAAAGTAGGCTTACTGTACCTGTCTTCATATGTCAATCTTCTTGCCCCTGGAGTAAGTCTAGTGAATATTTGTTGCCTTTCCTTTGGTAAGGCAAATGAAACGATGCACAGTAACCGTGGTCTCATTTAGACTACATGTGACTGTTTGCAGTACGTGAAGATGATGTTCGCTTCTGATAAGTGCCATCTGCCAATACTACTTGCTTATTCCCTTTCAAGTGTAGACTTGTGTATCTTGTGAACTAAAGGTATCGTACAGCATATATTGGAGGCAATACAATGTACTCATTACAAAAAAAATGGATACTATTGTTCGTTAATAGAAAGAGAATCTAAGTTGACAAATCGTGGGAGTAAACCTGTGGAAAGATAGTTAACTTACGTCGGCACAACACTTTTTCTTGAGCTTGATAGACAAATTGTTACCATTCTTCAATTCCACTATTTTGAGTTCTTCAGATAAGTACGTAGCTTTACACTCGCTATAATCATTCTCATCACAATAGCCTGACAGAATAACACATCAGACAGAATTTCTACCAGTACAATCATTCAATAATTTCAATCAAGGTGGATCTAATCCAAATAGAATGCTGGTGGCACTTGATAGGCAGATGTGCGCATTTTGTTGAGCCTTTTTTCCTTTTGTTCAAACTGCTCAGTTAAGTGAATCTGAAAGTCACAATCCCACTCTTTACCTGATCAAATGATCCAGTCTGTTTTTCCACAGACAGATTATCGCTCTTTGCAGTTTTTCATCTTAATTAATGCAGTTGTCATTTCAATTTAAATCAGCTTAAAATCTTCCTTCAGTAGCTAATTGTTTAGACAGAGGGTGGTTTGCATGGAGAATGAACTTCCTGAGGAAGTAGTGGATATAGGTACAATCACTGGGTTTGAAAAACATTTGGATGGATATGTGAATAGGAAAGGTTTGGAGGGCTATGGGCCAGGAGCAGGCAGGTGGGACTAGTTTAGTTTGGGATTAAGTTTGGCATGGACTGGTTGGACCAAAAGGTTTGCTTCCATGCTGTATGACTCTATGAATCTATAAGTGTATGGACTCCAATTTTATAACTTTAGATTGAAGTTTAATCACAGTCAGATAATTTCTTCCTTGCTGTTTGTTGTTTAATATCCAGGGAAACGTAGCTTGGGAACACATGGGGAAGAATATGAAATATGGTTTATTACTCTTTAAAATCTCACTAACTTTAAAGCCTTAGACTTTGGTATTGAGAGAAAAACACCTAAATGTCAGCTGCGGTAGTTTCCAATGACTGCCACAGTCACCTGGTCTGAAAGTGGCCAAGCTCTCAGTCATAAATAAAGGAATGTCTTCTAGTTGGGATTGAGTGTTGTGCTTGGAAAAAAAAATGCTATCTAAAGAATAATTACCTATACATTAAAATTCTTCTTCTGCATTAATTTGCTCACAATGCAACATTCACCATTCATTGCATTGTGAGACTTATTAGCTAGATGGCTTGTTGGATTAAGGACAACTAAAAATCTCATTACATAAAGAGAGTTAAACATCACCTCTCCATCCTCATTGAAAGGTAACCTATCGAAAACTGTCATATTCACAGGGAAATGTTAACAAATACAAAGTACTAGACATGGACACACTGGCTGTCAGGGACAGATCCATCCAAACAAAAATCTCTTAGATGTATGCACTGGAATCAGTAGAAACATAGAGACCTGCATCACGGAAACAGGCCCTTTTGGCCCAAACAAGTCCATGCTGGCCAAAATGTCCTTCCACGCTATTCCCATATACTTCAAAACCTTTTCTATCCATGTATTTGTCCAAACCCACTTTAAATGCTGTTAATGTACATGCCTCAATCACGTCCTATGGCAGCTCATTTCATATGCGTACCATCCTCTGTGTAAAAAGGTTGCGCCTCAGGTTTGCTTTTATTCTTCCCCTCTAATGTTAAACTGATGCCCTCCAGTCCTCAATTACCCAACCCTGGGAAAAAATACTGAGTGTATTCACCCTATCCCTGCCTCTCATGATCTTAAGTACTTGTATGAGACTCTTCCCTCAGTCTCCTAAGCTCTAAAGAAAAATGTCCTAACTTGTCCAACCTTTCCCTATGACTCAGACCATTGAGTCCTGGCAACATCCTTGTAAATTTCTTCAGCACTCTTTACAGTTTAAAAACATTCTTACTAAAGCAAGAAATATAATCAGACCTGAACACAATACTTCAAGTGCCGCCTGTACAACTGCAACGTAACTTCTCAACTTTTATACTCAGTGCCCTGACTAATGAAGGCCAGTGTGCCAAAAGTCTTCCTCACTGCCCTGTCTCTCTGTGACTCCACTTCCGGAGAACTGTGCATATGAATCCAAAATCCCTCTGTTCCAGTGTTCTCTTCAAGACCTTATGAAACACCATGGGGGAGGTACTAAATGAATATTTTGCATCAGTATTCACTGTGGAAAAGGATATGGAAGATATAAACTGTAGGGAAATAGATGTTGACATCTTGCAATATGTCCATATTACAGAGGAGGAAGTGCTGGATATCTTGAAACGGTTAAAGATGGATAAATCCCTAGGACCTGATCAGGTGTACCCGAGAACTATGTGAGAAGCTAGAGAAGTGATTGCTGGGCCTCTTGCTGAGATATTTGTATCATTGATAGTCACAGGTGAGGTGCCAGAAGACTGGAGGTTGGCAAACATGGTCCCACTGGTGAAGAAGGGTAATAAAGACAAGCCAGGGAACTATAGACCGGTGAGCTTGACCTCAGTGGTGGGCAAGTTGTTGGAGGGAATCCTGAGGGACAGGATGTACATGTATTTGGAAAGGGAAGGACTGAATAGTTAACATGGCTGTATTTGTGGGAAATAATGTCTCACGAACTTGATTGAGTTTTTTGAAGAAGTAACAAAGAAGATTGATGAGGGCAAAGCAGTGGATGTGATCTATATGGATTTCAGTAAGGTGTTCGACAAGGTTCCCCATGGGAGACTGATTAGCAAGGTTAGATCTTATGGAATAAAGGGAGAACTAGCCATTTGGATATAGAACTGGTTCAAAGGTAGAAGACAGAGGGTGGTAGTGGAGGTTGTTTCTCAGACTGGAGGCCTGTGACCAGTGGAGTGCCACAAGGATTGGTGCTGGGTCCTCTACTTTCAGTCATTTACATAAATTATTTGGATGCGATCATAAGAAATACAGTTAGTAAGTTTGCAGATGACACCAAAATTGTAGCTTTAATGGACGGCAAAGAGGGTTACCTCAAATTATAACAGGATCTGAATCAATGGGACAATAGGCTGAGAAGTGGCAGATGGAGTTTAATTCAGATAAATGCAAGTTGCTGCATTTTGGGAAAGCAGATCTTAGCAGGACTTATACACTTAATGATACGATCCTAGGGAGTGTTGCTGAACAAAGAGACCTTGGAGTGCAGCTTTATAGCTCCTTGAAAGTAGAGTCGCAGGTAGATAGGATAGTGAAGAAGGCGTTTGGTATGCTTTCCTTTACTGGTCAGAGTATTGAGTACAGGAGTTGGGTGTCATGTTGTGGCTGTACAGGACGTTGGTTAGGCAATATTGCGTGCAATTCTGGTCTCCTTCCTATCAGAAAGATGTTGTGAAACTTGAAAGGGTTCAGAAAAGATTTACAAGAATGTTGCCAGAATTGGAGAATTTAAGCTATAGGGAGAGGCACAGTGGTTAGCACTGCTGCCTCACAGCGGCAGAGACCCAGGTTCAGTTCCCACCTCAGGCGACTGTCTGTGTGGAGTTTGCACGTTCTCCCCGTGTCTGCGTGGGATTTCTCCCACAGTCCAAAGATGTGCGGGTCAGGTGAATTGGCCATGCTAAATTGCCCATAGTGTTAGTAAGGGGTAAATGTATGGGTGGGTTGCGCTTCGGCGGGTTGGTGTGGACTAGTTGGGCGGAAGGGTCTGTTTCCACACTGTAAGTAATCTAATCTAATTTGGGCGGCACGGTGGCACAGTGGTTAGCACTGCTGCCTCACAGCGCCTGAGACCCGGGTTCATTTCCCGACTCAGGCGACCACTGTGTGAAGTTTGCACGTTCTCCCTGTGTCTGCGTGGGTTTCCTCCGGGTGCTCTGGTTTCCTCCCACAGTCCAAAGATGTGCAGGTCAGGTGAATTGGCCATGCTAAATTGCCCGTAGTGTTAGGTAAGGGATATGGGTGGGTTTCGCTTCGGCGGGTCGGTGTGGACTTGTTGGGCCAAAGGGCCTGTTTCCACACTGTAAGTCTAATCTAATACTTAAGTATTTGCTCACATAAATGTATTCTTCTGCAGCGGCAAATGAACTTCCAATCCTGGCAGCTACTAATCTTTTGTCATGTTCCCCCAGGTCTTTGGAACCTCTGAACATGCCACAGGGCTTGGCTAATACATTTTGCATGTATTATTAAGGGCAAAGTTATAAGAAAACGCATATAAATGAAATGCATCAGTATAGACTGATTTTAACCAGCTGAAAATCAAAAGTTTTAGGACTGTTGCGTGTCCTCTATCTTTTCTGTAAATAATGCTTTGAAAAATCCTTTAAAATCTGATTCTCTGATTGGAATCTCTGCCTACAATGTGGAAACAGGCCCTTCAACCCAACCAGTCCACCCCAACCCTCCGAAGAGTAACCTACCCAGACCCATTTCCCTCTGACTAATGCACCTAGCACTATGGGCAATTTAGCGTGGCCAATTCACCTAACCTGCACATCTTTGGACTGTGGGAGGAAACCGGAGCACCTGGAGGAAACCCACGCAGACACAGGGAGAATGTGCAAACTCCAAACAGACAGTCGCCCGAGGCTAGAATCGAACCTTGGGACCCTGACACTGTGAGGCAGCAGTGCTAACCACTGAGCCACCGTGCCGCCCCTGAGTTCACTTCAGATGGAAAGTTAAAATAAAATAGAAACAAGAAACTGCACGCACTGCATTTCTCATGATATCTTGCCTTCGGGAGTAACTACAAACTTTGCATGTGCAAATGTGTAACACTATTATTAGTATCACAGCATGCACAAGATCAACAATTAGAATAAAGTCCAGAAACATTTCCAAGAAGTTTGGATATTAGTTTTATTTGTTCATATAATTAACAACAACATTTTCTCCTAAATATTTTTCTAGATTTCAGAAATTCTGGATTGATGCTGAAAATCTAAATTTGATTTATTTTGAATATTAAATGTATGCCTACAAATCATTTCAAAGATGGTTTGTTTTCCCAGTTTTTAATCTTTTTAGCTAAACTGAGTTTACATTGAAAGAACATATTCAGTTTATTTCAGGTGGAGGCATGTCTATGGAGTAGCCTATAAATCTTGAGTTTTCTAGCTAACCCAATCCCCTTATAGATTTTTGCATACCAATTTAAAAAAATGACCAGCAATCAAGCTTTAATTTTAAATAACTTGACAGTTAGTTTGTTGCAAAAATAGTGCAGTGGGCTATTCAAATAAACATGGCAAAGTTATTTACTGAAAATACAGACAGAATTAAAATAGATGTAGATAAATATACTTAGAATGATAAAAGTCAGATCAATCTGTACTCATTGTTGGTCTGACTTGCTTCAAGATTGCTCCTTCTGTAATGAAAAGGATGAAAAGCTGAGGTCAAAATTGAGCGGCTGAGATTCCTTCTATAGTCGATTAATTGGAAATTACTTGTACAAATTGTTTCAGCAATTAGATCAGACTTTGGGGCAAAGTGGATTTTTCCCTTGTTAGTTCTGTGGTTGTGGCACTTGCAGATTGTCTGAATGCACGCCAGGTATTGACATCCAAACACTTTTCTCCTTGTACTGTCTTTGACTGAGAATTCTCTTCCGGAGAGTGTGTCTCAGAGTCCTCCCTGGGGAATTTTACCAGCTTGTTTTCCCACGACCAAAGAAATATTGCTAGTGTGTGGAACTTGATGAATCATTGTTTTACAAATCAAAGGCAATTATGCTGAACTTCTTCGTGGTGTCTTACCAATCTCTTGTTCTCGTGGAAATTGTGAATTCTTGTACTTATAGAAGGACCCATTGTGTTGTCCAAAGAATAACAGAATTCTAAATGTATTTGCTTGTGATTGATGCTAAAAGAAGACATGACTTTGTTTTGCATTTTCTTTGGCTGTTGTGAATACCAGCTGTCATATGACTACTGTGATCACTTTTGCATGATTCTGTTTCTACGACTTTAAGGCGCATTCATTTTTCTGTACAAAAACAGATCACGACATAAGTTCATAATCTAAAAGCTTGTATAAATAAGAGTTAATTAGTTTTGGTACAGGATCCATTTTAGTCAGAAAAACATTACTTGTCACTATTGATTCGAACAGTTTGAACCATGCTCTAAACATTGAGTTTTGCTGTTTCTAAGATAGTAAAATAAAATTTGGAGCAATTTGAAAAAGAAAAGGAAAATTTAAGAACAATCTTTGTGCTTTAGCAAATTTGAGAAATAACAAAACTAATGAATTTAAATAATTTAAAAAGATGTGTTTTCAAGCACTGAAGGTGAAA